>NC_085841.1:311185345-311491456 GCF_035594765.1 Anolis carolinensis
AAGAAGCACAATTAAAGCCCTGGCAGATTGTGCAAAAAGAATCTGCAAACCCCATCTCCTCCAAGGGGAAATGAACCATCTAAACTGGGCTCTACAGGCCAACAGATACTCCATCAAAGACATTAGAAGAGCTCCAAGAACAAGCACCAAGAGTAAAAACAAAGATCCACCCAGAGAAAAAGTGTTCTTACCATACATCAAGGGAAGCTGATAAAGAAACACAACCTACAAACTATCTACAGACCCATTAAGAAAATCCAACAAATGCTATGTTCAGCAGCAGGAGTCTACCATATACCATGCAGCTGTGGACAAGTCTACATAGGGACCACCAAATGCAGCATTACCCAACACGAATCAAGGAACATGAAAGGCACTGCAGACTAACTCAGCCAGAAAAGTCAGCCAGAGCAGAGCACTTGATGAACTGACCTGGGCACAAAATATTATTTGAGAACACAGAAATGCTGGACCACTCTAACAACCACCATGTCAGACTACACAGATAAGCCACTGAAATCCACAAGCATGCGGACAATTTCAACAGAAAGGTGGAAACCATGACATTGAACAACATGTGGCTACCATATTTACCTGGGTAAATATGGAGAATTTTCACATGAAATTAGAAAAACCATGAAGAAAAAACACAACTTTTGTTTTTATCAGAGATCTAGGAATCTGTAGGTCTTTCAGCACAACTCTATGGTCAAGTTCCAGAATTACTAGGTCCTCTAGTCTGGCTCTATTTTATTTTCAACTTCCAACAGAAGTTGATTGGGGTCAAACTGGTGGAACTAGAGACACAATATTAATCAATCAATCAATCAATCAATCAAATCCATGATTAATAAATTTCTCAAAATTAAATTGGCAAATGTGGAGGATTGACTATATTTGATCGTTCTTTTAAGAAGACAGCTGGTGACTGCTGGCTCTAAGAAGATAATGGAGGCCTCTAACTGTGGCTGCCAACCTCAATGCTTGTTTGCTTTGTTCTTTTCTTGCTTCCCACAAGGCAGCAGGTATCAGTGTCCCATGAAGGAGATGGAGTCCAAATGGAGGAGGTTCTGATATAGGTTTTGCCTTTACCTACATCTCTTGCCTGCTCTTCCTTCTCACGCTGTAGTAAGGACCAGTTGCTCCTCTCATTGTAGACTGAAAGTTCAGCCAAAGTCCATTCTAACTCAAGAAAATCCATTTTAACTTGCTCTTGTAATGGAATTTGTAAGAATATAAATGCAAGATTGTATTACCTGGCCAACAGATGCCTTCAAAATCCCCACCTTTACGGTCTTTTACAAAATATCCTCTTTCTTTTCCTTGTGAGTATATGGTGTACAAAGGATCGACTTTAATATGCGGGTCCAGAATGACAACAAGCTGCCAAAATGAGAGACAGGGAGATAAATTTATTTGTGATAGTTGGATGTGCCACAGAAAGGTTTGCTTTCAGTTCAAACATTCCACAGAAGTGACTAGCAGTCACTACTGGTTCTATATTGTGTTTTGCTGGGTGTCTTTTAGTCAATATCTAATAAAAAGGAGTTGGAGGAGATAGGGAAACAGTGGCATTTTAAGTCACCTTGGGCAAGTCATACTCTCTCAGCCTCAGAGGACAAATCCCCTCTGAACAAAACCTTTAGAGATGCTGTAAGTCAGAAATGGCCTTAAGATTTTAAAACCTCTTTTTGAATAGCTCTATAGTCAAAGGATTTATTTTTAAAATCTAGATGGAAATTAAAGTTTTAATTGAGCACGATTATATACAGAAGACACATTAAACACAAACCTCTGCATAAACATACCTCAATTTATTTTTTCTTGCATTACATACTGTAAAGGAGCTAATTAATGACTGCCACCAATTTGTAAAAGACTAAGAACGTCTAAAGTTCTTTCAGGCAGGGGGAATCTTTTAAATCCCACCGCTGCCCTCAATTTACGAAGATGCAGCCACCAAAGACTCAGAGAGGAGACCTTTTACTTTTTCTTTCTTTCTTCTTCTTCACTTAAGATGGTAGAGTAACTTAGTTTATAATATATGCGATAGAGTCTTAGATGTTGGAGGAACAATAACAAGTTTATTCAGGCACAGAGCTTAGTGGTTACAATTCTCACTTAGAGGCACTTTCATTAAGTTACAATATTAGAATAAGAAGAGTCAAACTCCCTAAAGAGTCACTTCTTTAACTTAAAGTAGCCAGAACTTCATCCTCTGCCACTTTTAAACCGTAATCACCCCTGTGATATACAATCACAGATTCTCTGTTCCTTACTAGGACACAGACTACATAAAATAAGTCACCAAACTTATTTTAATCCGACTCAAAATGAACAATTGAGTCTCCCTTGATCCCCTCAACCTAGGATCAATCTTCCCTGTGCCTCATCAGAGCACAGACTGAAACCCTTTTTTTAACACTGCAATTCTTCAACAAAATGACAGTTGGCTCCGCCTACTTCTCCATGGCAACCAGCCTCTGAGTGCAGAGAAGCAATAACTGCAATACTCACCCTTTTAAAACACAAACACACAATTAAACATAACATCTGTAAACCAAAAATTCATACTTCATTTCACATACCTTGCGTTTTTTCTTCATGAGTATCTTTTTTTGCATCCTCTTAGGGTTACCAAATGTCTCCTTATCCCACGTGAAGTACCGCTTTCCATCAGTATGCTCAATGTCTAGCCACATAACGTCGTAGGGGATGTTGAATACATCAAAACCTGTATCAACCCCTTCTACATCTTTCTCATCTACATAATTCCAGCGGCACTGGTGGTAACCAAGGGAGAAAAGTGGAGGCAGGGCTTGAGTACCTACCAAAAAGGACATAAACATTAATGCTGTCATTCATACTAATATTGATCCGACCATTAAATGCTGAAATCTTTGCTCTTACTTGGTCTGTTAGCACCTGCTTGTGAAGCACATTTCTAGACTGCAGGTTTTGTTACTAGAGTACTATATTTATTACATTAGAAATGCACAATATGAATTCTTTTATTAGAAAAATAGCACAGGTCATTTTATTTGAAACTAGAAAGAAGCTTGCACACATTTGTTAGTTAAGAGATCAGACAGACTGTTTTACAAGCAGGAATTAAATTGTTTTGCACAAAAGTGATAAGATATGGTCCCGAGGCAATAGTTTGAAAACACGTGATAATAATGCAATTCTTTGGAAATGGGATACAAGTCTAAACATGAAATTTGTTTATATACCCGTATTTACTCGAATCTAATGCACCATCAAATCTCATGCAAACCTCAATTTTCAAAACCCTGAAACAAAAAGAGTATTTGCTGGCAAATGTAATGTGCAGCAACAAAAAGTGCACTCTTTTTACTTTAACCAAAAAGGTGTGCATTATAGTGGCTGCATTTTTATAATTCCTTCTTTAGAAAACAAATATTTTAGAACACCAAAGCTTTCAGCAATGGAAAAGAAGACCTTGGGGTGCATCTCTGCTGTAGAACAGACATGGGTAAACTTTGGCTCTCCAGGTGTTTTGGACCAACTCCCACAATTCCTAACAGCCAGTAATGGCTGTTAGGAATTGTGAGAATTGAAGAGCAAAACACCTGGAGGGCCGAAGTTTGCCCATGCCTGCTGTAGAATGAATCCACTTTAACTATCCTGGCTCAATGCTATAGTCATGGAGACTGCCAAACAATGCTGATGCCTCACCAAACTACAAATCCCAGCACTGCACAACATTGCGCCATGGTAATTAAACTAGAGATGACATCCCTCAAATGGGAGCTCCAGGTGCTCCTGAAGTAGCTTCCCCTTTTGCTTTGGCTCAGAACTACAATTACCATATTACACAAATCTAATGTACACCCCAATTTGGAGAAGATAATTTAGCCCAAAAAAAGGTGAGCATTAGATTTGAGTAAATACTGTATCATAGATATCTTATATACATAACCTGGAAGAGTTTTTATACACAGGCAGTCCCCAAGTTACAAACATCCAACTTGCTAACTACTAATAGTTAAGAACAGGAGTGAGACAGCAGAAAGTGAGAGAAATCTACACCTCAGAAGGGAAATTCACTCCTGAAAGACTTATCATGGGGAAAAGGTGTCTCCACTGACACTTTCACGCCAATCTTTATTTCTACAACAAGCTGTCGGGGGTGCTTTGAATGCGATTTCCTGCTTCTTAGCAGGGGGTTGGACTGGATGGCCCATGAGGTCTCTTCCAACTCTACTATTCTATGATTCTATAAGCCAAATTTTCAAAAGAAACAGAAAGTGACGTGAAATCTTCTGAACAGGGGCACAGACAGCAAAATTAACATCACAGGGGGGTTAGCCCCTCTCTATGATATTCAAAGCTTGCCTATCTATCTATCAAGAGAGTTGGAGTTACACTAAAGAGCCAATTTTGTTCATAACTCAGAGACTGCCTGTACTATCTTTTAAATACATGTATGCATGAAACAAAGTTTGTGTTCATTCAATCATCAGAAAACAAAGAACTCGTACTATTACCCCAGTTACTGATGGGACAATTTTGTATTTTGGAATATTTCAAAATTCTGGATAAGGGAAGCTCAATCTCTACTAGTTCCTTTCGGGTGAATAACAAAATTAACAGTGATGTCATAATTAACAGTAATACAAACTTATTATACATAGGCTAAATGCAGACAGATAGATACATAAACTAATTGTGAACTACTTTTTTAAAAAAATATGTGAGTATGTTTCTAAGGCTTTGCTTTCACAATTATTATCTAAGTTTAATTTAGATATAGATAGCATTTCCTTTTTCCATCAACATTTTGGATGTGCTATGTAAACTTTTGAAGCCTCCTTTTTGTTGTCTTCTATTTTAAAACGATGTTAGGAAACAGTAAGAATTAATATGAAATGCAGTTATTTTCAGTATGAGATCGTACCTGTCAACTGTGCATACTGCTTAAAAATATCAAAAGGGCTGGGCCCCATTAGGATGAAAGAATCTATTATTCCACTTTCTGACATCCAGCACACATCGGTTTGAGGCAACACCCTTTGCTTTGAGACATCTGGAATTTGGGAAGGCAAAACCTTTATAACAAACACATACATACACAGAGAGGAAGAGAATGAGAGAACAATAACTGTATACAAGTTTTCCAAGCAGGTTGAGATGCATTTTAGGCATACTCCAATCTTAGATATCTCAGAGGGAGTGCCAACTAAACATCCATTTTGCCCCATTATCAAGATATATTTTTAGAATGTCATTCACTCCCATGTGCTTGTGGCAATGATTTCTTAGGGCCCTTCCACACAGCCCTATACCCCAGAATATCAAGGCAGAAAATCTCACAACATCTGCTTTGAACTGGGTTATCTGAGTCCATATACTTCAGTTCAAAACAGATAATGTGGGATTTCATTCAGCTGTGTGGAAGGGGCCTCTAATGAACAAGACTGCAGTGCTGTTCTCACCTTCATTGCAGCTTTAGTCGTAATCTCTACTAAAGTTTCAGAGGAATTCAGCCAAAATACCCCAATCGTTCTGTCAGGTTTGTGTGCTAAGAGCAAGGGCACTGAACCATAGATACCCATTTTACTGTGGATCCTGTATCCAAAGACATCCAGGTTGTAAAGTCGGTAGACATCCTCATTGCTGGAACAAGAGACAGATGTTTCGCTTATTCAGAGCACTTTGATTACATCAGATGCTGGCAAACTGGTTTTGTTCAATGAAAGAGATGGATGTTAGAGAGTTCATAGCAGATATAAGGCAAATGGCACCATTAAAAGAAGTTGCCCAAGGTAATAGCTTATTCTTAAAATGAAGGGGCAGGGCTTCACATGTGCCATTGTGAAAAAACGTTGCGACCCCTCTGATGGTGGGGTCGCAACTTCTGCACTTCCCATATCCCTCTTGGGACACCACTAACTAAATTACCTGGTATTTTTAAGGAGAAGTGTTTCTGCATGCTGAGGTATTCCATAGACATGTTGAAATCCATGTAAAGAAAAATCTAAGCCTATGCTGCTGGGACCTGGGAGAAGAGCATCAGGACAGAATAAGCAATCTGAGATAATGGCATGTGCAACATAAAAATACCCTGGTTAATAATTTATTTAAAACTAATATCTATTGTGGTTCTTAGTCACCTACTAAATATAGATACTCTGTTGTTAGTAGCTTATCTCCAAATGATGCTAAAACAGAATTGAGCTAAGAATCAGGGTGTTAAGGGACTGAGCCACCTGGTTTCAGTGGGCAATAAAAGCAAAGCAGGTTCATCTGTCCATCAGCTCCAGCCTGTTAATTAAATACACCAATGGCCACAATCAAATGCAATGAGAAGCAGGAAATTTGGAGAATTCTGGTTTATTGTAAATGAGCTGTGTGCTTATACCCACATCTGCCTATTTCTCCCAGTGGTAAGCAACAAAATAATCTGTATTCCTGATCTGTTGCTCTTCTAACAACTTATATCTTGAAATCAGTCAAGGTTTGAAGACACCATAGGGTCATTCCATGCCAAGTGGTCTAAACCTCTGTAGTACTAAATATCTTACTCATTTGCAATGCCACCCACCAAAAGCCCATATTAGAAAAATATTATTTAGTATGAATGAAAGTCAAAACATTTCTTTCAACTTACCATTTGCTTTGATGTCTAAAAAGTTGCCAAATTTCTCTTCCCAGAGACCTAGGTCATCCTGATCTTTCTGTATGGGCAAAAATAAGAAAAAATAAGTGGCTTTTCATAAACTGCCAACTTAATTTTCAAATTTGGAATCACCCCCCATATTACTATAGGTGCCAGCTGCATTTCTCAGAAAAGTCTATGGAAAGGAAATATTCTAGAATAAATTCCACTTGGGCTCCATTGTGCCAGTGGATAGGTCTAAAGCCACGTGGGAAGTGGGGCTAAAGTAAAGTGGGCAAAGGAAATTGTAAAACTTTTAATGGGATATTCCCAACCAAGTCCACAATTCTCCATATGCTTACTAAGAAGATGGTCTTAATACAGAAACCCTTGAGCCAGCAAAGATCAGCTTGTTTCAAGACATCCCCATTCAGGAGTATGCCTCCATACAAAACTTTCAGGCATAAAAATCTACTGAGAAGTTTAAATCCCCAGTAAATAATGTGGCATTTGCATTTTCAATTATTTTAACACCACTGATCAGAGATAAGAGTGGATAGAGTGGCATGAGAGGGAACTGTAAAGCAGCAAAAGAATGGAGCAGCTAACTGAACTTAGTACATTCTGATGACATCCTCAGTCATCCTTTAGCCTAGGCATGGGCAAACTTCAGCCCTCCAGGTGTTTTGGACTTCACCTCCCACAATTCCTAACAGCCTAGCCCCTTGTTACCACTGGGAAACCGATTAGTCTCTTCATCAAATTCACAAGCTAGGAGCCTAATAACTAGTTTTACCTTAGAATAATTTGTGGATCCATCTTTCTTTTCTTGCAGCATTGATGTCCTGTTATTTTTTTAAATCAAGAATAATTACTTAGCATATGTCTATATAATGAGTTACAAATCAGCATTGCTAATTTAAATAAGATGTATTTCTCAGAAAGAATGTTAAATATCACGGCCTTAGATGTATGATTATCTCCTAAACTGCACCCACATAGACAGTAAAATTGTATACCTGGTTTGGGGCGGTGGCTGTAACTGCTCAAAATATAATAGGTCGTTTGAGTTGATGCTCAGAACCATTTCATCTTTCGAAACAAATTGTATCTGGAAAGGATTTATTGTTATGTGAAGCTGTTGGTCTTTACTGGCACAGGCCAACACAAGCTTGTCTGCATCTTTCTCTAATATAGTTAGCCTAGGAAATGCAGAAAGACAGTAGCAGATAAAACTTTTGAAAATTCATCCTCAAATCAAGAATGACAATAACTGGATGATCCAATTATACAAAATTACTAGATTGTAATTATATGGGGCACGTAGTACCTTTTCATACCTGCATATGTGTACTCAAAATACGAACATACAGATGTATGCACTGATATGAAAGAGCGCTTCAACCCCATTGTGAATGCAGATCACCCAAATTAAGAAGTGAGAGTAAATGATGAAAAATGAATTATATGCACATACATTCAGAATCTATTTTAACTCGTACTTGGCAAATTTTATAATCAGTACTCTCACCTCAAAGAATTTTTAAACACTGAGTTTCCAGTGAAGAAACAGGAATGGAAAATATTATGCAATATTAATTTATGTGCATTACTTACTTTCTACACCCTCAACAGTCACTAGTTTTGAACAATACTGAATGAGATGTGTAAAACACCTGAATTGTCACATTCCATAGCTTACCTGAGGCTGGATGGTTCTTTTATAAGAACATCAGGGACTTCATATCTTGGTTTCAGGGGTGTTATCTCATTAATTTTAAGTCTGAAAATGTTGCCTTCTATTTCATAAACTTCTACTAAAAGGGGATCCTGGTAATGCACAAATAAAGGAACAATAATTAGAATCTATATGTGGAAAACAAATTACATTGGGCTGGGTTAGACCTGTCTTTTCACAGACATAATGGACTGAAATCCAGCAGGAAATGAGGGGAACAGCGTTTTTGCTGATCCTTGGTTCCCTTGACGCTTTTTGCCATAATTAACTGATGAAATGGGGAGGAACATGCAAACTTGCACAATGATGCCCATTTCCCAACTGTATTTATTAATGTTGTTTCTTTACTGAGCCTTGATCACCCTTATTAATAACTGGCTTGGGGACCTGGGAGTGCCTGGGTGATTTGAAAAAGGCATTGTTTGTTTTTGGATGTTAGGTATTCTCAGTTTGGTGTGGGTAAACTACAATTCCCAGAATCGTGGGTCAATCCTCCCTGAACCCTGCCAGTATTCCGAATTGGCCATGTTGATTCTGTGTGCCAAATTTGGTCCAGATTCATTGCCGATTGGGTTTAGTGCTCTCTGGATGTTGGTGAACTACAGCTCCCAGATTTCCAGGGTAATCTTCCTGAAATACCTGTCAATATTCACAGTTGGCCATGTTGAGTCTCTGTGTCAAGTTTGGTCCTGGTCCAAAATTGGTAGGGTTCGGTGTGCTCTTCGATTGCACTATAAATCCCAGTACTTACAGTGGCTATAAATCTAGATGAATTCCCCCCAAACCTCTTCAGTATTTTTTGTTGGTCATGGGGGTTCTGCGTGCCAAATATGGTCCAGGTCTATTGTCAGTGGGGCTCACAATGCTCTGACTTGATGCAGGGCGCACTACAACTTCCATCATTTGGAGTCAATCCCCCAAACTCCTCCAGTATGTTTAGTTGTTGCTCAGTTCTGCTCTATTTGTTATGCAGTGTTGAAAAGAGTAGGAAAGGGTTAAGAAAGAGGCAGTGGGTGGAGTCATGCAAATTCCACACCAATGGAGAGAATAAGGAACACTGGGATGCCTGTCTGTGGTGGAAGAAGCATGTAAAATCTAGGATGAAATGGTCTACGAATGAAAGCATTCCTTGGATGGTGGGCCATAGTGTTTGGGGAAGACATTGGTAGGGTTTGGGCTACATGTTCATGGAGCTCACTATAACCTACAATGTCAGTGAAGGGAGGACCATTGGTGTCTCCTGAGTGCTGGGAGTTGTAGCTGTTTGTGAAGGTGGGAGTCTGTTTGTATAAGTGGACACCTCCGCCACATACACACATACAGATTTTCACTTTTATTATGTGCATGGATATAATTACACTAGAGTGCTTGGACCATTTGGAAGAGATAATAGCGATCCCCTGCCAACATATTTTTAGCATTACCAATGTAGGTTAATAAATAGCAGAAGAGAACTACTGAAATGTCTCAGATAGCAAAATATTTATTTTTTCTAACTTTTAAATCATTGTTTAAAGATTTAGAAATGAAGCAAGTAATTAGAATAAATACTTTTAAAAAAGATGCTCAGAACAAAGCTAATCAGTTGTGGAAGGAAGTGCTACATTTTAGTATTATATTTATTACTATTGAGAACTAGAGCTCAAAGTGCCTCTCAAAAATAAAAAACAGACGAAAATAGTACAGATAAAATCAAAAAGTTAAAATATAATTATGGAACACATTTTGTTTAAAAATGCAGTACTATTGACATGTATAAGAATTCTACTCCTCCTTTGATCATGCAATGACCTTAATACGTAGTAAATATTGTCTAAAATTAAGGTACTATTTAAGATCTAAGATCTATTTAAGATCTAAACCATTACCCAATATCTACTAAAATGGAAGCTTATTTTTTGTATTGTAATTGTCCAAGACTTTTCTTAATCAGCTACTTTCCAAACATATTTCTCACCTTGTATTCTTCACTGATAATTTGGAATCTGACATTGCTGTTGGATAATTCTACTGTGTCTGGCAAGACCCGGTACAAGGGCTTCCCAGGACCCAAATGTTTCTGCCTCCTGATTAAAACAATGGAAAGGGAGAAGACTCAGTTAATTGACTTCTGCAATTAATTACATGTTCATTTAACTCTTGATACAATCAAAAGGACATAAACAGCTTTGAAGCACAACTTTATATGAATTCTGAATTGTACTAAAACCCACAGTAACATAGGATATAATTTTACTTTTCATTTTTCAATGTTTGTTTTTATTTATCTAGAAATACAAAATGCAATTTAATTTATTCATAGCCTTTCTTTCCTCAACAAAGCCCAGCTTAATAACTCCTTTTGGGATTCTTGATTTATCCTTATGGCCATCTCTTTCATGATACATTCTTGCTATTAATTTACTTCTACGATTACTGGTAATATCAAAGAGTGCATCTATACTGTAGAATTAATGCGGTTTGACACCACTTCAACAGCCATGGCTCAATGCTGTGGAATCATGGGAGTTATAGTTTTACAAGTCTTAGTCTTCTCTGACAAAGAATACTGGTGCTTCACCAAACTACAGCTCTTATGATTACAAAGCACTGAGCTATGGTAGTGCCAAACTGTATTAATTCTACAGTGTAACCCTCAGTTATTGTGGGAAGATTGTGAAGTAGTAGAATGTATTAAGGTACATGGCTAAGTCCCTGTGGGATCAATACCTTGTGTGTGTGTTAAGAGAAAAAGACTCACCCTAGGTAATTACAACCCACAGGCTGAGTAATTAGGGTAATTAAAGTCAACAAGGTCTTGGGCCACTCTCAAAGGGGAGAGTTTGTTGTATGATTTTGGGCTTACTGAATGTTGCCTTTGAGCTTTCTCGGCCTGAGTTCCTGGCTTGCAGCCTACTAGATGCTGGCAAGTTTGTCTTTCATGCTCGTCTTCATGAACAAGAAATGAAGACTGGGAGAAAACATATTTTCTGATGGAAAACATTGCATGAATTAAATGGAAGGACCATATGGGAGTTTGATATTCCAGAGGAACTGTGACTGTATTATTACTAGAAAGCTTGTGTTGAAGTTGCTGTAATTTTTCCATGAACTCTGCTGCACAAAAGTAAAGTTTAAGTTTTGCATTTATTCTACTTGTATTGCTGTTTTTGAATATACAAAGGACTAATTTCCTGCTGGTCTGCACGCATCATCAAACCATAACAGAATTTAAGGAGGAAGTGGTGTTAATGAGATTCATCCTGAAACTGCTCTTCATAAGCTTTTGCAACAGTGAGTTTGATAAGTGAAAGTAATCTTTGCTAAAAGAAGAATCATTTTCTAACAAGAAGGACCTCAGCTAGAAAGACATTCACTCTTCAGAAAAGGCTTTTAAAATGTAAAATCCTTTCTGCAATAAACAACTCACTGTAAGACCCTTTCTCAGGACAGCATACAAAGTGGATGGAAATACTTTAGTAAAGTAATCAGGTTAGTCTTTTGTTGAAGGTTTTCATGGCCCAAATCACTGGGTTGCTGTGAGTTTTCCGGGCTGTATGGCCATGTTCCAGAAGCATTCTCTCAGAGGTTGTGAGGATGCCTGCCATAGATGGAGGTGAAACATCAGAAGAGAATGCTTCTGGAACATGGCCATACAGCCCGGAAAACTCACAGCTACTCAGATTAAGTTTTTTGCTCCCATTATTTTCTTTCTATTTTGCCTCCAGTGGTGCTGCTGAGCTGCTTAACTTACTGACCAAAAATTTGGCAGTTCGAATCTAGGGAGCAAAGTGAGCTCCTGCTGTTAGCCCCAGCTTCTGACAACTTAGCCGGTTGAAAACATGCAAATGTGAGTAGATCAATAGGTACTGCTCCGGGGGGAAGGTAATGGTGCTCCATGCAGTCATGCTGGCCACATGACCTTGGAGGCGTCTACGGACAACGCCAGCTCTTCGGCTTAGAAATGGAGATGAGCACGAACCCCCAGAGTCAGACACGACTAGACTTAATGTCAGGGGAAAACCTTTACCTTACCTTTTCTCTCTTATCTGTAAAAGAAGTTATCATTAAGGTTGCTACCATCTGGCAAGAAAATCTGTTCAAAACTTAGGGCCAAATTACAGCATATCTGGATTTAATTGTATCATTGCATGTCTGTTAATCTACATAGCTTTGTTGCATTGTGTTTGTGAAGTTAACTGAACTAATCCTGGAATATCAAAGACCTCTCTTTTCATACTGCATTGAGTTGAAGACAAATCACAAGGTCTCCTTCCACACAGCTGAATAAAATCCCAAGTTATCTGCTTTGAACTGAAATATGTGGCAGTGTGGACTCAGATAACCCAGTTCAAAGTAGATAGTGTGGGATTTTCTGCCTTGATATTCTGGGTTATATGGCTGTGTAGAAGGACCCTATGTAACATGACTTTTGTTCATGGTTATAAATGTCACTTCCTAATTGGTTTTTATCATAAAAACATGGAAAAAGTTTATTAAACTGCAAAACCTTTGTTTTTACGGGACATACTGCAGAACATTTTGCTACAGTTTTTCAGTGAATATTTCATAAGAGTCTCAACCAATTGAACACAGTTTGTGGCAGCCACAAAAACAAAGTTTCTGGAATATAACTAGAATCATAGAATCATAGAATAGTAGAGTTGGAAGAGACCTCATGGGCCATCTAGTCCAACCCCCCGCTAAGAAGCAGGAAATCGCATTCAAAGCACCCCCGACAGATGGCCATCCAGCCTCTGCTTAAAAGCTTCCAAAGAAGGAGCCTCCACCACAGTCTGGGGGAGAGAGTTCCACTGTCGAACAGCCCTCACAGTGAGGAAGTTCTTCCTGATGTTCAGGTGGAATCTCCTTTCCTGTAGTTTGAAGCCATTGTTCCGTGTCCTAGTCTGCAGGGCAGCAGAAAATAAGCTTGCTCCCTCCTGCCTATGACTTCCCCTCACGTATTTGTACATGGCTATCATGTCTCCTCTCAGCCTTCTCTTCTGCAGGCTAAACATGCCCAGCTCTTTAAGCCTCTCCTCATAGGGCTTGTTCTCCAGACCCTTAATCATTTTAGTTGCCCTCCTCTGGACTCTTTCCAGCTTGTCAACATCTCCCTTCATCTGCGGTGCCCAAAATTGGACACAGTATTCCAGGTGTGGTCTGACCAAGGCAGAATAGAGGGGGAGCATGACTTCCCTGGATCTAGACGCTATTCCCCTATTGATGCAGGCCAGAATCCCATTGGCTTTTTTAGCAGCCACATCACATTGCTGGCTCATGTTTAACTTGTTGTCCACGAGGACTTCAAGGTCTTTTTCGCACACACTGCTGTCAAGCCAGGCGTCCCCCATTCTGTATCTTTGATTTCCATTTTTTCTGCCAAAGTGAGGTATCTTGCATTTGTCCCTGTTGAACTTCATTTGTTAGTTTCGGACCATCTCTCTAGTCTGTCAAGATCGTTTTGAATTCTGCTCCTGTCTTCTGGAGTGTTAGCTATCCCTCCCAGTTTGGTGTCATCTGCAAACTTGATGATCATGCCTTCTAACCCTTCGTCTAAGTCGTTAATAAAGATGTTGAACAGAACCGGGCCCAGGACGGAGCCCTGCGGCACTCCACTTGTCACTTCTTTCCATCATGAAGACGACGCATTGGTGAGCACCCTTTGGGTTCGTTCGCTTAGCCAATTACAGATCCACCTAACCGTAGTTTTGTCTAGCTCACATTTAACTAGTTTGTTTGCCAGAAGGTCGTTGGGGACTTTGTCGAAGGCCTTACTGAAATCCAGGTACGCTACATCCACAGCATTCCCTGTATCGACCCAACTCGTAACTCTATCGAAAAAAGAGATCAGATTAGTCTGGCATGACTTGTTATTGGTAAATCCGTGTTGACTATTAGCAATGACCGCATTTGTTTCTAAGTGTTTGCAGACCACTTCCTTAATGATCTTTTCCAGAATCTTGCCTGGTATTGATGTGAGGCTGACCAGACGGTAATTGTTTGGGTTGTTCTTTTTTCCCTTCTTGAAGATAGGGACCACATTCGCCCTCCTCCAATCTGCTGGGACTTCTCCTGTTCTCCAAGAACTCCAGAAGATGATTGCCAGTGGTTCTGAAATAACTTCCGCTAATTCCTTCAGTACTCTTGGATGTAGCTGATCTGGCCCTGGCGACTTGAATTCGTTTAGAGTGGCCAGGTGTTCCTGGACAACTTGTTTCCCTATTTGGGGTTGGATTTCCCCCAATCCTTCGTCCATTCCATGTTGCTAACTACTGTACTTTCAAAGTAAGTACCACACAATTAAACAGGAAATAACACTTTCAAACCAGGAACAGATTTTTTTCCAAATGTTGTTACATAGAATACTATTAGGCCCTCATTGGCATGATGCACAATGAAGACACCTTTCCCTTACCTGTAGAAGGCAATCTGTCTGCATGTCTTAAACTGGCTTTCCTCCACGGCCTCATCCTGGACACTGGGTAAAAGACAGTGTAATTTAATCTCCCACTGATAAAATAGTATAAATTAGATACAATGGCAAGAGCTCATTTAAAAGTTGGCCTGTGTCACCGAAAAGTCTGGGTGCATCTACACCAGGCATGGGCAAACTTCAGCCTTTCGGGTGTTTTGGATTTCAACTCCCACCATTCCTCACAGCCTGAGGCTGTGAGGAATGGTGGGAGTTGAAATCCAAAACACCCGAAGGGCTGAAGTTTGCCCATGTCTGATCTACACTGTAGAATTAATGCAGCTCAAAACCACTTTGAACTGTCATGGCTCAATGTGATGCAATCTTAGGAGTTGTAGGTTTACAAATCGGGCTGGTGCCTCCCTAAACTATAAATCCCAGCATCCCATAGCAGTGGCCTATGTCAGTTAAAGTGGTGTTAGACTGCAGTGTAGAGCCAGCCCCTATTTACATTTGCAAGATTAAGATTGAATGAAAAATCAAAGCTAAAGCAACAGATTGAAGGGCCATTAGCAGAAAAACACAGCACTTGCTCTTCTCTTCTGCTGCCAATCGTGCTTTAGTTCGTATACCTCTCTGTTTAAGGTTTTGCAAAGTAACTATTGCAGAATCATATGGGTTTACCTGACTGTTTCCTGGCTTCCTGATGCCATGGCATTCCTCCACGGAGCTCTTTTTGAAAGGAAAGGTCTGCTCTCCGCCTTCCCCAATCCTCTTTGCAGGTTAGAGATAAGGAAGCACAGGGCAAAGTCTTCAGCCAATAGAGAGTTTGCCTTTCAGGTCCCGGGCAGCATGCTGGGAAATGGAGTTTTGTTTTTCTTTCTGAGACTGGCACACACGCTGATCACCTTGGCAAGACCACACGGAATGACCAGGCACTTCTTTTCCATGTTTAGTTCTATAGCATTGAGCCATCGCAACTGCAGTTAACGTGGCGTCAAACCGCAATAATTATACAGCATAGATGCCCCATTTCATTATAGCCACACAGTATATATTTTAGGGTATGCAATTAGACCCACTCTCCAAAGTATGTTCCCTTCTGTGAGTTTTCCGGGCTGTCTGGCCATGTTCCAGAAGCATTCTCTCCTGACGTTTTGCCCACATCTATGGCAGGCACCCTTAGAAGTTGTGAGGTCTGTTGGAAACTAGGCAAGTAGGGTTTATGTGTCTGTAAAATCCAGAGTGGGAGAAGGAACTCTGTCGAAGGCAATTGTGAATGTTGCAATTGGCCACCTTGATTAGCATTGAATAGCCTTGTGGCTTCAAAGCCTGGCTGCTTCCTGACAGGGGGAATCCTTTGTTGGGAGGTGATTAGCTGGCCCTGATTGTTCATGCCAGGACTTCCCCTGTTTACTGCCCTGATTGTAGAGTTTTTTTAATATTATATGTTATTATGTTTCTAAGTGTGTTTTAGCTGGTAAATTTTGTTGTATGCTCCGGGCTTGGTCCTGCATTGTAAATTGCCCCGAGTTCCTTTGAGGAGATGGTGGCGGGGCATAAATATTAATATTATTATAATATTACTAGCTGTGCCCGGCCACGCGTTGCAGTGGCGAAGTATAGTGGTATGGGAAATAAAGTATTGAGGAATTGGTGGTAGTTAAGGTAAAGGGTCCCCTGGGCTGAGTGGGTTGCTTGGAGACCAAGTGAGCGGAGCTTAGCCTTCTAACTGGCAGCAATTGGATAAAAACAATTATTCCTCTCCCTCTAATTAGGACTTTATTTTTCTTTTCTTTTTGTTGTATCAACCTAGAGGCATGGATGAGGGGTTCTGCTGTCAATTTTCGAGGTTGTGGGGTGTTTACTTTTGTTGTTTTGTCCGCTGCCGTGATGCCATCCCTCTTTTATATATATAGATTAATATTATATTATTAATATTATTATACTGGTAGCTAGATTGTGTTCATTTTCATGGCCTCCTCCTTTCTGTTGAAATGGTCCACATGCTTGTGGATTTCAATGGCTTCTCTGTGTAATCTGACATGATGGTTGTTAGAGTGGTCCAGCATGTTTGTGTTCTCAAATAATACGCTGTGTTCTCAAATAATATATATGCTGGAATTATCACACAATCTCTGACTCAAATGAAGCTGTGCAAGGTGTCGGCTGAATGATTCAGTTTTGGGACCATCTGTTTTAATCGTGTCATTATTAGCTGAACGTAGGGCTTACATTTTTCAGCTGTTGTTTTGCATTGACTTTGGATTTAATTAGGCCCCATCTACACTACCATATAAAATCCAGACTACCTGCTTTGAACTGGATTATATGGCAGTGTAGACTCATATAATCCAGTTCAAAGCAGATTATGTGGATTATCTGATTTGGAAATCTGGATTATATAGCATTGTAGATCCAGCCAAAGGCTCCAGGTCCAAGTCCATTGTCTAGAAGAGACTGTTTCCAAAATTGGATGATATTACTTGGAAACAAGACACCTATGAGATAGGCCCCATCTGCACTGGCCATATAATAGTTTCTGCATGCAGATTATCTGCTTGAAACTGGATTATATTGTGGTGTAGAGTCATATAATCCAGTTCAAAGCAGATAATGTGGATTATCGGATCTGATAATCTGGATTATATGGCAGGGTAGAAGGGGCTTAAAAGGGGCCCAACATATCTTCTTAAGGTCTGGTGGATGAATGGCATAAGCACTTTACATTATTTTAAACTTTGTATATTGTATTTTATGACTTTTTAACGTTTTAGTTCATTGTATAACAGTGTAACGCTATCAATTGCCACTTGTAAGGCGCCCTGAGTCCCCTCGGGTGAGAAGGGCGGGGTATAAATAATTGAAATAAATAAATAAATAAAGGTAGATGTCAATACACTCAGCCCTTCGAACACTTAAAACACTACACCTTAATGACTCTTTATTATTCTTATTTCCATTTAGGCCCTTTCTACACTGTCACATAATCCAGATCCGATAATCCACATTATCGGAATTGAACTGGATTATATGAGGCCCCTTCCACACAGCTGAATAAAGTCCCACATTTTCTGTTCTGAACTGGGATACATGGCAGTGTGGACTCAGATAACGCAGTTCAAAGCAGATATTGTGGGATTTTCTGCCTTTATTTTCTAGTTTACATGGCTGTGTGGAAGGGGGCTTGAGTCTACACTGCCATACAATCAGTTCAAAGCAGATAATCTGGATTTTATATGGCAGTGTAGAAGGGGGCTTAGGCCCTGTCCGCACATTCTTTATATCCCAGGATCTAATCCCAGGTTATCTGGTTTGAAATGTATTATATAAATCTACACTGCCAGGAAACCAGAGATAAGCACATATTCTGGGATCAGGTCCTGGGATATAGGGATTGTGTGGAAGGGCCCTATATCACAAAGGCCCCTTCCACACAGCTGTATTAAATCCACATTGAACTGGGTTATATGGCAGTGTGGACTCAGATAATCCTGTTCAAAGCCAATATTGTGGATTATCTGCCACGATATTCTGGGTTATATGGGTGTATGGAAGGGCCACAAGAATGATAATTGCAATGGGAAGCGGTGCCACTCTGGGTGCATCTACACTGCAGAATTAAATGCAGTTTAACACCACTTTGGTCCCATATATGCTGCCATATAAAATCCATATTATCTTCTTTGAACTGGATTATATGACAGTGATAATCCAGTTTAAAAAATAATCTGGATTATCTGCATTGATGATCTGGATTATATGGCAGAGTAGATCCAGCCTTTGACTGCCATAGCTCAGTGCTATGGGATCCTGGGAGGGGTAGTTTAGCCAGGTATTTAACCTTTTCTGCCCAGGAGTGTCCAAGCTACAACCCTCAGGGCCCTTCCACACAGCCATATAACCCAGAATATCAAGGTAGATAATCCACAATATCTCCCTTGAACTGAGTTTTCTGAGTCCACACTGCCATATAATCCAGTTCAATGTTGATTTTCTACAGCTGTGTGGAAGGGGGCCTTAGTATTCCATAGCATTGCCTCATGATAGCTAAAGGGATATCAAACTGCATTCACTCTCCAGTATAGACGCCTCTATACTCACTCCGACCACTACAATCACAGGCCTTAAATCTGACATTTCGCCTCGCCCACTGGAGCCCGCCTGCGCCAATCCGGAGGCGCCCCATCACCCAAGCCCCGCCCCTTCGGTCTCGGCCTCAGAATCCCAGGAGCGGAAGGGGCGGAGTCCAGGCTGTGGCGCGTCTTCGCTCTTTGACAGTTTCGCGGTGGCGCTTTGCGGAAAGATGCCGCCGCTTCAGAAAGAAGGGGGACGGAGGCGGCTCTGCTCCGGGCCGGTGCTGTGGCTGCTCCCGCTCTTCCTGGCGGGGCTTCCGGACCCGGTGGAGGGCGGGCAGGTCTCCAAATGGCGGCTGCCGGTTCCCATGGTGAGCGAGAGGCTGGCGCGCCTTCTTCCTGGCTCCACTTCCTCATGTGGGATTCCAACCTGACCCTGAACTAAAGGCCTGTTCACATCACAGGCTTTTCGTGGTATTATTTCGCTTCAGCTGCTAGGGTAGCATGCTGTGGCATCCTGGGATTTGTAGCATAGCCAGACTTCCCCAAATACTTCAAATCCCAGGATTCCACAACATTCTGCCGTAGCAGTTGTCATTCTGGAGTGTGAATGGGCCTTTAATGTTTGGTTGTGCTTCCCTGCAGTGCTTCCCTTCTTTGCAGGTTTTTTAAAGCAGAGGCCTGATGTGTTGTCGAAGGCTTTCATGGCCCGTCTGTTTCCTGCCTGGGGGAATCCTTTGTTGGGAGGTGTTAACTGGCCCTGATTGTTTCTTGTCTGGAATTCCTCTGTCTTCTGAGTGTTGTTCTTCATTTACTGTCCTGATTTTAGAGTTTTTGAAATCCACAAGCATGTTGACAATTTCAACAGAAAGGAGGAAACCATGAAAATGAACAAAATCTGGCGACCAGTATTAAAAAAAACTCTAAAGTCAGAACAGTAAATAAAGAACAACATGTTGTCAAAGGCTTTCATGGCTGGAATCACAGGGGTGTTGTATGTTTTCCAACAGAAAGGAGGAAACCATGAAAATGAACAAAATCTGGCGACCAGTATTTTAAAAAACTCTAAAGTCAGAACAGCAAATAAAGAACAACATGTTGTCGAAGGCTTTCATGGCTGGAATCACAGGGTTGTTGTGTGTTTTCCGGGTTGTATGGCCATGTTCCAGAAGCATTCTCTCCTGAACTTTCGCCCACATCTATGGCAGGCATTCTCAGAAGTTGGGAGGCATAACACACAACAACCCTAAAGAACAACACTCAGAAAACAGGAAAATTCCAGGCATGAAACAATCAGGGCCAGTTAACACCTCCCAACAAAGGATTCCCTCAGGCAGGAAGCAGCCAGACTTTGAAGCTGCAAGACCATTAAATGCTAATCAAGTTGGTCAATTGGAATATTCCCACTTTCCTCAAACAAACACTTTCTCCCACCCAGGACATTCCACAGATAAATAAAAAAAATCCACTTACCTACTTTCCAACAGACCTCACAACCTCTGAGGATGCCTGCCATAGATGTGGGTGAAACGTCAGGAGAGAATGCTTTTGGAACATAGCCATACAACCCAGAAAACTCACAGCAACCCAATTCTAGCCTTTACTTCTAAAAAAAATGTGAAAAATAATCTCCAAAATATTTTAAATACTGTTTAAATATAAGTGTGGCTTCATGTAATGATAATTGGCCTACAAATTAGCCGATTGTGATGTATTGAATATATGCATGTAAGTAGACAAATTCTACGAAGAGTTAAGGGCCAATGCAGATGTTGTTTTAAACTGACATTAAAGATCATGAGATAAGATAGGAGGGGGTTGTGACCGGAGATCACAATGGCTAGTTTTGTTTGCACACGGAAGTTGCCGCTGTAAGTATGGAAGTAACTCCTCCAGTGTTGCCTTATTTGCACAAGATTATTGCGAATTTTTACATTGGGAAGTCTTCAAAATGATTATCGTTACTGGCTGTTGTCACTCAGATTAAACACTTGCCTTTTATAATTATAGTGAATGGAAACAGAGATAAGTATAAAAAAAGAATGGAAGTCCGTGACAAGTTTTGTGTAAAGTGACAATTCTTATCCATTTTATTTTTTATTTATATCCTGCCCCTTTTCCAAAGAACTCCTCCAGGAAGTATATATACCGTAGTTCTCCCTGCTTCTCTTTTGTGTCCTCAGTGCTCCTTGATGTAGATATGCTGAGAAACAATAACTGGTTCAATGTTCCCAAAATGAGGATTTGAACCAGGATGTCCTGGGCCTCATCCAACACTGCTCCATTAGCATCACAGGGCTACATATATGTAGCAAAAAAAAAAAAAAAAAACCCATGACAACTTCAGTCAGTTCTTGTTGGACACTATTGCTTCCGCATCATTCCCTAGAGAACAGAAGATGCACATTGTATGTGTTTTAGAACTATTTTGATCAGATATGAAAACACAGACTAATTGGCTTTTATTTTTCCATGAACTTTTGTGGCTATGAGCCCGCTTCATCAAACGATTCCTGCACCAAATGCTCACTTGTGTGTGTATATATGACATATAACATTATGTGACACGGTTTTGTTCCTGGGTTATAAATGTAATTTTCTAATTTGTTCTATCATAAAAACATGGAAAAAGTTTATTTTGTGGGACACCTTGCAGCACATTTTGCTAAAGCTTTTCAATGAATATCTCATAGAGTTTCAACCAATTCAACATAATTTGTGGCAGCCACAAAACAAAATTTCTGGACTATAATAACTACTTCCAAAGTAAGTACCACACAATTAAACAGGAAATAACACTTTCAAACCAGGAACAAAAATTCTTTCTCATTTTGTTACATACCGGTAGTGTAATTGCTAAAATACCATCTGGTTTAAAGCTGGAGCAGATAATAATGATGACCTATTCAAATACAGTATAGGGAATCTTGGGGAGCAGCATTGAGTGTAGGAGAGTTTGATTCCCCATTTGGCCAAGAAATTCATTGGATGATCCCGGGCAAATCATACTTGCTCAGAGGAAGGCAATAGCAAACCTCTTCTTGCCAAGAAAATCCTGTGTTAGGTTCGCCTTAGGGCTGCCATAGGGTTGGAAACAACTTGAGGGTACACAACGGCCACCATAGTAGTTCTTATGTAGTTGTTTTTGTTTGTGGTGCATTCACTGAATGTTAAAGAGCTGCATTTCATGTGTGAACCAACTTCTTTAACCTCATTTATTTTTACTCACATTCAGTAAGGCTCAGTGATTTCAATAGGACTTACTGTCAGGTGAGTGAATCATGGACTGAAGCTTTAGTATTTTCCTTCCCTCCCAATGGAAGAGCAATGTGTAAGATTACAAGCATAATTTACACATAGAAGTAATTATCCTTTAACTTGCAGTTTCTCAAGTCGTTTCTGACTCAAAAAATTACATTATTTGGAGAATATAGCTATTACTCTGTGAAGCAATACTGTGATGCAAAATTTAGCCACTCTTTCTGTTTACTCCCTTTTTCTTGTATAGGGAAAGAAATATTTTAACTTTGGAAAGATTCTCTTCAGGAACACTACAATTTTCCTAAAGTGTAAGTGCATTCAATTTGTAGATTATAAGGTGGCAGTCTGCAGTAATATATTAACTCGCATGGAATTACATTATAAATTTGTCTAGAGCCAATGTTTAGGCAGGAGAGAGGACAAGTGTGGAAGGAGCTGGGAAAAAGTTTTGCTGCTAGCATAAACAGAAAGTTGAATTTACCCAGTTGGGTTTATTTTTCTCTAGACATGTATGGAATTGCAATATTGTGTACTTCGTGAAGCAAAAATAAGATATGCTATAAATCTGCGCATAGAGGCATAGTAAGACAAGGGACACAAGGGAAAATAAACATAAGTATGGGAAATCATTTTTAAAATGCCCTTGGGTTTTTTTTTTTACCACAAGTTTACTTATTGTTAGGATTCTTGAAAGATTTTTAAATATATTGACTTTGAGAAAGAGTAATGTCTTATTCTTCTTCTCAACTTCATGGAGTTCGCTTTTTTATCTTAGTTATACAAAAATACAGACTGCTTCAAAATGATGGACCTGATTTGAAATTGCCACGAAATGCTGATGAATGAAACTCCTAACCACTTGAAAGAGTGAGGTAGCCAAATTCCTCTTTTCAGTGGCAAAAAGCCGTAAGGGCTTCATGAAAAATCTGTGTTGACAGTATAACAAAGAGTATCTAGGGGACAGTTTACTAATCTGTAATCAGTTTTTGTTTCAGATTATAAAGATAGCCAAATAACCAATAGAGATTGGAGATACTTGTTACTAAGCATAAGCCAAATGCAATGTCATAAATTACTCAAATGTTGTATTCCATCATTGCACTGTAACTTGTTCCTAGCCAATGGTTTGTTGACCGAAATAAAGGCTACTGACTGACTGACTGAAAGAGTGAGGTATAGAGTTTCAAATGATTAATGCTAGATTCTTCTCCCAAAGCACAAAAGTCCCTAACCTAAGTCATTTGCAAGGTGGTATCCCTGTAACATAAGGCCTAATGAGATTTGTGGAGTTATTTTTTAGATTTTTTCTGGTTTAAAATGGTTAGTAAAACTTGATAACTCATTAAACCTTTTGTAAATTTTGTGCAGTATAAACGATTGTACCTAGCCGTTCGAAAGCATGCAATGCAAGTAGATCAATAGGTACTGCTTCAGCGGGAAGGTAAAAGGGGCACCCCACATGCTGGCAAAACAAAAAGATCGAAGATGTCTACAGACAGCAAGGCTCCTTCGGCAAAAAATGGAACAATAGCACCTCCCCGGAGGGACTCTGAGTGGATTATAGTACACATATAAAGCAAACATTCAGTGTCTTTTTACAGAAACAATGAGCAGTGCCTCCAGACGCCGGAGATGGAAAAAAGGGGAAGGCCTTTACCTTATCTGTGTTTGTATGTTGTTGTTTGTGTAAAAAGACATTGAATGTTTGCCTTAAATGTGTACTGTAATCCGCTCAGATTCCCTCCGGGGAGATAAAGCAGAAAATAAAGTGTATTATTATATTATTATTAACATGTTGATATTGTGAAATAATACTGCTTTGAAATCGGGTCCATCATTTTTAAACACTCTGAAGTTAAGATTACTCTTGAAACCTGTTCTTCAAGTTATAATTGTATGTCATTCCAGTATCTTCAGTTTTTGTTTTGAAGATTTGAAAGCTTTCCTCAATGTCCTGCACCTCTAGTTTGTATTTCCTTCTGCTTTCTGTTGTTGCCGCAGTGGACACTTAATCCTTGGTTGCCTTTGGGTTAATGAGATGCTCCCAAGGACATTTCAGTGGTAGCAACACAAAGAGCAGAGCATGATATGTTCTAATACATTTTTCTCGTTTGTTTAGTTGAGGGCAATGAGTCTGCCTGTGATCCTTCTCAAGGTTACAATGTCACCTGGTACTTGAGATATTCTGATTGCTATAATGAGGTCTTCAACTTTGGGGTAAGAAACTGGAATTAAAAACTACTTTAGCCAATCTGTCAGTCATCTCCATCATTGCCACATGTTCAAATTATTGCAAGCAAACATTCCCAGTGTTGGAATATTTATGCGTGATGGTTAGCTATAGAAACTTCATTTTTTAAAATCCCACTTTCTCCCTCAGGGTCATGAAGGTTTATGTCATCAGTATATATTTCTCCTCCCAACTGTCTCATAGTTTAAAGTGTTGGGGCTTTTCAGAACAAATGTAGTCAGATTAAAAATAACTTTAAAATCTGCTTACTAATACTTTCTTGCTCTTATTATTCTTTCCTGTTCTTACTATTGATTTACTAATCTGTACAAAGGCTTCGTCCCTATTCTGCTGCATGTCACCTTCCCTTTCAACTTTCAGAATCACAGCGCGGGTAGCAGTCTTAAGGGAAGGAGCTTTAACAACAGATTGCCCTGCTGGACTTTTGCAAACAAAACAAAAATGCTGAAAATTCTGGATTCAGCAGATCTACTTGCTCTTCCCACACAATGGCACCTCACTCACTGGTATTTTCCCCCAGCATGTTACTTGCCTCCCTTCCCAAGGTCTGAGCTGCAACCTGTGATGGGACAAGGTAGAGAAGAAACTCCCACAGTGGGTGGGACAGTTTGGGTTTATATGAGCTTGGATCTCCACCTCCTAGGTTAGAGCTTTATCAAAGTGCTGCTTCTGTTGCCTCTTGTGACTTCTGTGACTCTGTTTTGCTGCATGGGATTTCATGTTAATAGGAAAAGAGTAATAAGATTCTTCTCTAAACTCCCTGTCCTTCTACACCTAATAGAAAGGTTAGCTGACTCAGCCTTCCATGATGAAAGCAATGATAGAGGAATATTTTCAGTTGCAAGAGACGGCTTCTGCATTTGAGGGAATGCATTCTGGATTTTTGTCTAGTTCCAAAGTAGCTATCCAAGGTGGCGTAGTGGGTTAAACTCTTATGTTGGCAGGACTCATGACTTGAAGGTTGGGTTGCTGACCTGAAGGTTGCCGGTTCGAATCCAACCTGGGGAGAGCGTGGATGTGTTCCCTCTAACAGCTCCAGCTCCATGTGGGGACATGAGAGAATCCTCCCACAAGGATGGTAAAACACATCAAAACATTCGGGTGTCCCCTGGGCAGCGTCCTTGCAGGCAACCAATTCTCTCACACCAGAAGCAGTTTGCAGTTTCTCAAGTCTCTCCTGACACCAAAAAAAGCTATCCAAGGTGCTGAACCTGTATTACAGCATTTCTACCCCGCCCTTCTCACCCAATAACGGGACTCGGGGTGACTTAAAAGGTTAGACATCTTGGATAGTACCATTTAACCTTTTTGAGAGATAAGGTTCAACATTTTGGACACTGACTTTAATGCTCAGGCTAATATTTCTTGTGGATATGAGAACTGCTACCCATCACTGTATAGTTTGGTTGGTGGAATAAGTATGCTTTCGAAACAGCAGTGGTAATGTTTTATCATTCTGGCAGTTGGCGCCTCTCCTATTCATGGCCACTAGGTTCTCTTATGCTCTGTGATGGGATACAGACCTGACCCAGCAAGTGGAGGCACCTCAGAAGTTTGACTTTGAGAAGGAGTAATCTCTATGATTATCTTCATCTCTGGAGTTTTCTATTGGAACATTGATTTCTGAGTAGAGCAAAAGAAACACAGACCTTTAATGTGTCCCAAAAGCCTTTAATGTGCCCCCAAAGAACCATAGAAACCATGAGTGTTTTATGTTCCCAAAGAGAATCACAAGCCTTTAGTGTGCTCAACCCAATGCCTGCAATTTACTTTGGTTTGCCAAAGATCTGTGGGCAGTGATACAAGCTGGGTGAAAGCTACAGTGCTGGTGACATGCAACCAAACATTGGCAAAGACTTTTCATTGTGTCTACTTGGAGGGAGGGAGTTTAGTAAAAAGAACATATTAGGCCTTTTCTCTCTATCTTATCTGGCCTGTTGGTTAGTTCTGCTAAAGTAAATCAATTGCTGAATGTTTGAATCTTCAGACAGTCCATTTTAAACCATCAAGTTTAGTTGGTATTAACTTAATCTCCTTCATGGGCACTTCATGAAGCCACTTCATGTCGCATTCCTGGATTTGGAGAAAGCATTTGATCACGTCTTTAATGAAGTTATTTGGTACGTGTTACGACACCATGCTGTTTCCGAAGAACTGGTCAAATGGGTTTTGATTCTGTACAGCGATCCAAAAAGCAGGGTGCAGGCCGCTGCTGGCATATTGTTGGAGTTCCCCATCACCATGGGTGTGCATCAGGGCTCAGCTCTCTTCCTCCCTCCTTTTCATTGTTATAATGGATGCAGTTACTCGAGACATGCAGAAACTGGCACCTTGAACTTTGCTGAATGCTGACGACGTAATGCTTGCTTCTGAGGACAAGGAAGAACTTGACCATCAAATGCAAGCATGGTGTGACCGGTTGGCGCAATTTGGTCTTTGCTTCAACATCAAAAAGACGGAGTACCTGACTACCAATGAGGAGGTGGTTGGTACCATTCAGGGGGACGGGGTGGATCTCCCAAAAGTCAATACCTTCAAGAATCTCAGATTGACAATAACTTCAGATGGCAACCTTTCTTACGAAGTCACCACATGGATTAACGTGGTTTGGATGAAATGGCGCTTGGTAGCAGGTGTACTCTGCAATAGGAAGATTATCATATAGTACTCCTATATGATAATCACTTTATATCTGGAAAGCTGTTCCATGGACAATATATCAGTGTGAAAAGACGGACATATGTCAATGTAATGGCTCTCCATGCAGTAATTCTGGCCACATGACCTTGGAGGTGTCTATGGACAACGCTGGCTCTTCAGCTTAGAAATGGAGATGACTAGACTTAATGTCAGGGGGAAACCTTTACCTTTACCCTATGTCAGTGTAGCATCCCAGGGAATTGTATAGCATCCATGTTATTCCTGAAATTGAGCCTTTGTGCTCCACCATTTGTATTTAATTGTAATACTCATTGTTGATCTCAAAGTGTGAATAGCAATCCATTAGATTCCCTAACATTGCCCCCCTTTCCTGTCACATTTATTTACTTTTCTCCATTTCGTGGAGGTTGTAATATGTAAGGAGATGGAAATATTGTGGATGGTTAAGTACACCGCTCTCCCTTAATATTGGCTGAAAAAATAGCAAAACTACTATATATTGGGTCATATTGTTTGCCTATCTAGCCCAGGGTGGGCAAAGTCCAGCCCTTGAAACTCCCTAGACCCCTAAAAAACGGTGCTAAAATTATATTGGAAATGTGAAACTTTCTATCATATGTGGTGGGCATACAACAAAACAAAAGAATATTGGGGACTGATACAAAATTTGTTACAAGAGATATTTAAAATCAGAATATAGTTAGATCCAACTTTATTTCTACTGGGACTTCCTAACAAATCACATCAATTTCAAGTTATTACGTTATATGATTTCTTACAAGAAAACTGCTTTATGCACAAAAATGGAAAACTAAGGAACTACCCCTAAAATATAATTGGATTATAAATGTTCTAGAACTGGTAGAAATTGATAAATTATCTTGTTTTATAACTGAGTCACCAACTGATAACTTTTTAAAATGGGAACCATTTATATCATTTGTAAAGAATAAAGAAAATGTAAAAATGCTTGTAAGATGTGACAATTAAGTGAAATTGAGATAGCAAGGCAGAATGAAGAGACTGTCTAAAATAAGAGATTAGTAGGATTATAATAATACTTTCATTGTGCGTCTTTGAGGTGGGTGGTGGGATATTTTAATTTTATTATTTTGATATTTGTTTTTAATGAGGAGGATGGGGAATGTAGTTTTAAGTGTTATGAATTATAAATAGCAAAAATATTTACTTTCCAAATTGTATAATAGAATTTACTGAAAAAATTAATAAACATATAGATTAAAATATTATAATACCAAAAATATTATAATACAAAAAAGGGGTTTTTTTTTCTAAACCCCCCCCCCCCCCCCAAACAGCTTTAACCTGTTGTAAAACACTTTCCTGGATCAGAAGCAGAAGTTGTTCGTGTTATCTGCTGCCTGACCCTGTTAATTGAAAATGGCATAGATTGGCAATTTGAATGATAAATAGTATTGTCTTGTATTTCCATTTTTTAGCTGCTAATATTTTATTTCCATTAGTCAATCAGCTGGACTAAATCTTATCATGTGTCTTGGCAGGATGAACAGGCAGATGCTTACTTTGGGAATCCTGTAGAAGACCGCTTGGGTTGGTCAGGATTCTACGCAATGTCTTCACGTTACTTCCCCAACTGCAGTGAGCTGTTCAGACCACAGGTATGAAATGGGCTCATGGCAGAGCAGATGACCAGGAAGAGTGGGGAGAGAAGGGGCTGGGCTTTTGGGAAAGATTTGGGTGCTTACATAATATTCTTCCTCTTGTTGTACTGGTCTGTTCCTTTGTGTAAAAATTCCTGGAGAACAAAAGCACCTATGGCTTTGTATTTTATAAGTTCACGTGACATTGTGTAGTATATGAAAACAATGGAAATATAGGAGGGTCTGGGGGACACACATCTAATCTAATCTAATTATACACACACACATCGTGTGTGTATACATATGTGGGTGTGTATGTCCATTGACCAGTATCAGTTTTATTTGTATTGTGTGTGTGTGTTTGTGTGTGTATACATATGTGGTTTTGCATGTCCATTGACCAGTATTTTTATTGGTATTTTAATTATTTTGCCACCAAGATTTTTATAAAAGGTGGTATAAAATGCCTATAATTGCAACTAACTACATCAAGTGTAGATCTCATTTATGCAGAGAACAATTCCACATTACTCTTGGACATTACCTTGCTTTTTTGGTTTTTATATGTCTGTATTTGCCTTATGGCTTGCAATCATTTGATTTCCAGATTACACCGTCCACCCAGGTTGGCACTATATGGTGCAATGTATGTAATGACATTTGTAATTCTGACTGGTTTTGACCCATAGCATGTGTTAACATACTTGAACTTCAGTCAAAATTTTGATTATGGCTTCTCCTCCCTGGAAATGGGGTCTGCTGTCTTCTCCAGCATATCTGCAGCATTTTTATGTTGGGAATAGTAAAGGTCTTATGCCTGGGAGGTCAGATTTCTTTGGCCCACTCAGCTTTGGACTAAGATCACTCCAATCCCTATGGTCTCTTTGTCCTTCTTTCCAACAGTTTGGCTGTGAAGGAACTTTGTTTTATGGTTTTGGGGAAAAGATTAAACATGTCATCCCAGAAGCCTCTGTGGTTAGGAAATGAGTGAGAGTTATATGTCAGGTAAATTTGCATTCTTCTTGTTCCCAGTCTGGTGCAGGGGAACAAGAGAGCTGTAAACATTTCTCTAGAACCTGTAGGGATGGGCAAGTTTTCTTTTATGGAAGCTTGTATTGACCTCATTAATAAGTTTCCAGTTAAGTGTTCCATGGTTTCCAAATATTACCCAGTTTTTTAAGAAGTTATTTTGAGTGTAAATATTTTATGTAAAGATATTTGATCTTAAGAAAATGAATTTCCCACAATGAAGTCATGGTTCAAAATCTTTTATTTCTAATTGATTCGTAGTCCTTTCATTGATGAGGTGTGAGTGTATCTTGGGAGGTAGGATTACGGTCCCAGTAAAACATACTAGCTTGTAGAATCAAAACAGTGTTTATCTAGAATTCCCAAATCCTTCTGTAATCGTGTCATTGTCACCCTATGTAAATAGCACTTTTGTTTTTTCAGTGTTCTAGTTAAATAAATGTATTTGTATTTATTTTGGGCTACTTAGATAAATATATGATGCTGTGGTTATAGACTATGTGTTTGTGTACATAAGACATATTCTTGCTTTTTCTTTTTAAAGAATTTCTACAATGAATTTGTTCATCCAGAGCCACTTTCCGGTGGAAAACAAGAGGTATTATTTTAGTACTTCTAGATTTTCATTTCAAAGTATACAGAAATCTGTATTTTGATAAAACTTTTTTATTCAAGGTCTCAAGAGAACGAAGAGAGAATGGAACAAGCAATGCTACTATAACAGAAACTCCTGTAAGTATGAGAAAAGTGCTATGTGTATATAATCTATACACATAATAAAAGTGAAAATCTGTTTGTGTGTATGTGGCACGGGTGTCCGTTCACACAGACAGCCTCTGGCATCCACAAACAGGCTATAGTTCCCAGCGCTGTGGAGCCACCAAGTCACTCCCTCCCAGGACATTGCCGGTTGCAGTGAGCACATCTCAGTGTTCCTTTCTCTCATCATTTGCATGACTCCGCCCACTGCCTGTCTCTTAACCCTTTCCTATGACACAGCAAACAGGACCCCACCAACGATGGACCTGGAACTCACTTAGCATATAAACACAATATGGCCAAATTTGCATACTGGCGGGGTTTGGAGTGATTGACCTTGACATCCAGGAGTTATAGTTCACCTATATTCAGAGAACACTGAGCCCATCTGTTGATGGATCTGGACCAAACTTGGCACACAGACCCAATGCTGCCAACTCAGGGTGACTGACCTTCGCATCAGAGAATTATAGTTCACTTGTATTCAGAGAACACTGAACCCAGAAAGTGATGGATCTGGACCAAGTTTGGTTGTCCATTGGGAACACTGGGGAGCTTTGGGGGTGATTGACCTTTAACTCTGGGAGTTATAGTTCACCTGTATTCTGTGAGCCCTCTGAACCCCACCAATGACAGATCTGGACCAAACTTGGCAGACAGACCCAACGCTGCCAACTTGGGGTGACTGACCTTGGCATCAGAGAGTCATAGTTCACTCATATTCAGAGAACACTGAACTCAGCAAGTGACGGATCTGTCCCAAACTTGGCACACATTCCCAACATTGTCAACTGTGAATACTGGCACGGTTTCGGAGTGATTGCCCTGGGAATCTGGGAGTTGTAGTTCATCCTTATGCAGAGGACACTGAACCCAGCAAATAATGGATCTGGACCATATTTGGCACACAGACCCAACATGGCCAACTGGGAATACTGGGGGAGTTTTGGGAATTGTAGTTCACCCACAATCTTATGCATTTTCTAATGGGAGCATTCACAAAAAACTAAAACAAAGACTGAGTTTTTTTTCCCTAAGAAATGGCGTAACATATGACCAAACTGATATTATCTAACACCCAAAAACAAACAAGGTCCTTTTCAAATAACCTGGGCATCACCCGATACCCAAGCTAGTACAAGATAAAACAAAATAAACATTGAGTATGTTAAATCCTGTTGATTTTTGGAAAAAAGCCAAGAGGGGATATTAGCAGTGGCACACCCACTGCTATCCTTGAAGCAGAGAGGATTGATATGGAAACACAAATTTGCTCAATGTTTAAATAACATATGGTAGATTAGTGAAGACTGTGTTTGAAGTTACTGTTTAGAGTGGATTTCAATTTTTGCCACTGAGATTAATGTTTTTTATGTGGGAGAAGTCTTGTTGCTTCAGTTCCTGAGAAAGAAAATGCAGATATTGATTTCATACCCTGCTTTTTTCTCAGTATGGGATTTAACATGGCTTACAACAAAACTTGACATGTGAACTTGTTTGTTTCCTCCAGCCTATGAATGCTGTCATGAGAACCTGGCAAGATGGACCATATATCTTCATTGTGCAGATTGGCTTTTCACCCTCAAAGGAGACTAGTGTGGAAGCTAAAAGAATAGCAAGTGGACAACTAAAAAATGTGGCGTCCCCTGATCCCCAGAGGACACTTTTTACTAGTGAGTTATTGAATTTTGTCCTGTACACTTAGAAAGAATGTGATATTCTTTCTCACACTTACCAGATACTCCAGAGCTGTGTTTATGGTAAAAATTAGGAATGAGTTCTGACTTTCTAGATGGTGCAGTCATGACTGCTAAATGTTGTCCATAGATTGGAAGGAGTCTCAGAAGCTGTCATATTCGAGTCCTTGCTCAACTTATTAAATTCATCTGGAGCAGTGGTTCCCAATCTTTGATCCTCCAGGTGTTTTGGACTTCAGCTCCCACAATTCCTAACAGCTGGGAAACTGGCTGGGATTTTTGGGAGCTGAAGTCTAAAACACCTGGAGTCTAAAAAACACTGATCTAGAGTATCTTTAGGAGGTAGCTGTCCAGCCGCATTTTGAAGATATTTAGAGATAGAAGACCTACCACCTATCTAGGTTAATGGCTCTATTGCCAAATAACCCTTACTGTTAAGAAGTTCTTTCTAATATTTAATCAAAATCTACTCTTCTGTAACTTAATACCACAGACCTGGTCATATTTTCTGGGGCAACAGAGAACAAAACTGCACCCTCCTCTCTGTAATAGCCACCTTGATATATAAAGAGCGCAAACATGTTATTCTTTATACTTCTCTTCACTAGACTGAACATACCCAACTTTCTCAACCTTTGTTTATATGTTTTATTCTCAATATCTCTTATTCATGTTGTCCTCATTTTATTCTACTTCAAATTGCCTAAATCTCTCTGGTACTGCTAATGCAGGCTAAAACAATTGCTTACCTTCTTTGCTGCACCACCACATAACAAGTCATATTCAACTTATACTCAATAGTAATCCCAAGGTCCTTTTCACGTGTACTACTGCTAAACACTTTGTTTTTACAGTTTAAATGTAGAATTTTGCAGTTGTCTTCGTTGAATTTCATTCTGTTTCAGCCCAAATTTCTCATTTATCGAGAGCTTATTAAATTCTGTTCCTATATCCCAGTGTGTTAGCTACCCCTTATAGTTTGGTACCATTCACAAACTTGTAAGGATTCCTTCTATCCTAAGTCATTGAGAAAAGTGTGGAAGACTCTTGGTCCCAGGAAAGAACCCTGTGCTACTCTGCTTGAGAATCTTTCCAGGCTGAAGAGCAGCCATTGATGATGACTTTCTGAACACAATTTTCCAACCAATTGTGATGTTTCTTTGTATCCCACATTTAAACAATTTACTAATCAAAATATCATTGCTTACTTCAGATTAAGATAGAGATTCCTTACTCAAGAAAAATACCCTGGATCTGTTTATAATGGTGATATGTATGCTTGAAGATAAGGTGTGTGTGTGTGTTTGTAACTATTAGCACATACAGAGAAGGAAGAAGGACATTTGCTACATAAGAAAAACTTGAGTTGAATTGAAATGTCTAGAGAAGACTATAAGAAGGAATATAGCAAATTCTCTATCAGATTATTAATTCAGGTAGTCCAAGATTGTCTGCTCAGATTGACTTTGCTTCTTTAAGATTTCAGGGTTTTTTTTCTTTCCTAGTCCTGTCTGGAAATCCCTGGTAGCCTCACATTTCAGTATTATAATATTGACACAGAATTATCAGATATAATTGTGTGTATTCAAAGTGGTATAATAATTATGATCTTAAAGGGCATTTATCCTGATGACAAATTAATTACTCTCTTAGATAAGAGACAGCAAATCCCATTTTTGTTCAAATGAGAATTGTTTTTTCCTTTTTCATTCTATTCTGTGCTACTTCAGAAGTCTACTTTTCCCCCTAAGGTAAAAGGCAGGTGTCTGAGCTGATGCCTATTGTGTGTATTTACAGAAATAGGGATCTACCCTTTCATCTTCATTCCAAGTGCAATAGTGATGTAATGCTAGATGTTACCTCCATATTTACCAGCAAGGTTACCTTCTCCATCATAGGACATAGTTTTACTATGTGCCTCATGGCTCAAACATCTAGGCAAATTTGAGGGATTCTATGCGCTCTGCCTTTGCTGGTGGTTGTTGTATTGTCATCAGTGCCTGTTGAAACATTCTGGATAATTCAAAAACTTGCACGCTAGCTTGCATGGTATTTCTTGGTCCTGGTAAAAGTATTGCCCACCTGTAGATTTTGTCATATTTTGTTTGGTACCTTTCTTAGTTTAGGTCTGCACGACAAGAAACACGCAAGTGGAACAAAGCCCACTATTGTGATCGTCCAGGTATTAGACAGTATCTTTGAATTAAGGAATGATTATGGAAGGTTAAAAGTAAATATGTCAGACATCACATAGCTAAACTGTGAACTTGATGAATGGATGTCAGCTTAAGTGTCTTCAAAATGGATTCAACGGATTCATGGAAGTTAAAGTTTCAGTTGCTACTAATCACCGAGGGACACAAAATGTTGGACTAAATAGAGTTCTAGTCTGAACCAGCAGGACTTTTCTTTGGTGCATTTCTGAATTCTTGCTTTCTTCTGTGCTTCTTTATGACAGTGACTGTGGAAGTGAAGGGTCCGTATGAATATCTTTCTCTAGCAGATTATCCACTCATGATTGTAAGTAAATGTCCCATGTACCCTAGATAGCTTTGTGGCTTTTTGTGGGAATTGATGCATCCCTCTGGGGGAGCGGGAAGGATAATGCATCTGTCTTGACTTCCATAGTTGTCCAAAATTTCTTTAAACACCTTTCTTTTGTCTCTCTCCAATAGTTTTTCATGGTGATGTGTATTGTATATGTATTGTTTGGAGTTCTGTGGCTGGCATGGTCAGCCTGCTACTGGCGGGACCTCCTGAGGATCCAGTTTTGGATTGGTGCTGTGATCTTACTGGGAATGCTAGAGAAAGCTGTTTTCTATGCAGAATTTCAGAATATTCGCTATACAGGAGAATCTGGTAAGTGTGAGGAACACTTAAATATATTTGAAAATTGCAACATTTCTCCATTAAATTTCAGACTGGTGGAGCTACAACTCCTTGAGAAAAAACTCATTCCCCATTCACTATGTAAACTGAAATACAGGTATTCCAAAAACTATGGGAAAAATCTGAAAAACCTCTGGTCCCAGATATTTCAAACAAGAGAAAGTCAGACTGTGTTTACTTTAATGTGAGCCCCATTTAGTTTGATACAATGGTTTCTGGAAAGTATGCCCGGGATATTAGTAGACTTATCTTCTGCTGCTTCATAAGAAACACACCTTTTCCCATTTAAAATAGTTTCTCTTTTCATAGTTGGCTTCTTATGAATGAAATGTCTACATTGAAATATCTGTGATAATTCAGTCCATGTGCCAAATCCTAAACATGCTTAATAATCCTTTCGTCTTGTGGGTTTTTTTATTCACAGTCCAGGGAGCACTGATATTGGCTGAGCTGCTTTCAGCACTGAAGCGGTCACTTGCTCGAACTCTTGTTATTATAGTGAGCCTGGGATACGGTATAGTCAAGTAAGTACTAATTTTGGGCTTTCAACTCTGGCTCATTCATCCATAAAATGTTGGAGTCAGACATTCACAATCCTTGGGTGCAGTTTTCTCAAGTCCCCTGCCCCACCTTAGAATGGGAAATACTATGCCAACCACCCTTTGCCATGAAAAAAAGCCATATGCTTAATCTTGGGAGAAAGAGAGTAGGTAGCAGACAGGCTCTACCAATGATGGGAGAGGTATGGGAGGCCTCTTCTCTAGCAGAAAATTTTCAGCTCTTTTCCTTCTTGGAATGATGGGATTGGAATATAAATTTAATCCTTCCTGGTAGGAGAATATATTCCGGCTCTGTTTCTGTGATCCTCATCCTCCTGCATCTCTGTTTCAGATGAAAGAAAGAACAGTGATTCTTGATTGTTGGATTACAAATCCCAGAATTCTTGACTAATGGTCATAGTAGGACCTTTTGGAGCTATCTTCAAAGTCTGGGGACATAGGGCTGGAATACACTCCCTTAGAACATGAACAAAGGGTAGCAAAGGTCAGGGTGAATGTTGGCAGATGTAAGGAGGGGATCCATTGGAGAGGAACTGAATTTGCTCAAATTCTGCTTCCTGTATGTTAAGCACTTTTTCTTGAATATTCATTCCATCTGTAGTGAATGTCAGGCTTCTTACATTTCATATACTGCGAGTATATCTTTAAATAACTTAAAGGTCTTCAAAGCAAGTGGGAAAGATCTGCAATTCATTGTGTAAGGCAAGCACCAGTACCTAGATAGATAATGTTATGGGTTATATGACCCATCTCAGCTGTAAAGTTGAAGCTTATTTCCATTTTCTCTTTTTATTTCCATTGCAGACCTCGTCTTGGAATCACTCTTCACAAAGTAGTTGTTGCTGGAGCCCTCTATTTATTATTTTCTGGCATGGAAGGTGTCCTCAGAGTCACTGGGGTTTGTAATCATACTGGATTTTCATGCTTTTTAAAATATATTTAACATGTGGCAAGACGACACTATATAACAGATAGCAAATAATCTTTTGCATTTTGTTGAACAGACTTTTTATTGCTCAGCTGACTTGTATGCTTATCATTAAAGAATGCTTAAAGAGCAGTTTCTTGCCATCTTATAAATTAATGTGCTTTAAATGAACAGATTAATATTGACTTCATTATTATTTTTGTGGATGAAACTGCATTGTTTTATTACATCTATTGTCATCTTAACAATATGTGCATGTGTGTCCATGTACACATACACACACTCTCAAAAGGAATTCAGTTACTTCTATTCCCATTTCTATTATTGTCATTTGTTTTTGCTAAATAATACATAGTTTTGAAATTGTACAACTCTGTGAGTAGAAGCATGGTTGTGATTCTAATTTGGGAACACTGAAAGGACAGCCAAACAGATATAGAATGCATTGTAGATAATGCAGGTGGATATTGTATATTGTGTGTAATACAAGTATATGTTTAGTTTCCAAGACATGTAGAGAAGGGCATTATGCCTTTGTGGATTGCAAAAGTCTGAAACAAACAATTCATACAGATTATATTTTGTACATATAGGTTGGATATCACTTATATGAAATGCTTGGGATCAGAAGTATTTCAGATTTTTTCAGATTTTGGAATATTTACACATATGATGAGATATCTTGGTGATGGGACTCAAGTCTAAACATAAAATTCATTTATGTCTCAAACATACCTTAAACATAGCTTGAAGGTAATTTTATGCAACATTTTAAATAATTTTGTGTATGAAGCAAAATTTGTTTGTATTGAACCATCAGAAGCAAAGGTGTCGCTATCTCATCTATCAATGTGGACAGTTTTGAATTTTGGAGTGTTTTAGATTATTGGATAAGCAATATTCAACCTATATTGTATTTCTATAAATATATTAGTTGATACTAACAGTAGTTTTGGCAATCTGGAAGTAGGTAATAATTTATTATTTCTAGTTGGTTTTTGATGAAAAACCTGGGTTTCATCTGTATTGGACAGAGTTAAACTGCTTCTTGGTTTTGTGTTGATCGTGTCTGTGTTCTTCTCATGCCTTTCTGTTAAAACTTTCTTTCTTTTTGATACCTTTTCAGTCTTTCCGTGGTGTTACAGCTTTGATAGCTAACATTGCGCTATCTGTCATTGACTCCTGTATTATTTACTGGATATCCTTTCAGAAGTTGTGTAGTGTGGCTTTAATTTAAGAACAATGGCAATAAACTTTCCAAGCTCTTTGATCCAAATTTTTGGGTGCCTCTAGATATTTCAGAAGACAATAAATGATTATCCATCCATCATCCCCTCACAAAAGATTTTGATACAGCATAGCATAAGTCACCTTTGGACTTGCCAATACAAAGAGTAATGAACAGCAGGTTAATTCAGGGAAGGTTCAGCTCAATTTATATAGTGTACTGAAATCTCATAGATTTCAATAAGAATCAACACTATTGCATTTTTTTATTATATGTGTCTGTTGTGAATGTTGTGGTGTATAATGGGGGTATGCATTTGATGTGGTTTAAAATTTCTCTGTAAAGCAGTGAAATCCTATGCATGTCTACTCAAAGAAGTCCTGATTAAATAATTATGTATGTGCCTTCAAATTGCCTATTAACGTATAGTGATCCCATAAATTCCATAGGGTCTTCTTAGGCAATGAATATCCAGAAATGATTTGTCATTGTCTTTCTCTGACTTTAACCTACAGTACATGCCAGTCTCCATTCAAAATGTTAACCCGGCCTAATCTTGCTTAGCTTTGAAGTACAATTACAGGATCTGATAACTTCAGAATGTTGTTGTTTATTCGTTTAGTCGCTTCCAACTCTTCGTGACCTCATGGACCAGCCCATGCCAGAGTTCCCTGTTGGCCTTTGCCACCCCAGCTCCTTCAGAATATTCAGGCTACTTTAGTGGTACTTACTGGGATAATTGTGTGTATGATGCAGAGTGTTAAAGAAATCTTTCTAAATTACTTCTTGATGAGACCTGGTATTGATTGGTTGTGAAAGCCTGTGAAGAGTTCATTAATTGCTGCAATATTTTTTTTTACTTCCAGCATGAGACTAAGGGGATTAGGATATATTACCTCAAAGTGTCTCTTTGTGATACAAATCGCACAAAGAGAGCAAACACAAAAGGACTGGTAATGTGCTGTTTCTGATAGCAATGCAAAAAGGGCATAGCTATTGTACCTGGGCTATGCAGTTTGCAGAATATGTAAAATTTATGCAAAAATTATTCTAGAAAATGTTATAACTCTCAAGACCAACAGAAAATGTGAGAATTGAGGAAGAAATTGTAGTTTCTTGTTCTTGCACACAAGAAAGAGATAATCATATCTTTACAACAATGGCAGCTCTTTTTGCAGTTTTCTTTTAGATATAGATTCACTTGGGCTTGTGGACAGTGGAAGAACCATTCTTGCTGTTAGACAGAATAAGGTCATTTGGGGTATCAAAAGTGCAAGAAATGTGTTTCCTATATGTTAGTGTTCGATCTAAGGTGACACGAAGATATTTAAGATGGAAACAGTGTTTAGGCTCTTGGCCTTCCCAGGTAACTTTCAGTTTCCTGTTGGCTTCATGGTTACGTAGGTGGAAAGCACACACTTGTGTCTTGGCAGGGTTAGGCTTCAGGTGGTTCTCTTTGTAGTAGCTGGAGAGATCTTTCAAGGCATTAGTGAGTTGGCTTTCAACTGTTTCAAAATCTCCTTTGCTTGTGTTGTTAGGCCAAGGTCATCAGCATATATAAAGCTCTTTGTGAGTGGTGGTAGTGGCTGATCGTTCGTGAAGATGTTAAACAAGGTCAGTGCAAGAACGCTGCCTTGGGGTAAACCATTTTTTTGCCTCCTCCATCTACTTTTCCTGCCCTGAAACTCCACATAGAAGCTGCGGTTTTCCAAGAGGGTCTGGACAGTTTTTGTAAAGTCAAAGTCCCAGGTGATATGGTAGACTTTATGCAGCATTTTTCTATGTTGCACCATGTCATAGGCTGCCGTAAGGTCCACAAAAACTGTTCCCGTAATACAGCCTTTCTCATAGCCTTAGTCGATATGCTCAGTCAGATGAAGAATTTGATCTGTACAGTTTTTCCCTGGTCTGAAACCTGCTTGTTGTGCAATAAGCTTAGGTTCGATGACAGGTCCTCATCGATTTAATAGCATCCTCTCATATACTTTATATAAATGACATAAGAGGAAGATTGGTCGGTAGTTCCTGGCATTGGAGGCATCTTTACCAGGTTTTAAAATGGCAATGATCTTAATTTTCCTCCATACTTTGGGAATTTGTTTGTGTGCCAAGCATTGATTGTAGAATTTCAAAAGCCAGTTTTCAGCTTTGGGCCCCAAATGTTTGATTTGCTCCATCATTAAGTCATCTAGGCCAGGTGCTTTACCAGTTTTACATTGCTTGATAGCTTCTCCGAGTTCTTCCAGGTTTAGAGGAGATGACAACTGGTGGGTTTCAAGTTCTGGCGCCCTGTTGAATTCTAATGTCAAAGGATGTTTCAGTTTTCTGCCCCAAATTTCAAGTAACTTGGGTAGCTTTGGGTAGTATGCATTGTCCTTGACCAACCTTAGTAAAGCTTCTACACTGCTATATAAACCCCAGGTTATCTGCTTTGAATTGGATTATATGGAAGTATAGAAGGGCTGGAGCCTTATTTACTGTTCTAACCCAGGCTACAAAATGTCTAGGATCAGATATGTTCTGTGTGATTTTAACACATTATTATCTGTAATTCTGTATTGAGCTGCTGTTATTTTAAGACATCTTGCTGACTCCCAGGAGATTGCCTGGGAAAATCGCTTTCAAAGCATTAATTTTTACTCATTTGTTTCCTGTACATACTCCTATGTTTTGGAAATATATGTTAACCCAAACCATAAAGAGGAACATGATTGCGCTGCACCTCTCTATTTGTTCATGCAGAAAGCAGTGAGTCTGAAGTCAAAACCCCTTAATATGCATGGAGACATGATTCTGAACCCTGATTTTCCAACGATCTGGCTCATATGGAGAGCTTCTATTGGATCTACACTGCCTTACATCCCAGGATCTGATCCCAGATAATCTGGATTGAACTGGATTATATGAGTCTACACTGCCAGATAATCTGGGATACGCAGATAATATGGGATCAGATTCTGCGATATAGGGCAGTGTAGATCCAGGCTATGTATGCAAGGCATTCTCTACTTGTAATTTTTACGCAAAAAAAAGGCTGACAGTGGTGGAGGGCTAGTATACTCCCCTCATCTTGTGTTAATTCTTACTTAGAATGTCTGAAGAGGGATACTGGGACAGAGCAGTTGGTCTAGCATAGTGGTTCTCAACCTGGGCTCCCCAGATGTTTTGGTCTTCCAACACCCAGAAATCTTAAGAACTGGTAAACTGGCTGGGATTTCTGGGAGTTTTGTAGGCCAAAACATTTGGGGACCCCAAGTTGAGAACCACTGGTCTAGCACAAGTCTCTTTCTCTGTCTTTAAGTAACCCTTGTTTCGATCATTTGAATAGAGCTTCTTGGACAGAGCAATCCTAAGGCCCCTTTCACACAGCTGAATAAAATCCCACATTATCTGCTTTGAATTGGAATATATGGCAGTGTAGATTCAAATTACACAGTTCAAAGCAGATATTGTGGGATTTTCTGCCTTGATTTTCTGGGATATAGGGCTGTGTGGAAGGGCCCTAAGTAGTCTTGCATCACAATTGGCTGTTGCAGGGAAAGGCAGATTGCTTTGCCAGGGTTTTGAACTAATCGTTTCCAAAGGGATTCCTAGATTAAATCATGTTGCCTATCATTGGTTTAGAGTAGACAGACAGGTCTGGCACTACTTTATCTAGATTTTGGAATGCTAAATCATTTATTGATTTAACAGCTTTCTAATGCAGCAGAATACTTGTACAGCAGTTTTGGGCCTGAATCTTCAGGATCAGTTTTGGATCTAGAACAGAGCTGGGGAGTATGAGTCTTGGATGTTCTTCATTTGCAGTCCATTGAGACCTACAGGACTACATGTCTTGCTGAATGAATGGAGAAAAAAAACATATTTGGTGCCTTTACATTATTGTCAGCAAACTACTGTTATAACAAATTGTGTGCTTGAGGCTGCAATTCTGTACACACTTACGCGGGAGTAAATTTCTTTAACCTGAGTGGGACTTTCTTCTGAGTAGATATGCAGCGGATTGTACTACAGCAACCTTGCATCTTGCTTCTGGTCCGCCTTGATCTCAATACCCTTTTCTCTTTCTCTCTCTAGGCACAGAATGATCTTGCCTCCTTGGCTTTTATTCCATTGGCTTTCCTAGATACTGCTCTCTGTTGGTGGATATCCTTCTTCACTGGCTTTTTTGGTGGAATTTTAATACCTTTGGAATTGGGCTTTTGTGGTGGGTGGCATTTGTCTGCAGATATTCTACCAGATTCTGGTTTTGCTTGTTTCCCTTCGCAAGCATAATTCTTTGACATTTTGGGCCTTACTCATTAGGGAGCAAGTGCCATTAAATTCATTGGAATAGTTCTCTTAGTCAAAATGTTTGGTGTTGTGGTGCAAGGAGTAGGCTCAAGGATCACATTGGTAACACAGAAGATCTGGAAAAGTCATAGGAGGCTAGAAGGCATTTCACCATGTTCTTGGCCCTCTCCTGCTAACAATGTTGACTCTGAAACCATTTTGCCCACCCTGATCTAAAAGCATGTAGAGAACCAATAATGGTTACTGGTTACTGATGATCCTGCTTTTTAGTGTAGTGATGTCAGCTCTGCTAGGTCATGTGGATCCCTAGTCTATATTTCTACAAAAGAATGAGCTATGTATTCAAAGAGAACAACTCTGCCTGTTTTAGCAGTCAACTTTCTATCTAAGTCTATCTACAGAGTGCATTTGTAATCAAGATAACTGTGCTAATAAAATCCCCCCAGCCTTATTTGTAACCCTTTTGTAGAAACTATTGAAAACTGTGTTCACACAGCAATACTTTGTGTTAATGGCATAAGATCTGAAGAGAGGTCATTATATGGAGACTCCAGTGCCATTAATACGTATTTAGGTGGATAGGTCTGTTTACTATTTCTAAGTGAAACAGCTTCTGAAGTATCACAGAGAAGTGGTTTCTGATGGTTTTCATAATTTATTCTTATTTTCTGAGACAGTGCTCGAGGCAAGTGGCAGTGAAAGCCCAGTGGCGGTGATGGATTTCACTTTGATATATACAAGTTAACAAATTTCCAGTGTTTAAGAGTACAGTACTAACATATTTATGTCAGTATCCCTGTGCTTGTTGAACCTAAATTAACTCTCCTAATTTTGCCCATCCCTGATGTTAAGTTTGGGCTGTTTTTCTTGACTTACCATTACATATTTATCAGTTTGACTCAGACAATGAAGTTGTTAAAACTTAGGAGGAACGTTGTGAAGCTTTCTCTCTACCGACACTTTACAAGCACTCTCGTCTTGGCAATAGCAGGTGAGCTTTGGAAATAATTCCTCATTCATCCTCTCATTGTAAAAAAATTGCAAACTAATAACTGTAGATCAAGGAATATACATTGCTCCTTGGTATAACTTCCATGGTTATAGATTCTTCCAAATATCACTCAGAAATATTTTATAGAGAATTCTACAGTCTTATCTGACTTGCTAATCTTTTTTTTGTGTTGTGCTTTTATACCTTTAGCATCTGTTATTTTTATCATCTGGACAACTTTCAGGCTGGTAGACTGTCAGTCAGTAAGTATGGTTTATCTTTTTTAATTGCCATGAAAAGTGTGTTTTTGTTTGACAGTCAAGTAGCTAAGAATTTAGTAAAGATTCTTGTCCTTCTTTCTTATTGAAAGTATCACCATTTCTCTTTTGAAAATAATTATTTCTTTGCCTTTCTGTTAATAGGATTGGCAGGAGGTGTGGGTAGATGATGCCGTCTGGCGGCTCTTGTTTTCAATGATACTTTTTGCCATCATGGTTCTTTGGAGGCCCTCGGCCAACAACCAGAGGTATAAAATTCATAATCTTTGTTTTAAGACTAAGTGCATTGTATATATATATATAAGTTCAAAACACCTGGTTATTTTGATATCCAGCAGCTTTCTTTTCCTGTTTTAGGTACAGTAGAGTCTCACTTATCCAACATAAACGGGCCGGCAGAACGTTGGATAAGTGAATATGTTGGATAATAAGGAGGCATTAAGGAAAAGCCTATTAAACATCAAATTAGGTTATGATTTTACAAATTAAGCACCAAAACATCATGTTATACAACAAATTTGGCAGAAAAAGTAGTTCAATACGCAGTAATGCTATGTAGTAATTACTGTATTTACGAATTTAGCACCAAAATATCACGATGTATTGAAAACATTGACTACAAAAATACGTTGGATATTCCAGAACATTGAATAAGCGAGTGTTGGATAAGTGAGACTCTACTGTAATTGTGAACACCCCCCCCTTCTCTCTGTGTATATTTGACATAGACTCTGAAAATGTTCATTTTGGTCTGTTGAACCAGATCTTTGTTGCTTTATTTATTTCGTCTATTTTTTTACAAAGATTTGCTTTATTTGTTTTCAAAAGATTTGCCTTTTCGCCATTGTCTGAAGAAGAGGAGGACGATGAACAAAAGGAACCAATGCTGAAAGAAAGCTTTGGTAAGAAAAACAACAACAAAAAACAGTATTTCTCTTTTATGAATAGATATTTTTCCAAAGTTTAGCTTCTTGCCAAACTCAGCAAAGACATTTGTATTCAGTTAATTCAGAAGGGCTTTTGGTAGAGATGGAAGTAGAAAGAAACTAAAATATGACGAGTCACAATTTCTCACCTAATTTTATTCACAGTTGGTTGTGACATTTTTGTTTCATTTATGCTTTTTGTTATAATTCCATGTGAGCGCCTGAGATAGTAATAGGAAGGGCAAAGGATTCTGTGAGAAACAGATTATCTTTGAAAGGGAAGGAGGCTGCAAGTGTGTGGGTTCCAACTTGCCATTTAAACTGCTAGATTGCCTTTGCTCTTCCTACCCATTACAGCCAGATTTTGTGGCTGTTGAGAACTCTTGCTGCATGTATAAACGATCATTGCTTCAGATTAAAAGCAGAGTAAAATCAGGCCTGGAAAACCAGTCCTATGTGCCATTTGTTAAAATCTAAAGATCTACAGCAGTGGTTTCTACCTTTTCCCACTCTGAGGAAATTATTGTAATCACCTGGGCTTGGCCTCATGTAAGACACCCTGAGTCCCTTCGGGGAGATGGAGACAAGGTATAAAAATAAAATAATAATAATAATAATAATAATAATAATAATAATAATAATAATAATATGGTTCAGTGTTTTCCCTGTGATAATTAATTTTTTATCCTGTTCTATGCATGGCAAAGAGATTGAAAAGTTGGATAATGCTTCATATTCTAGTCAAACTTTTATACTTTCTAATCATCTGGTTGACTGGGTTTCCCCCTCCCTTGTTATCGTACACAGAAGGGATGAAAATGAGAAGTTCCAAACAAGAATCAAATGGAAATCCAAAAACCAACAAATCAGTAAGTTTGATTTTTCACATACTGGTAGCTCCTACTGGAGTAGAAGGCAGAACATGTAAGGAAATTGTAAATTGCTGGCCTAGGTAGTAATAAACTGCATGGAAATATTGAAATGAAAAGAACTGTTCCTAGGCTAATAGCCAAGAAGAAAATAAGAGTCAAAACTGGATACATGTCTAATATAAACTTATATTTAGATGTATTGCTGTTCTTTTTTTTAAAACGCAACCTATAATTTTTCAGTACAGCAAATGATCTTGCTCATTATTTCCAGTCTTGGAAAGTGTCTCCCATATCTACTTAAATTAAATGGAAAATAGTATATGAATAATTGCCTTTTCCCCTTTTAAATAGAATTAAAATGTTAAAAGATGTAATACAGTAGAGTCTCGCTTATCCAACATAAATGGGCTGGCAGAATGTTGGATAAGCGAATATGTTGGATAATAAGGAGAGATTTAGGAAAAGCCTATTAAACATTAAATTAGGTTATGTTTTTATAAATTAAGCACCAAAACATCGTGTTATACAACAAATTTGACAGATAAAGTAATTCAATACACAGTAATGCTATGTAGTAATTACTGTATTTACGAGTTTAGCACCAAAATATCACGATGTATTGAAAACATTGACTACAAAAATGCGTTGGATAATACAGAATGTTGGATAAGCAAGTGTTGGATAAGTGAGACTCTACTGTAATAATTTTTCTCCCAAAACTGGCACCTTTCAATTGAAAAGTAGTGAAATGGGTCACTTTAGATATCTGTTAATATAGCATACTTAAGGAAAGTTTCGTTTAATTCTGCATATTTTTGTAAATGTCCATACCCACACAATAACGACAAAAAAGAAAAAAAAGAGAAAGGGGGATTTAGTTAGCAAAGCTTTTGTAAGACAGATTACACATAATATATTTTATTGGGTTAATTTTATTGTAAATCAGAATGACAAAATAATGATGGGAAAAATCAACTAACCAGTTTTCCTCAAAAATCTAGCAGGAAGATGATTTGAAATGGGTAGAAGAGAATGTCCCTTCTTCAGTAACTGACGTGTAAGTATTTGTAGTGTGACCTATGAACAAAAGAGATACCAGAAGCAGAATTACTAAAAACACTTGTCATTTCAAGTACATAATTGATGTTTTAGTAGTTTCTTCCTGAGGACTACCAGCTGCCAGTTTTCAATAGAATGTCTGAACTTGGGTTGTAACTTTCTGGTAGTTGAAGCTTTAGTGCTGATTTTCTTGTTTCTAATAACGAAGTAAACAAGAATTTCCCAAATTTATGTTTTTCCTTTAACTGCATTGTGTGTGTGCATTAATAGTCTGATAATGGGTTAGCTGCCACTGTTTCAGTCTCCTCTAGAGGGCTGCATCATGTTGCTTCAGTATCATTTTGAGCAACTGGAAGTAGTGAAGTTGCATCACTTCTGGTCACCTTGGGGCCCTATTTGGGAGGGGGGGGCACCCACAAAACAGAGTTTTTGGCCCTTTTGAAACATTTGGGAAAAAAGGGGGATTGATAAGTTGGAAAACATAAGGGCATGCTGGGGGCTTTGTGAGGTCAGGGGATAATGGAGATCTTCAAGCTACGTTGGACTCCCCAAGTGGCCACATGTAGCATGATTGCTCCAAATCTTAATTGGATAAAACATATCTCTGAAGTGTGTAATGATAATTGTTAACATTATTCCTTCTTGCCAATGTTGTATTTTCTCTCTCTCCTTCTCTTAATGCAGTTCTCTTCCAGCACTTCTGGATTCAGATGAGGTCAGTGAACAATAATTCTAGTCCTGTTACTAGACAGAAAAGGCATGAGCCAAGAACTAAGGAAATTATTTCCGCCTTTTAAAAAACAGAATGTTTTAATTGGCTTTCAGTCAGAGGAAAAAAGCATAAAAACATAAATATAAGGAAGAGGAACCATTGAAGATGGATACATCATTTTGAATAAATATTTTTTGAAAACTGGAGGTCTATTCACACTGCACAATTTCATACCACTTTAATTATCATGGTTCCATATTATGATGACCTGAGATTTATAGTTTGCTGAGCTATTTAGAAGGATACACTGCAAACGAGAGGGATTGAGGATTATGTTGGTTTAATCATATAATATAGACAGGCACTTAAGAGTTCCTTGGGGAATAGTAATTTTGGATTATTGGACTAACATTATCTGACAGAGAGTCTCAGCTCCTTGACACATCATGACACATCCCAGGATTCCAAAGTATGAAGCCATAAAAGTTAAAAGTGGCATCAAACTGCTTTACAGTAATTGTGCAATGTAGATACACCTTGGGTTAAATAGTACAGTTGTACTTTCTGCATATAATGCAAGCAACTGTGTTGTTCCATTTTGCCATTTACTCATAGACCTGGCTAGAAGCAATTATCGCTTTTGAAGATATTTTGTAAGATAACATTTTAGGGGAGAAAGAGGAGCGGGGGGTTGGGGTTGGAAAACTTTTCCCCAATGATGTTGAAATCTGTTCCATCTACAGTGTAAAATGCTTCAAAATAATGCAATTATATGTGAGCTTTATTGATGAAATGTTTGTGTCAGCAAACTACTATTTTTTCAGTCCATATTGTTGAAAAACTATTATTTGGACTTTTCCTGTTTTTTTTGGGGGGGGGGGAAGATATATAAATATGTTTGGCTTCAGGGTTTCACTTTTTACTGTTTTTACTGTTTTAGTGTGTTGATTTTTCTATGTATTTTAATTGTTTTTATTAATCTTTTGATTATTTTGTAAAACGAAAAATAAAAAATATTTCCCAGTCAGACATTCAAAAGGCAATACAAGTAACTATTTAAATCAAAAGATTGTATCAGTGTCCCTCCTCCATAATAGGAGGGAAGGCAATTATATGTAGATTCAGGATTCTGAACCTGAGTATTTCCATTTCCACTGAGAATAGTTGGTATAATATCCAGTTATATAAGAGTTGAACCAGATGAATACATATGTCTGTGTTTGTCAACATAATGGGAATATAGGACTGGGAGGAGGTGACCTACAGGGGAGAATTTTGTGGGAGTGAAATGTGCTGAATTCTTCCCTAACTGCTATTTTCTTACGCAATCACCCTTCATGTTTTTCCTACAAGAGAATTTATTGGCTATTTAGAAGCCCAGTTGGGGTAGGGAGATGAGGTTAAACTGGATCAAGGAAGTAGGAAGAAGAAATGCTCAACGTTCTCACAAATGCCATTATGGCTAAAAAAATAGGAAAAACCTAGGTATAATTTCTTGTGATTTTAATTAGTGCATTCTATATTGCAGTAATGACAGCATTCACGGTTATCTGTCTCTGGGTTAATTTTGCAGGAGAGAATGATCACACATTTTGAAAGATCCAAAATGGAATGAAAAAAACAACAAAAAAACGGGTTTGTAAGAGAAGATTTCCTGCTGTTGGAGAAAGAAACTTCTGTCTCCCATGGAATGTCCCATGATCTGATATGTTCCATGATCTTTGGAACTCTACATTGTTCTCAGAAGAAGAACACTTTACTTGGGTCGCTGTGAATGGAATGTGACACATGTTGATTTGCATCATTGCTGCAAAAATAGCTTCTAAAGCAATTGAAATGTTTTTTTATGGCAGCATGTTATTTTTAAAATATTAAATGAAACTAAAGCATTTTACTACTGCCTTGAAGACCTGTGAATCTAATATCACAGCCAAATCCTATATATTTTAACTGCACTGGGCAGAGGGAAAATAAATAACAAGTGAAAGGTTATGAATAATTTCCCCCAAACCAGTAAGTGTGATCCGTGCACAAAGGTGAATGTCACCTTTTAGCTAGTCTCCAGGAATCCATGTGCTTCACGTCAAGACTCACAACATTTGAGGTGGTGCAAAGAAGACTTAATACTAGTGTTCTCCACTTCCTAGTGTGATTGGAGCTTTGTAAATGAGTTTTGCACACAATAGAATATCTATGGCTTGCAGGTATATCCAAGAATCTGTGGACTGGGGTCAGTGCCTTTCATTTTTTTTCACAGATGCAGCAGCTACTGAAGGAAGATTATGATATAATCTGGCTGGGGCGGGGGGAGTGCTTTAGAAGATGAGCTCTTGCTTATGGAACTGAACCAAATCATGACTTCATAATGCTTTTAACAAAATCAAATGCATTCCAGAAAAAATGTCTATTTTTTCATACTTTGAACCAATGATTGTTTAACCTTTAGTGTTTACACATCTCATTGCTGGCAATGGGATGTGAGTACGGTCAGTTCATTAAAATTAGTGCAGTGAGGCTTTCATAAGATGATTCTACTACCCATCAGTTGTATTTGACTAGTTGTGTTCATCCTGTGCTTTCTTTTGGAAGCATTGAGATTTGCTCTCTGAATCAGGTCTGTACAAACTGTGACCCTCCAAACCAAGTTGGGCAGCTAGTCATATATTATGGCTAGCCAAATACTTGTCAACACCCCTGTATTTTTCATTATAGGTGGGCTGCCAAATCTGGAAGGCTATGAAGCCCCAGGTGGGTTGGATTTGGCCACAAGTTGTGCTCGTCATTTGTTGTGTATGCAGACTATGGAAAGTTACCTGGAATAAGAAATAATATAATGATATGATTAAGCCAGTTGATGTCAAACTCATTTTCACTGAGGGCTGCATCAGCCTTCAAAGGGCCGATTGTAATTGTAAGACTATATAAATGTAACTATGTTGCCCTGGCATTGAAAACCTCATGGGCCACATAAAATGATATGGCAGGCCGGATTCAGCCTGCAGGCCTTGAGTTTGACATGTGTGGCTTAAGCCATCTGTTGAAAAGTGAAGGAATGCAGTGTTCTGGATTCTAGAACATCTGCTTTCCACCACTTGTTTATGGATAGCTTCAACAGACTTTTACACTTTGGCATGCTATTATAGTATGTTCATTCTAAAAGTAACTCTCCTAAAGGTATGTGTGTTCTACATATAAATTCATTTCTTCAAACAAAGTGTATCCTTGCTCTCTGAGCAGGGCTGGTTCCAGCACCTGTAGCTTTAAGTAGGTGTTGAGTTTCTATTGCCCTCACAGGGATCACGGGCACCTGATCTGTATCTATGAGCGACCCTTTTAACATGTCCTGCTATGGTCCCAATGTAACACTGCAGCAGGGCAGTGGGGAATTTAAAATAACAGATCATGTTATTTTATCTGTCTGCAGGCATACTTCCAAATACTTTGAAAATGAATGGCAAGATAAGGAAAGGTTTTTTTAAAAAAAATTCTAGTGCCACGTTTGGGCTATAGGAATGAATTTGACACATTTATTCCTTCAGTGATCCTGGAATTGGGTTTTGTCAAGAAAATCTGAAGTCTGCTGCTCTCAATTTTGTGTCTCAATTTTGTTTCAGCTGTATTTAATATGGTAATGGGTTTTCCTGTAACAAATTACTTGATTACTTGATTCAATTTGAGTTGCAAATTTTTGTTCTGTATCATAATAAAATCTTTGGCTGTGAATCTTTCCATCTCTCTTTAACACTTTCAATTGTAATTTGCGGTTTCATATATTTTGATGCTTAAGAAACGTATATTGGCATCAATATGTTGTGCTGCATGGTACTATAAAATGTGCATTTTCAGGTATTGACACACAAAATTATAGAATTTGAAGGGCACTATGGACCATGAAGTCCAACTCCCTTGCTCAGTTCTCCATCTGTATTCTCAACAGGGAGCTCTCCAGCCTCTTTTTGAAGACATCCAGCAAAAAGAACTCACCACCTCAATTTGATTTTTGTGTTCATGTTGCAGATGAAGAAATTTTACTTTGTATATTAGTTTGCAAGGCCCCCATGATACATACATATAATATATCTCAGATGAGGTCAGTATGATGGCTTGTTGCATCTTTATGGTAAAAAAAAATCAATGTCTCCTCCCCTCAAAATGTCTCCTCCCCTCCCCTCAATGTCTTCATAGGATAAACGAATCCCACCATCATTGGTTTTTGGCCAGTGGCTTACTGTTATTGAAACCTTCGACCTCAAGGAGGACCTCAAACTTGTGGCCATGGAAAGATCTTGATAACCAATGGACCTTTCACCCAGAAACCTAAATTCAGCTAACTTCCATAGATAACTATTAAACTGGACATACAACTTTCACAAGCACTCACTGGGGGAACGTAGAAAAACCCCATCGCCACTTCAGGCAGTAGGCATAATCCCCCTACATTGCTTCCATACACCTAACAAAGAAGTTCCCCAACATCCTCTTTCATCCTCCTGGGAACCCATTCAGGTTGGCTAATATCAATTGCTACCGATTGTTTCAGCAGCACAGACCAGTGTCCTCACCCAGATATGGGAAACTAGTATCATTAGCACCCATTACCTCAAAACTACCCACATTTCTTTCCCTTCCCACACCAATGAGAGGAGGAACAAGCAACACCACAAAACTTCAAACTGAACAAAGACAGGGTTGTTGTAAGTCTTTCGGGCTGTGTGGCCATGTTCCAGAAGCATTCTCTCCTGACGTTTCGCCCACATCTATGGCAGGCATCCTCAGAGGTTGTGAGGTATGGAGAAAACTAAGCAAAGAGGTTAATATATATCTGTGGAAAGTCTAGGGTGAGAGAGGTCAGTGTGAATGTTGCGTAGTTAATCACTTTAATTAGCATTGAAAAGCTTATCTGCTGTCTTCTTCCTGCCTCTGGGGCATCCTTTGTTTAGAGTCGTTAACTGCCCTTGGTTGATTCATGTCTGGAAATCCTCTGTTTTCAGAGTATTGCTTTCTATTTACTGTTCTGATTTTTGAGTTTTTTTAATACTGGTAGCCAGATTTTGTTCATTTTCATGGTTTCTTCCTTTCTGTTGAAGTTGTCCACATGCTTGTGGATTTCAATGGCTTCTCTGTGTAGTCTGACATGATAGTTGTTAGAATGGTCCAGCATTTTTGTGTTCTCAAATAGTATTCTGTGTCCAGGCTGGTTCATCAAATGCTCTGCTATGGCTGATTTCTCTGGTTGAATTAGTCTGCAGTGCCTTTCATGTTCTTTGACTCTTGTTTGGGCGCTGCGTTTGGTGGTCCCTATGTAGACTTGTCCACAGCTGCATGGTATCCGGTAGACTCCTGCAGAAGAGAGAGGATCCCTCTTGTCCTTCGCTGACCGTAGCATTTGTTGGATTTTCTTCGTGGGTCTGTAGATAGTTTGTAGGTTGTGCTTCTTCATCAGTATCCAGGCCAATGGATACTCCACCACAGACATCAGAAGAGCTGCAAGGCCAAGAACAAGCCATGAGAGTCAAGACAAAGATCCACCCAGAGGAAAGGTGTTCTTACCATACATCAAGGGAACTACTGACCGCATAGGGAAGCTGATGAAGAAGCACAACCTACAAACTATCTACAGACCCACGAAGAAAATCCAACAAATGCTACGGTCAGCGAAGGACAAGAGGGATCCTCTCTCTTCTGCAGGAGTCTACCGGATACCATGCAGCTGTGGACAAGTCTACATAGGGACCACCAAACGCAGCGCCCAAACAAGAGTCAAAGAACATGAAAGGCACTGCAGACTAATTCAACCAGAGAAATCAGCCATAGCAGAGCATTTGATGAACCAGCCTGGACACAGAATACTATTTGAGAACACAAAAATGCTGGACCATTCTAACAACTATCATGTCAGACTACACAGAGAAGCCATTGAAATCCACAAGCATGTGGACAACTTCAACAGAAAGGAAGAAACCATGAAAATGAACAAAATCTGGCTACCAGTATTAAAAAAACTCAAAAATCAGAACAGTAAATAGAAAGCAATACTCTGAAAACAGGATTTCCAGACATGAATCAACCAAGGGCAGTTAACGACTCTAAACAAAGGATGCCCCAGAGGCAGGAAGAAGACAGCAGATAAGCTTTTCAATGCTAATTAAAGTGATTAACTACGCAACATTCACACTGACCTCTCTCACCCTAGACTTTCCACAGATATATATTAACCTCTTTGCTTAGTTTTCTCCATACCTCACAACCTCTGAGGATGCCTGCCATAGATGTGGGCGAAACGTCAGGAGAGAATGCTTCTGGAACATGGCCACACAGCCCGAAAGACATACAACAACCCTGTGATCCCGGCCATGAAAGCCTTCGACAACACATTGAACAAAGACAATTTATTACATTTTCCTCCTAGTCTAGAGACCAATAGGCAGCAATGACAGCACACTCCAGCCAACCAGCCTGCAGATCTTAGCCGGCCACAAAATGGACCTATTGACACTCAGGGCTGCAGATGTCCTTTGTTTCCAACTGCTGTCAAAATGCTATAAATATTTATGCATATTTGCATTGGGGTATGTCAGTATTTGGAGCACATACTCTGTTGACATTCTCTTTTGGCCAAAAGAGAATAAAGCGTCTGTTCTTTGTCCTCATTCTGTATGTGTCTTATATGGTCAGCTTGTCATACCAGGTTTCTGAACCTGTGATTCTTGCGGAGCCGAAATCACTCAACACTGTGGTAGAAAAATTTGGGACCTAGGCTTCAGGGGCTCAAAATGGAATTTTAAAACTCTGGCACCTGTTTTAAATTAAATCTTCAACCAGTAAACAAAGAGATGGGAGGGGGTGCCTGAGCACATTTAGCCTTGATCTAAAATAAATACATGCGCATATCTATAAGGATTGATTCATTTGAGTTAGCTTGACATAGCACTACTTGGATTGCCTATGGTTCCATAGCTGCTTTGGGAGACGGTGATCGGGCATTCGGACAACGTGGCCAGTCCAGCGGAGTTGATGGCGTAGGAGCATCACTTCAATGTTGTTGTATCCTTCGTGGCACTGAATGTTTGTCTTTGATGCTGTGAGCCGTCCTGAGTCCCCACTGGGAGATGGTGTGCCGGGATATAAATACAGTTTTACTTACTTACTTCATATTTCTTAATATCTCACCATGAGGGGAAAGGTCTTCTGAAGGGATCCATGACCCAAAAGTTTGGGAATTGCTGTCTTGAGGGATCTGACGGGGGCAACTGGGGGTGGCTTACATACTTGGAAATCAGACATCCTTCTCCCAACAGATTTGAAATTCTTACATCATTAACATACAATCAGGAAACACATCTTGTGGAGGACCACAGTTTCTTAGATACCACTCAGTGGACCACCCTGGATCAATGCGCAGGGGATAGCCCTGACGGGGACAGTGCATCACCACAGTCACACTTATGTAATCATGCAAATGCTCCATCCCCAATCATAGACCAGGAGCAACAGGAACATCCTTGGGAGAGTAATGGGCTCTCGGATGTATCTCAATGGATTGTCATTGATGAATGCACTGGGGATGTTGAGGAGGAGGACAACACTTTACACCTACATGATTCACTTCAACAGGAACACTCTTCAGGGGACATACACACTGTCTTGCACAAAAGGGACCCTGTCAATCCTCAAAGGAAACAGGTCTTGGTAGTAGGTGACTCCCTCCTTAGAGGAACGGAAGCCATCATTTCCAGACCGGATGGGATGGCTCGAGAAACATGCTGCCTCCCGGGGGCAAAAATACACCATATCACTCAGAGGCTCAGCAGGCTCCTAAAGCCCCATCACCCTCCCCACCTTATGTTGATTCATGTAGGTACCAATGACACCGCTAGGCATACTTTTCAAAAGATCACAAATGATTTTCGAGCTCTGGGAACAAAGCTAAAACTGTATAATGTACATGTGATCTTTTCATCCCTCCTCCCCGTTGTAGGACACGGCTCTACAAGGGCCGGAAAAATAGTACAGGTCAATAACTGGCTCAGAAAATGGTGTCAAGAGGAGCATTTTGGCTTCCTTGACCATGGTCTACTCTTCCAAGAGGATGGACTACTGGCAAGCGATGGGGTGCATCTCACACAAGTAGGAAAACATCTTTTTGCACACAGACTCACAAACCTCATCAGGCGCACTTTAAACTAGATCCACTGGGGGAGGGGAACAACAGCCTGGTGAACACTATATTACCCACGACCACAGGGAACCGCCAAAAGGCTAAATGGAGGGCTGCACAAACACAGCAAGGACCAAGTACAGAGAGCACAATAATCCCAAATAAACAGCTCAAGGGGAGGTCACAGGGGCTTACATGTCTTTACACTAATGCTCAGAGCATGGGAAATAAACAAGACGAACTCCAACTCCTAGCACAGCACCACACATACGATGTCATAGGCATCACTGAAACCTGGTGGGATGACTCCCATCACTGGAATTTAACCATTGAGGGCTATAACCTCTTTCACAGAAATAGAACAAAGGGGAGAGGAGGGGGAGTAGCTTTATATGTCAAAAACAGTTACGTTGCAGAAGAAATGCAAGACTGTAATCCAAGAAACCAGCTTGAAAGCATCTGGATAAGAATCAAGGGAACCGGGACTCAAAAAGACCTTGTCGTGGGTGTCTACCACAGACCTCCGAGTCAGGATGAAGGACTTGATGAAGCCTTCTGTCAACAGCTGACCAAACAGGCACAAAGAAGAGATATAGTAGTCATGGGCGATTTCAATTATCCCGATATCTGCTGGAAAACAAACTCAGCCAAGAGTACAAAGTCCAACAAATTCCTCACTTGCCTTGCAGATAATTTTATGGTCCAGAAGGTAGAAGAGGCAACAAGGGGATCAGCAACTCTTGATCTAATCTTAACAAATGTGGAAGACCTGATCAATACAGTTGAAGTGGTTGGATCCTTAGGGGCAAGTGACCATGTGCTCCTGCAGTTTGCAATACAAAGGAATGCTGAAACTAAGACAAGTCAAACACGCATTCTGGACTTTAAGAGAGCTGACTTCCAAAAAATGAAGGAATTACTGAGCGGCATTCCATGGATGCCGATATTAAAAAACAAGGGAGTTAAGGATGGATGGGAGTTTTTCAAAAGTGAAATACTCAAGGCGCAAATGCAAACAGTGCCAACAAAGAAGAAAAATAAGACAAGTGCAAAGAAGCCAGAATGGATGTCCAAAGAACTTCTAACTGAGCTAAAGCTCAAAAGTGACATGCACAAGAAGTGGAAAAGGGGAGAAATCACCAAAGAAGAATTCAAACGTATAGCCAACACCTGAAGGGAAAAGGTTCGCAAGGCTAAAGCGCAAAATGAGCTCAGGCTTGCCAGGGACATAAAAAACAACAAAAAAGGCTTTTTTGCTTACGTTGGTAGAAAAAGGAAGAAAAAGGAGGCGATAGGGCCATTGCAAGGAGAAGATGGGGTGATGGCGACAGGGGACAGGGAAAAGGCAGAACTACTTAATGCCTTCTTTGCCTCGGTCTTCTCAGAAAAAGAAAGCCATCTTCAACCTCAGCAACACGGAATGGACGAAGGATTGGGGGAAATCCAACCCCAAATAGGGAAACAAGTTGTCCAGGAACACTTGGCCTCTCTAAACGAATTCAAGTCCCCAGGGCCAGATCAGCTACACCCAAGAGTACTGAAGGAACTAGCGGAAGTTATTTCAGAACCACTGGCAATTATCTTCGAGAGTTCTTGGAGAACGGGAGAAGTCCCAGCAGATTGGAGGAGGGCGAATGTGGTCCCTATCTTCAAGAAGGGAAAAAGGAACGACCCAAACAATTACCGTCCGGTCAGCCTCACATCAATACCAGGCAAAATTCTGGAAAAGATCATTAAGGAAGTGGTCTGCGAACACTTAGAAACAAATGCGGTCATTGCTAATAGTCAACACGGATTTACCAAAAACAAGTCATGCCAGACTAATCTGATCTCTTTTTTCGATAGAGTTACGAGTTGGGTCGATACAGGGAATGCTGTGGATGTAGCGTACCTGGATTTCAGTAAGGCCTTCGACAAAGTCCCCCACGACCTTCTGGCAAACAAACTAGTAAAATGTGGGCTAGACAAAACTACGGTTAGGTGGATCTGTAATTGGCTAAGCGAACGAACCCAAAGGGTGCTCACCAATGCGTCGTCTTCATGATGGAAAGAAGTGACAAGTGGAGTGCCGCAGGGCTCCGTCCTGGGCCCGGTTCTGTTCAACATCTTTATTAACGACTTAGACGAAGGGTTAGAAGGCACGATCATCAAGTTTGCAGACGACACAAAACTGGGAGGGATAGCTAACACTCCAGAAGACAGGAGCAGAATTCAAAACGATCTTGACAGACTGGAGAGATGGGCCAAAACTAACAAAATGAAGTTCAACAGGGACAAATGCAAGATACTTCACTTCGGCAGAAAAAATGGAAATCAAAGATACAGAATGGGGGACGCCTGGCTTGACAGCAGTGTGTGCGAAAAAGACCTTGGAGTCCTCGTGGACAACAAGTTAAACATGAGCCAACAATGTGATGCGGCTGCTAAAAAAGCCAATAGGATTCTGGCCTGCATCAATAGGGGAATAGCGTCTAGATCCAGGGAAGTTATGTTCCCCCTCTATTCTGCCTTGGTCAGACCACACCTGGAATACTGTGTCCAATTTTGGGCACCACAGTTGAAGGGAGATGTTGACAAGCTGGAAAGCGTCCAGAGGAGGGCGACTAAAATGATTAAGGGTCTGGAGAACAAGCCCTATGAGGAGCGGCTTAAAGAGCTGGGCATGTTTAGCCTGCAGAAGAGAAGGCTGAGAGGAGACATGATAGCCATGTACAAATATGTGAAGGGAAGTCATAGGGAAGAGGGAGCAAGCTTGTTTTCTGCTGCCCTGCAGACTAGGACACGGAACAATGGCTTCAAACTACAGGAAAGGAGATTCCACTTGAACATCAGGAAGAACTTCCTCACTGTGAGAGCTGTTCGACAGTGGAACTCTCTCCCCGGGGCCGTGGTGGAGGCTCCTTCTTTGGAGGCTTTTAAGCAGAGGCTGGATGGCCATCTGTCGGGGGTGCTTTGAATGCGATTTCCTGCTTAGCAGGGGGTTGGACTAGATGGCCCATGTGGTCTCTTCCAACTCTACTATTCTATGATTCTATGATTCTATGATTCTAAGTGGAATGGATTAAGACCTTTGGAGGCCCTGACCAGTGACCACCACTTTGGGGACGTCTACACTTCAGAGCGAATGCCGTCTGAGGGGATGAGAAAGGAGGCCAAGGAAGGCATCCATCTCCCTCAGGGGGAGGAGCCTCTCCGCGGAAGTGAAGCGGGAACCGGAAACGTCGCAGAGCTTGAGCCGGAGCTGGAAGGAAGGAAGGCAGGGCTCCTCATCGCTTTCGCTGCTTCGCTGGAAGACTTTTGGGGCGTCGCCGCGGGAGCCCTTCTCCTCGGCGGGCCCTTGCCTTTGCCGCCATGCACGACGCCTTCGAGCCGGTGCCCATCCTGGAAAAGCTGCCCCTTCAGATCGACTGCCTGGCCGCCTGGGGTGAGTGGCAACCAACCCAGGGCGCATCTACACTGCGGAGTTAGCGCAGTTTGGCCCCGCTTGAACTGCCCCGGCTCAAGGCGGTGGGGAGAAGGCGTTTGGGGCGGCACTAGCTGTCTTGGGCAGGGAAGGATGAAGACTTTCCCTTCCTATCATTCCATGGCATTTGTGCCCAGGCAGTTCAAGCGCTATGGAACTGCGTTAGTTTTTAATAGTGTAGATCAGGCATGGGCAAAACACCTGGAGGGATATATAATTAAAACAATAACAGTTTGCCCATGCCTGGTGATGCTCTTCGTGATGCTGGTTATAAATAAAGTTTATGCTGTGGGTGAGAGAAACATCTTCCCCTCCAGGAGGATAACTGATGTGGCAAGTTGTAATAATAATAATAATAATAATAATAATAATAATAATAAAACTTTATTTATACCCCGCCACCATCTCCCCAACGGGGACTCGGGGCGGCTTACATGGGGCCATGCCCAGAACAATACAATATAACAAAATATCAAAGAACAACACATCATAACACATTAAACAATACAATAGATAATAATATACATTACAACGCAAAATCAAGTAAGCATAAAAACAAGGGCGGGCCACATGAACACTAAGTTAAAACTCGGGGTGAGAAAGGAATAAGAATAAAAACCATAATAAAAAACAGGGTCATAAGATAGTGGTACAGTCTAGAGGATAGATGTTGGAGGGGAGCAACAGAAAAGAAGTATATAGTAGTTACTCTCCAAAAGCACAACGGAAGAGCCATGTTTTCAGTTGTACAGGTTGTTGTTATTATAATTTTATTATGACACAGCAAACAAGATAGATATGCTGGATTTCATATCACAAAATCACAAGTCGAACACTTCCCAAGTGTCTAGGACTATGGGATGTATTATTATTATTATTATTATTATTATTATTATTATTATTATTATCTTCCCCGCTTTGTCTCTCTAAAAGGAGACCCAAAGCAGCTATCACTGAAAACAATAGAACACACTACTGAAAGCCTAAAAAATATTGTTGTTATTAATATTAATATTATTTCTACCCCTTTTATCTCTCTAAAACAGGCCTGGGCAAACTTGAGCCCTCTGAGTGTTTTGGACTTCAACTCCCACAATTCCTAACATCCGGCTGTTAGAAATTGTGGGAGTTGAAGTCCAAAACACCCGGAGGGCCCAAGTTTGCCCAGGCCTGCTCTGAAAGGAGACCCAATAGAGCTATCACTGAAAACAATAGAACACCCCATTGAAAGCTTTAAAATGTTGTTACAGTAGAGTCTCACTTATCCAACACTCGCTTATCCAACGTTCTGGATTATCCAACGCATTTTTGTAGTCAATGTTTTCAATACATCGTGATATTTTGGTGCTAAATTAGTAAATACAGTAATTACTACATAGTATTACTGCGTATTGAACTACTTTTTCTGTCAAATTTATTGTATAACATGATGTTTTGGTGCTTAATTTGTGAAATCATAACCTAACTTGATGTTTAATAGGCTTTTCCTTAATCTCTCCTTATTATCCAACATATTCGCTTATCCAACGTTCTGCTGCCCCGTTTACGTTGGATAAGCGAGACTCTACTGTATTAATATTGTTATTATATTTCTTTCTACCTCTCTTTATCTCAAAGGATACCCAAAGCAGCTATCACTGAAAACAATAGAACACCCCATTGATAGCCTAAAAAATATTGTTGTTATTAATGTTGTTATTATATTTGTTTTTACCTCTCTTTATCTCTCTAAAAGGAGTTCTCCACTGGGGTTTGGTTCCAGGACCCCGTTTGTATACCAAAATCCCTGGATACTCAAGTCCTATTATATATGTAATAAAATGGTGTCCCTTATAGAAAATGGCAAAATCAAGGTTTACTTTTGGGATTTTAAAAAATATATAATTGCAAACCATACAGAGTTTGTGGATGTTTACCAGTTTTATTGCTTTTAACTATGCATTTTTATATTTCTATGTTTAATTCTGTTTGAATGTTTATATGTGTTAGGTTTTAATTCAAACATTGCTATGGTTTTTAGTGTTATCTACTTTGAGGCGCCATTGTCAGAGAAAAAGTGAGGTATAAACAACAACAACAAGAAGATGATAATGATGATGATATGGCTATACTATTCTTTAGTTTTAATTGCTGACTTATGAGAGTGAAATTTCCTTTTTTGAAGTTGTTTATTTACATTTGAGAAAATATGATTTGTTTGCTATTTCATAGGTAGAAAATATATGAAAATTTATTATTTCTGTCACAAATGTCCCCTCTATTTCCCTGAATGATAGAAGTTTGTCAAATCACAACAGGATACTATTTAAATTAGGAGTGGACAATTTTCACCTTTACATGTGTACCATTTAAAATTTAAACCTAACAAACATAATTGCCCTTTGAATAATTCGTAGTCTTGCTGAGTCTGTCCTTTCCTACTAAGATGACTGTACTTTTCCAGTCACAAGTCTTTTCTGGCATTTGGAAGGTTAGGTGAACTTGGCTTTTTACATTCTCAATAAGAATGTTGAGAATGGAGGGGGAAAGGCAACAAGACATTATATAGAAACAAATTGTTGAAATGCAGTAATAGGTCATATGAGATAATATAAGATCAATTTAAATTTAAAGGATAAAATGAATGTGTGTGATGTTGAGGTGATGAATTTAAGATGAATTTAGAAGAATCTGAACTTCAGTCAAAATAGTTAAATTGTCTATATTAATATTCATTCAGTATTAATTTTAAATATATTAGTTTAAATCGAAGAGACACTAAAATGCATCAAGGCACAACCATCAGTTTACATATAATATTTGATTGAGGAGGGGAAAAATCAATTGTGCTTTTAATATTTTTTATATGTACTAGCTGTTCCCAGCCACACGTTGCTATGATGAAGTGTGGTAGTATGGGAAATAAAGTATTGAGGAATTGGTGGTAGTTAGTATTTGTTTTTTTCCTAAAACTTGTGACTATACAATATTTCTGGTTGTTCCTTTTTTTTTGTCTGTTGGAGGCAAGTATGAATGCTGCAATTAGCCAGAATGATTAGCATGTAATGGCCTTTCAAAGCCTGGCTGCTTCCTCCCTGGGGGAATCTTTTTTGGGAGGTGTTAGCTGGCCCTGTTTGTTTCATGTCTGGAATTCCCCTGTTTTCAGAGTGTTATTCTTTATTTTCTGTCCTGATTTTAAAGATTATATTGTTCTGTTTTATTATACCACAGTATTTTTATATATTATATTAATAATTGTATATTATTTGCTTTGAACTGGAGTATATGAGGCCCCTTCTACACAACTGTATAAAATCTACACTGAGTTGTCGAAGGCTTTCATGGCCGGGATCACAGGGTTGTTGTATGTCTTTCGGGCTGTGTGGCCATGTTCCAGAAGTATTCTCTCCTGACGTTTCGCCCACATCTATGGCAGGCATCCTCAGAGGTTGTGAGGTATGGAATTCCATACCTTACAACCTCTGAGGATGCCTGCCATAGATGTGTGCAAAACGTCAGGAGAGAATACTTCTGGAATATGGCCACACAGCCCGAAAGACATACAACAACCCCAATCTACACTGAACTGGATTATATGGCAGTGTGGACTACAAGATAATCCAGTTCAAAGCAGATACTGTGGATTATCTGCCTTGGCGTTCTGGGTTATATAACTGTGTGGAAGGGCCTTGAGTCTACACTGCCATATAATCCAGTTCAAATCAGATAATCTGTATTTTATAGGCAGTGTGGAAGAGGCCTAAGTGAACCCTGCCTGTTCCCTGGGCACCATTGTCGCTGAGGGGGTTGCTAGGATATGATGGGGGCAGGGCCTAAAGGGGGCGGGGCCTACCTTTTTAACTGGCAGCCAGGGGGAGAATGGCTCTTGTCCTCTGTAATTTGGACTTTATTTTTCTAGGGTTTTTTGATTGAAAGACATAGTTTAGATGACTATATCTTTTGTGGCCCAATTTGGTGTGATTTGGTTCAGTGGTTTTGTTGTTTACTCCAGGGGAAAAAAACGCACACACACAAACACACACACACATATATATACACACACATACATACACATACATATATAATGGGGGTAGATTGTATTCATTAGTTTTAGTTGACAGGGATGGCGGGGAAGCAGTGGGGTGGGAATATTTTTTTATTATTTTTGTATCTCATTCCATTGTTTAATTTTTAATTTTAGTGTCTGTGTTTGTTTTGTATTTTACCCTAAATTTGCTGTGAAAATTTAATAAAAACAAGAAAATAAACAATGGTATATTTAATGCTCTCATATACTTAAAAGCGCTTGAGCTATTGTTTTGTTGGATATTCTTGTGGGGAGAGAAGATTCACAAGAATTTTCCATTCCACATTGACACACTAGTTTATAGTAACTCGCTTTTGATCCAAAGCAATTTCAATCTTTTCAAATAGAAATCTATTACTTATATCTGGCATGGATAGAGATGGTACAACATTACGGTTAGGTGAAAAGGAAGATGTAAAGATAGAGTGAATGGGAAAGGGAGTGTTCAAACTGTTGTACATAGCGTTTGCATGTATGAATATGGTTAATTTGCATGTGGAAGTTGTAGCATTCTGCAATTTGTCAGTATGGTTGCAACCTGTTGTATGTGATGATATATGCGCTTGTGGTGCTTTCCTACTTGTACAAGCGTTTCATATGCAAAATGAATGTTTGTGGTCATTCTTATAGTAAGCATAATTTTGAGCATTGTACGTTATGATTCAAGTTGTCATAATTTGCATGTAAACAGTAGTTATGTGTGTATACTCAATCCCAGTATTGTGTTTCTCTATTAGTTGCTGACAGTTTTAGGTATTTTAAAAAACTATAACTTGTTGATTTTAGCATGCCTGAAGAACCATGGACATATATTTATTATGGTGCTATGAATTAATATGAAATAAATAATTTTCTCATTAAAATAGTAGAAATGATTACATGATGCATCTCTGGAGCTCTGGAAACAAATGCAATCCATGGAATTTGAGTAAATATGGTTATAATATGAGTGGAAATGAGTAGCTGTACTGCATATTCTTTGGGACTGTAAATGGATTTAGTGTTTTCTATGATGAATCGTAAGAGATAAATATAATAGGTTTGGATGTAAAAATCAGTTTTGTTAGAATTAATAAAATATTTGCTTTTTTGGTTTTGTTTTGCAGAAGAATGGCTCCTCGTTGGGACTAAACAAGGACACCTTCTACTTTACCGAATTCGAAAAGAAACGGGTGGGTTTGTAATTATTCAGGCTTCTTTATATTGGTTCACTGATATTCCAATCCTAGCTACTTGTAGACTTAAGGACAATAAAACAAGTTTCCTTAATTGCATTTTAAGCTAGTTTGTACTTTTTTCTTTGTGTAGGCATCATACATGATAGTACTGTCAGTAGTAAGATCTCTGTAGGAACTCTGTAAAGCTTATGCACTGAAGTTCAAAGTAAATGTCTTTGAAACTCCTGGAATCCTTCCTTGTCATATTTCTGGCTTTCTATATGGGCTCACCATGTCCTAACGCAGTGGTGTTCAATCTGGGTCCCCAGGTGTTTTGGCCTACAACTCCCAGAAATCCCAGCCAGTTTACCAGCTGTTAGGATTTCTGGGAGTTGAATAATAAAATATCTGGGAACCTACAGGTTGAGAACCACTGTCCTAATGGCTCAACTTATGGCAGCATTGCTTGAAGACAGTATAACATATCTGTGTACAGGTGGAAATATGGAGAAGATAGTACCCCTTTCCCACTTTTCAATGTCCTGATCTAGATTGTTTCTCTGAACAGTTATTCACTAGAAACAAAATACTCCTGTCATACAGGTATTTGTTGCATAATTGTGTCATCTGACTTTGTGCTGATTGTCTAAAAAACCCCACACCAATATGACTTCTGTTACTGAATAGATCAAGTTGTTATTTGTGAAGCTGTTTGATGGAAAAACACAGGGCTCCTTTTTAGTCCAATTTGGGTTCTCCAATGTGACACAGTACGGAGGCGAGGGTGTTCGCTGGCTTTCTGTGAAAGGAGGCCACGTTAAATTCGTGGGGTATTGGGGACAGCCTTGATGTTAGTAAAAAGTTTTGCCACCCCTTGCTCTTTACCTCACAACCCAGCTTTTGGGTTTTCCTGAAGCTCAGATGTTTCACCAACAGAGGAAGCTGAGGAGAAGGTGTGGGAGAGACCAGTTGCCCCAGCAGCTTCTGTACTAGGTTGCCCTCTCATTTTGCATGTGTCAAGGTGATACTTAAATAAAATGTCCCCTATTTCTATTTATGTTCTTGTTTACGGTCTTGTTATTTTATGGGTTGGTTGTGTTTCTTCTGTTGCTTGAGGCTCTTTCCCATTCTGATTGATTTATTGAACTTCATTCTATTTTTAAATAGTAAAGGAACATCACTCTGAGATACAGGCCTATTTCTGGGTGTAAAACCCAACCTTTAAAAACACACTTTGGTGTAATTTGGAATAGAAAAGGCAAAAAATATATTTTCTCAAATGTCCTTGTGTTATTAATATCAAGATATGCTAGAAATCCATTTAGTAAAACACTTCAAGGGACCTAGATATCTTCATATGATAAAGTGGTATTATGGATCCTTCTTTCCATCATAAAATAGAAGAATGTTACTGTATGGAGGGTTTTTCAGAGAGCAAGAAGTCTAAATTTATAATCTCTAAATAGAGGTGAACACGTGAGTGATGTATTCAGTCAGAGTCATTGTGTCCTGCAATTGAGGATGATAGGGTTTGTAGCTCACTAACATTGGCAAGGCTATGATTTCCCATATCAGCTGCAAATGTGAGCAGTGGATGGAGGGATTGAAGGCAAATAAAGGGTAAAGGTAAAAAACAAAGGGGAGAAATGCAAAAAGTGTGGGAATCAAGCAGTTAATGTGAGCAAATGCATATATGTGTCGCTAGCTTTTGTTTCATTCAAAAATGTTAATAATGATCAATTTCTAAAATAAGTGTACATAATGAGAGGTTGTACCATGGATACAGATTGGGAGGTGACATTTCAACGCCTTGTACAGAAAACACAAATTTGTCTGAAAATTAAGCCGAGAAAATGCATTTGAATCCTTCACCTCAGAGAACCTCATATGTTTTGTGAGTCAGCGTTCTAGTTTTGTAAAATTAGCAGATTCTTTGCTGAATTCAAACTCAATCACCTTTGCCAGTCTGTTCCAGTCAAATCATGCTAGTTTTGAGTTGCTTGTGTCTGACTTGGTAAATTTCTCCCCCTTTTTGCATCAACATCAGGAGAGGTTACGACATCAGAAAGTGGATGTAAGTTTTATATCCATAAACCTCTTTAAACCATTGTGGCAAAATGTTTTTATTCATTTACCCTCTTAGAGTAATTGCTAGAGATTTGATTTGTTAGTATTTAATAAAAAATCCTGAGGGCTTGCTGTCTAGAGTAGAGTTTGAAGTGTTTTGTTGCTTTAGATCACACAATCGCAAAGCCTGATTTATTATTGGGTATGCTGTTATGCATATTATTCAATTTCTTGCAGTTTTCATCTGGGTCTGTGAGACATTCAACTCCTCTCAGTTGATAAAACTGGTAACAAATTTGTGGCATGCTTTGCTTTAGCTGCTGAAATACAAGTTGATGAGGTGCTAGCTTGCAAATGTATCTGTAGTCTAACAATGTTTCTTTGGTCTGTATTAGGTTGCAATCGATTTGAAGTAACACTAGAGAAATCAAACAAGAACTTCTCCAAGAAGATCCAGCAGGTATGTGTTGGATCTGCTGAAAGTAATTTCTTGAGAGGCATTTCTTTAAAGTTTGGTCTTCATTTTAATGGGCTTGGATGAGAATGGAAATAGCTGTGCAACTGCTTGGCATGGAGAAGACTCCATATTGGTATTATTATATGACAGAAAAGCTATAGCATTGCATTGAAGCTGATACACCTTCCTACTTTCATGTGAGCAACTTTCCCCAAGTAATACTAGCTTAAATTAACGTATCAGTGCTGAGTACATAGCTCCACTGAATTAATAGAATTATCTTGCCAGCTGATTTACTAATTGAAGTGTTGTATGGTTTCTGGGCTGTATGGCAATGTTATAGCAACATTTTCTCCTGACATTTCACCTGCATCTGTGGCTGGCATCTTCAGAGGAAATTTATCAATTTGTCATAAGAATTATCTTATGGGTTGATTTACCACATTATCATAGATTCAGTAGGTTTCATATGATTCAGACTAGTAATGGAATTTTGTACTTTATATAGGCATCACACTTTTAGTCTAGATCAGCTTCCAAAATGAACTAATAAAAGCCATGCAGAACTACAACTACTTGGATTGCACTTTCCTGTATGTCAGGCAGCTGGACTGGATGGGCCTTGTTTCTAAATGTTATCTGTTATGAGGCATTTCAGTTTGTCTGGCTTCAGAGAATGGCAATCTGATCAATCAAAATAGAAACGAAGGCCTCTGAATTCCCCCTTCTAACTAGTGAGAGAGAGAGAATGCAAGCTGAAGATGAGAGTATTTTGATTTGAAAAGCTAAACTGATTTAAATGTTTATGTTATGTTTGAACCACTCAATTGCTTTTGTCCTTCACGGTGGTATATTCAATACCTGGTACAGATTATTTTTAACATTCGATCCCTCCTTTATATGATAATCATGATTACAACAGAAAACATTTTTCTCGTATAGAGGAGGGGTGGTTAAATATCATCTGCATCAGATGGTGAATATACTGTTATTTAACACATGTTGAAGGATGCTGGGAGTTGCAGTTCAACTACATTGTAGGGTTGCACAATTCCCTTTCCTGATAGACATGTATTACCAAGTGTGACTTTTACTAAACATATGGCCAGAGGTAGATAACCTGTATATAACATCATCCTATTTTGAGTCCCTTTTGATAATTAATCTCCATTGCTGCTAACAGTTTTGATTGTATCTTATTTACAGTAAGTTTTCCCCCCTTAGATCCATGTTGTATCCCAGTTCAAAATTTTGGTCAGTTTGTTAGGTAAGTGAAATAACTGCTTAAATTAATCCTGTCTTGGATTTGTAATCCCAAATTTACATGAGAGTAACTCTCCTTGAACTCAATAGGATTTCAATAAAACATACATAGGATTGTGTTTTTGTGGTTTTCCTTGACTTCCTTTCTTTTGGCTGTAGTCCTTTCCTTCTCTGTATTCTTTCTCACATACATGTAAAATGCTTTTCTTTGCAGTCTGACATATGAAAAATTGTATAGGCTTACTTTAAATCAATTTATGTTATCATGACTGGAATCGCCTTGACTATGATTTTGGATTGTGTGGTTTTAATAATTGGTTTTAATGTTTAAGTTGCTTTTAAAATTTTTGTTTTTAATGTATATGTTTTTATTTCTATCATTGGTTTGTTTGATAAGGCATTGAATTGTTGCCTATCGTAAAGCTGCTCTGAGTCCCCTTCGGGGTGAGAAGAGTGGAGTATAAATACAGTAAATAAATAAACAAATAAATATTAAGATCTGTCTGTCTATCGGTCTGTCTATCAATCCATTTTACTTCCTGGTGATGACGCTGTAGTCTTTAGCCTATAATCCATTCATTTTCTTCGATCATTCAGTTAGTAAATATTGTTGAGTATATAGTGTCACCTTAGAATCAGTGCTTTACCCCCTAAATCTTCATTAATTCATCTGAATTAATTGCTTGTTCTCCGTTTTTGAAATCGTTGTGAGATGATGATGACATTTCTACTGAATTTCTTAACATGACGCAGCTCAAGCAGTAACTTGTGTATCTTATCTCCAACAGAAAACAACATCTATGTTCACGATCTGTTGACATTTCAACAGATCACAACAGTTCCCAAGGCAAAGGGTGCAACTCTTTTTACCTGTGATCTCAAGGTAATCTTTCAAGGTAGTCCTCAGTCTTATTGTGAGACCTTAATGGCTTGGTATTTCTATCTTGATCTGGGAAATTCTAAAACTCTGGGCAACTGTGATAGCAGATAAACAAAACCACAGTCTGTTGTTGTAATACCTGAACTGGGAATTCTGGCTTGTTTCTCCCCAAACAAGACAAAGTTGCAAGCCACAGTTTGTTGTTGGGTTATGACTCTGACTTGATTGCAGAGTCAATCTGGAACTCCTTATCTGGATGTGACAATAGCCAAACCACGGAGGAAGGGACGAATTGTGTTTAAATACTCCTGCTTGCAGCAGGAGTAAAATAAGGATGATTTACTACCTTGTAGCCTTGATGAAGTGTGAAGAACTAGCTGTGAGAAATTAAATAAAAAATAATTTTGTGGTAGATGAAGACTGTTTTCATTACTTCCCAAAACAGAGTTCAGGGAAGAGACTTTAAAACAGAGCGGTGCTTTGTTGCTTGGACTTAATAGTGGTTTCTCTATTTGCACCGAGAAGTGAATCTTATATGCACCATTTCCACGGACAGGAAAAGGCACCACAATAAAAAGTGTCAGGAGAGCTTAATCAAGTACCACTAGTGATCAGCACATTTATAGCCTGGACTATGTCAGTGCATGATTTATATGACCTCAGAATACATAATGAAGACATCGAAATAGTTCAAGCTGTTCAATACTTTGATACAACCATAAACAAAATGGAGACTATGGTCAAGATATCAGACAATTAAGACTTGGAAGGGCAGCTATGAAGAACTAAACACATCACGTGTGAAGATGTGTTATTAAATACCAAAGTCAGAATAATCCATGCTGTAGGATTTCCAGTTGCTATATGGGATTGTAAAAGTTAGACAATGAAGAAGGCTGACAGGAAGATAATCAGCTCATGTAAAATGTGGTTTTACAGATAATGTGTATCAGCTCTAGAGCAAATCAAGCCTGAACTCTTACTGTAAAAGTTGAGATAACTAAACTGAGACTGTTGTATTTTGAGTATAACACAAGACAATATGACAATGGTGTTCAGTTAAGTGGAAGACATTAGGAAAAGAGGAAGACTGCTTTAGAGGTAGATTGATTCAATCAATCAAAAAGGCCACAGCTGTCCCAGATCTGCAAGATTTGAGCAGGGCAGTTGATAACCAGGGTTCTTGGAGGTCTTTCCATCATTGATGGAAGATCTATAATCAAGCTGCTTTGAGTATCCTCTGCGAGAGATAACACAGAGTATAAATAAATATAATAATAATAAAGATCCTCTTGCATATTGATGTTCCAGACTTAACATGGCTATGTCTTTGAATTATATATTTTGCTATTCTATTCCACAATCTTTTTCAAACTTTGTGTTTAACAGTGGCTAACACTGATGACTCAATAGTGCACTTAATGATGTGCCATTAAATTTTGCTTTTTTCCACAGCACTCTGAAACAGGAGAAGAGGTGCTGAGGATGTGTGTAGCAGTAAGAAAGAAACTGCAGTTGTATTACTGGAAGGATAGAGACTTCTATGAGTTGCAGGTCTGTTAATACTATAGTCAAGTGTCTCCTTGTGTTCTTTTTGTTCATATTTCTTTATTTTGACTTTTTGTAAATTATGCTGTATTAAGTATTATAACTATTAGAGAAAACAGAACCCATGCAAATAACAAAAATAGAGTTATTTTGTTCTTAAAGTCCATTGAACTCTTAGCCTTACTTTTTGGGGTGCTATTGGTAACAACAGGTACTGACAAAGTTGGAACCATGGAAAGATAAAAGGATTCAAGTTAAATGTCAGCAGTTTAAGAGTTAACCTTCTAACAAGGCTGAATGCAGACTCAAGGATTTGTTGAATTTGGTATCATTTTATATGAATGACAGTATTCTGTATTGGAATGTAGTTCCTTTGTGTTTCTACTAGTTATGCTTCTAATTAACCTCTGGTGCACATAGTGATCAGTTAAAATATTATCTTCAGACAAGTAAGTAAATTAACCATATTGAATCCACATGGCTGTCATAAGAGAGCTAGATGTAAAAGTTGTAGCACTGTCTCTCAAGACCATAAATGTTCATATGTATGTGGGGATTTCTTTGAGGAAACATTCCTTGGATAGTATCTTGCCAGTGTGAATCCTTTTTCTCCAAAACAGTCAAATTACATATTTGTCTTTTGGAATAATAATAATAATAAAAATAATAATAATAATAATAATAATAATAATAATAATAATAATACAATCCAGAGCAGAAGAGAAAATTGGCAAAAGAAGGCTCTCCATGGACAGTTCCTACGAAAAATCGAGAGTCAAATTGATAAAGAAAAAACATGGCTAAGGCTCACAAATGGAACTTTGAAAAAGGAGACGGAGGGCCTGAGTCTGGCAGCCCAAGAATAAGCCATTAGAACCAATGTCATTAAAGCCAAAATTGAAAAGTCGACAACAGATCCCAAATGTATACTGTGCAAGGAAGCAGATAAAACAATAGATCACATCCTCAGATGCTGCAAGAAGATCGCACAGACAGACTACAAGCAGAGGCATAACACTGTTGCTCAAATGATTCATTGGAACTTGTGCCAAAGAACTGGTGGGATCACAAACTGGAAAAAGTTACAGAGAATGAGCATGTCAAGCTACTCCGGGACTTCTGCAGGCCTTGGCCTGCACTTAAACATAATCGGCGCTGACAAAATTACCATCTGCCAGCTGCAAAAGGCCACCTTACTGGGATCTGCTCGCATTATTCGCCAGTACATTACACGGTCCTAGACACTTGGGAAGTGTCCGACGTGTGATCCATTAATTTTTTATCTAAATGGATTTCTAAATGCGATGTAAACTGTTTATATGTATGTTTTTATATTGTAAGCTGCCCTGAGTCCCCTGATGGGTGAGAAGGGCGGGGTAGAAGTGATGTAATAAATAAATAAAATACTCCACTGATAAAATTGGCTCCAAGTGAGAAGACAGTGAAGAAACAATTTGATAATTGTATTTTATTTATGGAAAGTATCTGAAATGCCTCTGTGCTGAATTTCTGTTAAATGTACTGTGGAACAGAGCACTGAGATGGTTGAGCAGGGATGATTTATATGTTGCCAACTTGATCTGTTCTCTTCTTCATCCATAGGGGGACTTCAGTGTCCCTGATGTGCCCAAATCCATGGCATGGTGTGAAGATTCAATTTGTGTTGGTTTCAAGAGGGACTATTACCTAATAAGGGTAAGAAATATTTTGTATTACAGAAAAAGGGTAAATAATGTTAGTTTTCTGGGAATACAGTAGAATTGGTGTGGAGATGTGACTACAACCAGAACTATTTATATATTATCAAGGTTGTAATCCTATGTGTGTTTATATGGTGAAAAGAACAATTGAAACAAAATGAAAAAAGCTGCTTCTGTAATTATGCATCTGATTGTGTTCTTAAGTCTTTTATGATCACTTCAATAAAAGTTAGGCTTGAGGTGGTTTCCAAAGGGATATTGTATTTGAGTCTTTGGCTTTTGGCAATATGATCTTGATGTGTGGGATTCTGGGGCTGGGAATGAAAAAGAGGACTCAGCCACATCTGAAGCTGAGAGTCAATCTTACATGGTTGTTTTGTATGCAGTGGCCTGCTTTGTTTATTCCCCTGCAGGTAGATGGGAGAGGATCCATCAAAGAACTCTTCCCCACAGGAAAGCAGCTCGAGCCCCTGGTAGCCCCTTTGGCAGATGGAAAAGTTGCTGTCGGCCAAGATGATTTAACAGTTGTGCTCAATGAAGAAGGGGTTTGTACACAGAAATGTGCCTTGAACTGGACTGACATCCCAATAGCCATGGGTGAGAACTAGTACAGGTTGGCTAAAATGCCAAAAGATCCCCCAAATCTCAAATTGTCCACATTGGTGGCTCTGATAACAACAACTTCTGCTTTCTGATGGATTAATGTAAATTTGTTTCATCCACCAAATTATTAAAATATTGTGTATGCAATTACCCTCAGGCAGTGAATAAGATGTTTATGAAACAAAAATGAATCATGTGTTTGGATTTTGATCCGGATCCCATTTCCAAGATATAATATCTATGAAAGTGTTACAAAATAATAATAGTAATAAAAAACAACTTCCAGACTTGTATAAGGGGTAGATCTTTCTCTTTTGTTAAGCCTGTGACAGCCATCCTCTTCTTTAACAATATTACACTATGTAATAAAATTTGAAAAAAAAATCTGTTCCTGGTTTGAAAGTATTATTTCCTGTTTAATTGTGTGGTACTTACTTTGAAAGTAGTTGTTATACTCCAGAAACTTCATTTTTGTGGCTGCCACAAACTATATGGAATTGATTGAGACTTTATGAGATATTCATTGAAAAACTATAGCAACATGTGCTGCAGGATGTCCCACAAAAACAAAGTTTTTGCTGTTTAATAAACATTTTCCATTTCCATGTTTTTGTGATAGAACCAATTAAGAAATGACATTTATAACCCAGGAACAAAAATCATGTTACATAGTGTTATCAAAGTAACTTCTCTGTGCAATAAACAGTATGAGAAAGTGACTTTTACTCAGTTCTAATTTGAGTAGAGTTGGAGATTTGCTTTGTTTTCAGCTTCTGTGTCTCTGCTTCCCTGTATTTTAAGTGGGCATTATTCCAATTCTGAAAAGTGTTTTGAGCGCAGAGTTGATGATTCAAAAAGTGTAAGGAAAATTAATTGAACAAATGTTAACATAATGTTCGTAGAAGAGAAATTGCTCCTGAATTTAGATTAGAGGCATGTTGCTCTAAAATCATATTGTATTGATGACTGTTCTATCTTCAAAACAGAATTTCAGCCTCCGTATATAGTAGCAGTGCTGCCAAGATACGTAGAGATCCGTACATTTGAGCCCCGTCTCCTGGTGCAGAGCATTGAGTTACAGAGGCCACGTTTCATTACTTCAGGAGGGTATGAAATTTTATTTGTCATCTTTTTTTGTATTTACAAAAACTAATTCTGCATTCTCACCCTGTACTAAACTTTAAAAAAGTTATTGTTATTAATATTCCAAGGTATATCATAATGAAAATTACCAACTTAAAAAATTATAGGGCAAAGCAGGGGTCAGTCTTTATAACTTACTTTGGGACTTTCTTTTTTTCTATAGTACAAATATTGTGTATGTGGCCAGCAATCATTTTGTCTGGCGTCTCATCCCAGTTTCCATTGCGACCCAGATCCAGCAGCTTCTCCAGGATAAACAATTCGAACTGGCTCTGCAGTTGGCAGTAAGTGGTAGAGTGGGGCATTTTCATTTTCCTTTAGTATTGTTTATTTTTGTACATCTCCACCATACACTGAACAATCAGTCAAAACCCTATTGTTGATTGAAAACTTAGGTAATTAATAACTACAGAATTCAGTATTCTTTACATTTCTATGACTTACAATGATTTTATGCCTGCTCACAGTATGCCTTATTCATTATTGCTGTTTTGTCAGCTTCTGTCATAATGTTATTCAACATCGAGGCATTTCTATAGAAAGATTCAGAGTGAGACTGTGTCCTGTTAAAGCAACTCAGTCACCTTTAGATGTTCTTCACAGTAACTGTAATCTGTTTGATAAAATATCTTTTTTTGCTTTATCTTTAGCATCTTTAGCTCTGTGATAAAGCTTGTACATGTCTTGATTTTTAACCACAGGCCATAAAAATACTTCATAAGCAGTTTATATTGATGTCTCTGTACAAGAGTTAGTGTTAAAATTGCTTCCTTGTGCTATGACTAATCATTGTGCTGATGACCCTACTGCATTTTTGAAAGTTGCTTTCTTCTTTAACTGTAATAAGTAAAACTAATTTATAAAACCAAGATACTTGGTGGCACAGTGGGTGAAACCACTGAGTTGCTGAACTTGCTGACTGAAAGGTTGGTGGTTCGAATCCAGGGAGCTGGGTAAGCTCCCCTGTTAGCTCTAGCTTCTGCCAACCTAGCAGTTTGAAAACATGCAAATGTGAGTAGGTCAATAGGTACCGCTCCAGCTGGAAGGTAGCAGCTCTCCATGCAGTCATGCCAGCCAGGTGTCTACAGACAATGCCAGCTCTTTGGCTTAGAAATGGAGATGAGCACCAACCCACAGAGTCGGACACAATTGTACTTAATGTTAGGGGAAAACCTTAACCTTTACTACACACCTCTCAGATTTGATGCTCTCATAGTTTTTGTAAGTGTAATAGAGCAATAATTGAGGCTCATGATATTGGACTACAGTCTGACATTATTTTTTCATTATTTCAAAGTAATTTCTTTAAAATAATATGCTATTGAAAAAGTGGCTTTCTCATATATTTTTGTATCTTTATATTTGTTAGGATATGAAGGATGATTCTGACAATGAAAAGCGACAGCAGATCCATCATATTAAGAATCTCTATGCTTTCAACCTTTTTTGCCAAAAGCGCTTTGATGAATCCATGCAAGTCTTTGCCAAGCTTGGGACAGGTAAATTAGAGGTGTAGCCTAGACATAAAAAGTGATAGCTACTGAGGAGTATTGTAACTTATAAGTATGGCGCTAAACCTAAAAGCCAAAGTGATATCTCCTAAAACCCAAAGGTTGCAAACTGTTCATCTTACTATCCTTGAAGTCAGTTTCCTTCTGACACCATTTTCTAGTCTTTCACTACGCTGCAGAATCCAGTATTCCATAGGATTCAGCTGGACAGTTTAAAGTTATAATAACAGATGTTTGCAAAGCACTTTAAACTTTCTTTGGAGCTGAGTGTTGTGAACTTTAATAACTTCAATTTCAAAATGAACTCTTATCTGAATACATGTTGCAGTATAACCTGGAAATGTTGTGATTTACATTTTGTTCAGATCCCACTCATGTGATGGGTCTCTATCCTGAACTGCTGCCTAGTGATTACAAGAAACAGCTCCAGTATCCCAACCCAGTTCCAGTTCTCTCTCCTGCAGAGTTGGAGAAAGCACACCTGGCACTTATAGATTATCTCACTCAAGTAAGCATTTGGTACTTCCTATGATAACCCTTCCTTTCTAGTGGATTGTCATATAAATATTTTGGCAAAGCAGCACCTTTTGTGATAGTCTGATTTCTGGGAGGGGGGGAGAACTGGAAGAATTATGGGAGTTTTTTGTTTCGTTTTCATTGTTTTTAAATTCTCTTGTGTATTCACTGAATATTTTGAAAGGAATCTTTGGGCGTGGTTTCAGGTGTCTGTCAGCAGGGCCAAAGCCAGAAAAAAAATGGGGGGGGGGTTGCAACTTTTTAAAGCGAATCATGAAGAGTACTTCCATAAAGCAAAATAATTTAGAAGTCAGATTCTATCAATAAACTTCATTGGACACTCAAGACAGATAAACTTCAGTGGACACTCATGGGGATTTGGTTAACCAGTTAAAATTCATGAGTAAACCAGGTTTTTTTTTAAAAAACCTGAAAAATTTGGGGGGGGGGGGGTTGAACCCCTCTCCCCTGGCTATAGTCCTGCCTGTCAGCATGAATGGTTGGCAGGTAAAGTAAATTAAAATTAAATCTCCCTACAGTGGTTTCACCATCTAAGTTGCTACTTCAGCTATTTTCTTTTGGCCATTGTGAGTACTGCATTGTCAGTGTACACAGTGAACATTGTTCTCTGTAAGCTTCCAGTCTATATATTTCAGTGAATAAGGAGAAGAGAGAGAGAGAGAGAGAGACTAAGGGCAAAAATGTAGTAAAGGAAAAAATTGGAGAGGCAAGGGAAGTGAGGATTAATAGCAGACAGAGTTGGTCTGAATCTATGTGCCTGATGGTTTTCTTTTTTTTTTCTTGGATAATGTGGACATGCTTTGCCATAACTTTATTCCTTTGGGCTCTTACCTTTAACTTCCACAGAAAAGAAGTCAGTTAGTGAAGAAATTGAACGACTCAGATCATCAGTCCAGTACTTCTCCTCTCATGGAAGGAACTCCCACTATCAAATCCAAAAAGAAGTTGCTGCAGATCATAGACACTACCCTCTTGAAATGCTACCTCCATGTAAGCTTTTTCCACCTGCAGTTCTGTGCCTCTTACTGGGCATTTAGGGTTTCAGTTCTAAATAGCTTCGGCCCTGTCTAAATCTGTGATCGCATCTCCCCCTATGAATTGGCGGAGGCTTTAAGATGTGCCAGGGAGGCCCTCCTCTCACTCCCATCGCCGTCCCAAGCTCGACTGGTGAGGATGAGGGAGCGGGCCTTCTTGGTGGTGGCCCCCTGGCTTTGGAACACCCTTCCCAGAGAAATCAGGCAAGCCCCTACATTGCCCTCTTTCCGCAAGGAACTGAAAACCTGGTGGTTCCTGCAGGTCTTTGAGCAAGATTAGTTTGGTTGTTTAACATGCTGACCCTGCTCTGCACAGTATTCATCCCCAGGCCCTATGAAACGTTGATGTACAAGTCTTTATCTATCCCTTATAATTAACTACAATAGAGTCTCACTTATCCAAGCCTCTGGATAATCCAAGCCATTTTTGTAGTCAATGTTTTCAATGTATCGTGATATTTTGGTGCTAAATTCATAAATACAGTAATTACAACATAACATTACTGCGTATTGAACTACTTTTTCTGTCAAATTTGTTGTATAACATGAAGTTTTGGTGCTTAATTTGTAAAATCATAACCTAATTTGATGTTTAATAGGCTTTTCCTTAATCCCTCCTTATTATCCAAGATATTTGCTTATCCAAGCTTCTGCCGGCCCATTTAGCTTGGATTAGTGAGACTCTACTGTATGTCTACCTCGCGTATTTGACTCCTTGATGGAATATACTGATTGGAACTGTAACTGTGTCCATTTTTAATTGAATTGTTTTTTACGGTTGTCTTACGTTGTTTTTATTATGTTTGTTATGTTCATGCTGCTGTATGACGTTTTGACTATTGACTGTTTTTTGCACACATGTTGGAAACTGCCCTGAGTCCTCTCGAGGAGATGGAGCGGTATATAAACAAAGAATTATTATTATTATTATTATTATTATTATTATTATTATTATTATTATTAACTCACCTGCTCCAGAAATATCGTTCTTGAGTTCTGCCCAATACTGCACTTCCCCTTCAATTCAAATTACAAACAAAATAATTTTGACTAGAAACTGGCTTTGCACAGTAATGACTGGATCTCTCCTCTCATACATACTGCCCTTACTGCCTTACTCCCAATCCCTTGTGCTATTGTGTTTTTAAAAAAGGATTTTATGAAAATCAAACAAGAGTGGTTAATTAACAAATGCAAGAATATTGATGCAGTACTTACAAAATTCATATCCATAGACAAGCTGATATGGAGTAATAGAAACCCTTATAAAAAGCCCGGAGCCTTCTCCCTTTTCCTTTCCCTCATCAAGGTTATGATAGCGGTGCCATTAGAGCTCCTGAAGAAAAAATCAGCAGTTGATGGATGTATAACTAGCCTTTCCTCAAAGGCATAAGTGGAGGTGGTGGCAGCAAAAATGTTTTGGGTTTTGGGGTCATGCAAATTTCAGATTTCGGGAAAAGGATGTAATGCATTATAAACGATACTCCAGTAACAATGCAACTATAAATCCATTATCCGGCTATTCCAGATTAAATTTGTGTGTGAAAAGAAGTGACTGATTTCTATTAAAAAAAGAAAAATGTACTTGAGTATTTGAATCCTACCTCCAGGCTATCAGTAGAACAGAAAGAAAAATACACACTCTGCTGCCCTCCCTCCCCACTAAGTACATATTCCCAAATCATAAGTAACCCCCCTTCCTTTAATTCCCATCTTGTGTCCATTTTGTGTATAATAGTAAATTATTTCTGATTCATTAATTTTTTTCCTACCTGACAGACCAATGTAGCTCTAGTGGCGCCACTGTTGCGACTGGAGAACAATCACTGTCACATTGAAGAAAGTGAGCATGTGTTGAAGAAAGCTCACAAATACAGCGAGCTGATTATACTGTATGAGAAGAAAGGTCTCCATGAAAAAGGTAAAGTGGGGAACCAATCACTGTGAAACACCTTGCATAAAACCATGTAGATTTTTCTAGCTTGGAAGCCAAATATTCTTGTATTATATTTTCCAGTGGGGTTGTTCTTTTTAAGTGCCTACTGGTTTTAAGTTATTTAATGTTTTATATTGTTTTTATTCATTGTACATCATTTTGCGGACTCTGGTGGTTGAGAGGTGATAAATGAATATGATAGATAATTGGCAATGAATTACATAAATGAGTAGTGAAACCTAAAGATTAATGTATGTAGGGGTTTCTTTTCTTTTGCTGCAGCTTTGCAGGTGCTAGTGGATCAGTCAAAAAAAGCTAACTCACCTTTGAAAGGTCACGAGAGGACTGTGCAGTATTTACAACATTTGGGTGAGTACATTTGGGTATAACCTCGGTTTTTAAATTGTATTTTTCCCTTTCCACCCAGCAAAGACCTTATATGGGCCCTGTGAAACAAAACTCAAAAGATATAATTGGTAATCATATCTGAAGTCCATAGTATATATTGTGGTAGTAGTTTAATATGTTGTTGTTCCTTGCTTCAATCCATAGGGAGAGGTGGGTTATTGTTCTAATTTATTTATTTATTTACATCACTTTTACCCCGTCCTTCTCACTTGTAGGGACTCGGCAATTTACATTGCCCAGAACACATTCAATAAAACAATAACAAAATCAATAAACATTACAACAATACCACATCAATTAAAAACTCCATTAAATATTAAAACATGAATTATAAAATTTTAAAATTCATATGTAGTTGGATTTGTCCACTGACACCTTTCGCGTACGCCTTGATTCAAGCCATATCACCTCAGATATTTACTCCTCGAACGCTTGAGCACATAGCCACGTCTTCACTGCTTTCCTAAAACCTAGGAGAGTTGGGGCTTGATGATGATGATGTTGACAACAACATCTTTCAAAGCCTACTGACTTCTTCATCAGGGAAAGATGTAAAAATGCAGAGACATAAGATCACATTGTCAAGATATATTGGTATGTATTTTGTTTGTTTGAGATGTTACAGATTTTGTTATTTTTGTGTGTGCTTCTTATTGTACTTTTGTTTCATTAAAACAATAAAAAATTTAAAAAAGGGAAAAACTTATATTATTGTAATATATTCTACAAGAGATTGTCTTTGGGTACTTTTCTGAAAATTCATTGGCTTTAAAATGCGGTAGTCAGGCTGGTATCTGGATCAAGTTACAGGGAGCATATGGCACTCTGTTGAAAGAGCTTCACTGTCTAGTGGTCTGTTTTTGGGTAGAATTCAAGGATGAAATTTGGGGACAGTAGGTAAGTCAACTCAAAAAGTTAAGTGACATAAACAGTTGTCCTTCTTAAAGGTGGTGTGTCAAGTCATTTGTTTGCTCATGGTGCAGTTTTGTTTCTTTACAATGCAGTTTTGTTTCTTGTTCTAGGCACTGAGAACTTGAATTTAATATTTTCATATTCTGTGTGGGTGCTTAGAGACTTCCCTGAGGATGGATTAAAAGTAAGTACACTTGATAAATAGTAATTTAGCAAAGGCAAAATCATGATTTGCTTATTGAAAAGTGTGAATGTCAAGTGAAAACTATTGCTTAGGCCTTTCTAATATTTAGCTCAGACAATTTACATTCCTGAAAGTATATTAATTATGACTAGGCCAGTAGATTTTTCAATGGTTATAGGCCTACGCAGAAACTACTTGGAGTTGTCTTCAAGGAGAACGGTGGGATATTAAATAACAGACAAACAAACATTTGAAATTGCTCCAAACTGCAAGTGTCCCCCTGTGTTGAGACACTGTATAATTGCACCAACACAGGTTGGTTATAATTGGCTTTGTCCGAAATGTTGCTTCTTATAATCCTGTTCTTCTTGACCTAAAACAATCTTTGTTGAGAAGTGTGCAAGCCAGCAGTTATACGTTTTGATGTTGAAGTTCAGCAGTACATGCCATCTTATGGAAAGCTTGTGTGCAAGATTTTCTAGAGGTGAATAAAACAAAATATAACTATAAAATTACATAAAAGTACATAAGGCCCATATTAATTTGAAGAGAACATAAATTTGCTAGTAAGGGGAAGGGCTGTGTTATATTTCCATTACTTTTACATGTTTAGTTTGGATGTTGCTATGTTGAATGTAAGTGGATGGCATGTGCTGTACATCCCTGAGAAAACAGTAATTCAGAGTGTTGCTTTCTAAGTGGGACAAATATGAGTCTTTCCTCCTTGCACCCTGTATCTATATAATTGTACTTCCTGCCTGTGGAGGGAGAAGAAAGATTAATTGTCACTGCGGTTGCAGAGGAGGGTTCATAGCTCAGTGGTAGATCACATGCTTTGCATGTAGAAGGTCTGAATTGGCAGTCTTTAATATCTCAAAGGAGGGCTAGCAAAGAACCTTGGAAAACCACTGCTGGGTAGTGCTAAAGATATTGAGCTAGATGAATTAAATGCCTGTCTCAGTATAAATCAGTTTCCTGTGCTTCTAATTATTGTGTTATTGAAGATCTTATAAATGGAAATGTGTGACTAACTTCAGAAAAAATGCACAAAAAAACTTTGTGAATTCGTTCTTTTGTCTGGCAGATCTTTACAGAAGATCTTCCTGAGGTGGAATCTCTCCCACGGAAAAGAGTTCTCAGTTTCTTAATAGAGAACTTTAAAAACTTGGCAATTCCTTACTTGGTAAGAATTTATTGTAGTTGAGCTACCAGTACTGCTGTTAATTGTATTTCTCAAAATATCTGGTGTCTGGCTTGTGAGTATGACTTCAAATTAAAAATAATCAGTTTGTAAAATAATAATACAGTGGGCACTTGGTATCTAGAGGGGTTTGGTTTCAAGATTCCTGTGGGTATCAAAATTGGTGAATGTTCAAGTTCCATTATATGCTTATCTCTTTATGCATGGCAAAACAATGTCCTGTATATAAAATAGCAAAATCAAGATTTGTGTTGTGGATTTAAAAAAATACTTTCAAGCTATGGGTGGTGGAGTATATGGATGTGGAGGGCAAACTGTATTTTGGAAATGCATAGTCATCTTTTTGAATGCCGGGTGATTGATCTTTGAAATGTTGGTGGAAGATGCAGTCTTCTCCAGTTAACTTTCATCTACTGGATATGTACGTGCATTTACAGGAGCATATAATCCAAATCTGGGAGGAAGATGGTTCCGAGTTCCACAACTGCCTGATTCAACTCTACTGTGAGAAAGTACAAGGTTTAATGAAGGAGTATCTCAGCTCATTTCCTCCAGGTAGGTACATCCATGGCCTGCTTCATTGTGCAAAATGTGATTAATCAAAACAAACAGCGGGAAAAGGATAGTTGCAGAGCAGAATCTCAAGGGTAATTCTGTGAATTCTAGATTGTAGGTAGACAATATTACATGAAAAAACTTTGTGTCTTCATCTCTGCATTCTGAGAAACATTTGAATGAAAAGACACTTTGCATTAGGTACTAATGTCCAGCCAGGAAAAAAGATCCAGCTTAACTAAAGTGTATCAGAAGACAACAAATGGATTCATAAACATGTTGTTCTCCTCCTGCAGATAAAACACCAATGCCAGCTGGAGAGGAGGAAGGGGAACTAGGGGAGTACCGGCAGAAACTTCTTTTCTTTCTTGAGACATCCATCTGTTACAATGCCGACCAACTTATCAGTGACTTTCCCTTTGATGGTGAGATATGGCAAAGCGTGCTGGTATCCATGCTATCCATTGCCAGCAATATTTTTCTGGAATCTAATTCTTATTTTTTATTTTTTCAATTTAAATGCTAGAAAAGTAACTCGGTGCATAGTCTTCTACCATTGACATTCTCCTATGACCCAATTTTCTTTTTGTATCTGCACCTGATGTAGGGAGATTTCCACTATGCAACCTAACCTGTAAACATACATATTGTAATTGATTTATTTATGTCTGGAACCATTTTGAAGGCATATAGGAGACTGAAAATGGTGATGATTATGTTGTATGAACAATAAGTGAATATGAATGTATGATACGACTAACAGCTAAATTGGGCAATGTCTGGTCTTTAGGGTGATTTCAAAGGGCCTGTGCAAGTGATCAGTTGAGGTCTCTGGAAAGTCTGTTTTTTTCCCCTCTTCCTCAGCAATCTGCTGTGTGGGAAGGGCACACATAGGGGAGGAAAAATTGTGTACTTCCGAGAGAATGAGAGAGGGGAAGGAGGGAGTACTCTGCTGTTTTTAACTGTGGTCCCATCCACCATTAGTTTCAGACCTGCTTGCCACCAGCATCCTCCAGATTACTCCTGAGGGAAGGTGATCTTTGACAGGAAAGACTGATTACTTCTGATTTAAAACAAGCAGAACTTATTTGATTTTCTCTAGTCACTGTTATTTGAACATACTGCAAGTCACTTCTGGTGTGAGAGAATTGGCCATTTATAGAGATGTTGCCCAATGAAAGCTGATTATTAACATACCAATTTATATTCCTCCTTAAAATCCAATGCCAAATTCCTTTCTTCTTCATTTTTATGACACATCCCCATAGTATCTTTTTCTCTGAATTATATTGTTGCTGAGGGCAGTAATACCTATGTCAGCCTTTTGCCTCCAGGTCTCTTAGAAGAACGTGCCTTGCTGTTGGGACGAATGGGGAATCATGAACAGGCCCTTTTTATATATGTTCACATTTTGAAGGACACAAGAATGGCTGAAAAGTATGTCTCTGCTCAAGCTGATACTCTATTAGATTTACTAACTAATCTATAGTTTGTTGGTTTTTTGTCATTTATTTTTGACTTGTTCGGGTGGGAGGATGATGTGGCTTGTGACACTCCAGTTTCGTTTTGTAACCTAATTTACTTTTCTGTAAATCTCACTTCAGCTGGTGCTGCCACAGCTTCAGAGGTACATTGTCCTTTTAGCCTTTATCATATGCCCAGCCTGGGTTCCTTTTAGGGGAGAAGAGCAGCTTGAGTGCCCACCTATTCCAAGAATTCCCATATGTTTATCATCTAGTTTTCCCAAGATACATACACATATCCTCCCTTCTTCTGTGTTATTTTTCTCATAATATTTTTCATTAGATTTAGTGAAGATATATGTGAGATTCCACTTTTTGGTATGTGTGAAACCAGACTTTAATATTTGGATGTACTATGACTTTAATCACATTGTAAATTACCAAGGAGTTCTGTGTAGCCAGATTGTGACAATCCAGAGGAGCAGACATAAAATTGCTATCTCCAGATCTGACTGTTGAGCTGAGTTAGTGTTACAACAAGATAATGGAAAGAAGGTCTGCTAATAGCGAGAGAGAGAGAGAAAGAGAGAGAGAGAGAGAGAGAGAGAGAGAGAGAGAGTCTGAGACTAATGTGATGCTTCTGCTCCTCCTGTAAAAGCTACCTCTGATTCCATATCACAGGGCTCCAAAACAGGACATTCAAGGGACGGATTGATTTGACCCGACTTAGAAGCAGTTGGATCCCAAACAATTCTGTTCCTCTAGATTTGTTCTGAACTACAGTATTTGAACCAAGATTTCAAACTGGGGGAATGGATTAAATTAAAAGAGCTAATGATTTGAGAGCTCTGGTCCAGCTGCTTTCCTATATGTCCTGACAGGCACAGAGTGGCAAGACCTGTGATGGGGTGATAGATGTGCTGCTTTGCTCTTCATAATCTTAGTTAGATTTATATTAGAAAGCAATTCCTTTCCCAGGCCATCCTTAATGCAAAGCTATATGATAGATTGACAAACATATGTGATTTATAAAATATTTAATCTCTGAATGTGTTCTTCACTAAGTAGCAATTAGCTATGTTTTTTCTTAAGAGTTTGATTGGTTCTTCCAGAAAAGGAAGAACACATTTATTAGTAATCATTGACAATTGTTAGCTGAAAAGTTAAAATATGAAAAGGCCACTCTGAATTTCCTTTTTATGTTATGTTTCAGTTACTGTCACAAACACTATGACAGAAGCAAAGATGGCAACAAAGATGTGAGTAGGTTTGTTAGCATTGATTTGAAGTTGATGCTGCATATCTACCAAACATTTATCTTAAGGCTTAACTATACAACTTTGTTATTTACAGAGCTTTGTTACTCCTTTCTTACATAGTTATCTCTAGTTAGCCCTCACCTATTTGCATTAACACCTATTTGAGCAACACTGGAAATACTGTACGTGAGAAGAGATTCAATTTGGAAAAATTGAGGAGAGGGGAGGAGGCTTAGGATCTATTTCATTTGATATCATTGTCCCAATCTTATTATTTCCCAATTCACATTGACTCTATTACTTTAAAAGCAGGCACTAGGTCTAATTTGCCTTTTAACTCCCCAGTTTCATGTATGAGGGTTGAATGAAAAGTAATGCCTCCACCTTCGTTACTTGGCCTTGGATGGGAATATTTTAATAAATCAAACGCAGAAATAATCCTTAGAATGTGCTCTTTAACTACCACTATTTACTTTTCCACATAATCACCAGACAATTGGATATATTTCTGCCAACGATGAACAAGTTTTCTGAAGCTATCATGGAAGAAGTTGACACTCTGTTTCCGCAACCAGGGTCTCACAGTACCCATCGTGCACAGATCTTCCGATAGCCAAGCAAAGCAATAATGTAACCCACACGTTCTTGTGAAATGCCAATTATGCTTGAAATTTCTGTCTGAGTGATACAACGATTGTCCTAAATCAGTCTGTCAATCTTTTGCTTGTGAAACTTGGTGGTTGCTGTCACAGGATGTCCAACTCTTGGTTTGTCACACAAGTCAGATGTCCCCACCTCAACATCTTTAAACTTACTCGCCCAACAATGCACAGTACTCACATCAACACAATCACCATAAACAGCTTGCATTCTCCTTTGGGGTGACATCTTCTGCTGTCAAGAATTCAATAACTGCATGTTGCTTAAGTCGCATTGACTGACCATCTGTGCAGGGTTCCATAGTTTGCACTTTAACAACACAACTGTTCAATCCTAAGGCTTTCTGCTAAATGGAACTGTAGAGGAGAGTCTACTGAACAAGCCAGTGCCTGCCGCATACCAGTACTGCCATCTGTTGAGATACGAAGATGGAGGCATTACTTTTCATTCAACCCTCGTATGCAGTGTGTACTATTAACAGATACAAATGGCAGTAATCAAGTTCACTGCTTCTTAAATTGTGGGCCCTGATTACAAATGGGGTCTCCTTAGCTCAATGTTGGGGTCACAGAAAATCGGCAACAGTAAAAGATTTCTGAATGCCACCCATTTCCACAAATCTTTTAGCAACAACATGCAGTATTTACAGTGGATTCTGCAGAAGATGCTTCCGCTCTACTGTTTAACAAGCCTTGCAAATGCTGATTTATTATCAGTTAATGTTCGATTTTATACCTGTTTTGTATACCTATATCCCTTGGGTCACGTAAAAATTTGTTAGGTAGAAAAAAGCCACAAGTGGAAAAAGTTTAAGAAGCCCTGGTCAAAATAATTAAGAGGTATTCATATTGGGAAGAACACATGCAAGTCTGTTAAAAAGTTATACAGTATGGAATGATCATTAAGACTGCTTTATGTACAGTATTCTACAGATTTGTTTTTCATCACTTCATTGCATCTGTATTTGTATCCTATATTGCAAGTGAGTAACAGCAAAGTATATATTTATTATAAGCCATTGTGTTGGATACGTGTGTACAGGATTGCAGGCTTACTAGAACTGGAGTGTTTATTTCCATCTATCGAGTGCAGTGGATTGGTTTTTGCCACACAGGTATATTTGTCCCTGCTCCGGATGTATCTCTCACCTCCTAGTGTTCATTGCTTGGGACCCATCAAGATGGAACTCCTAGAACCTCAAGCCAATCTCCAGGCTGCCCTGCAAGTTTTGGAACTTCACCACAGCAAGTTGGACACTACCAAAGTAAGGAAAGACAAATATAAGGAATTAAATAGGATTATCCTCATGATTGAACAACTATAATAAGCATAGTAAGAGTAGTAAACTGTTCCTAGGGGGAAGAGGGAGGGAGGGTGGGAGTGAGAAAGAAAGAGGGGGACATTTACATGCTTAGTTATACTTAGGTATAAATATTCAATAGTATTTCTGTACCCTCGTATTATGTAAGAATAAGTTCATGGGAGGTGGCAGGATTGGGGAGGTGGCAGGATTGGGGAAAAATACTGGTATTTTGATTGTGGAATATCAAGATTGTATGTCTCTATGTGTGTGTACGTGTGTGTGTGTGTGTGTGTGTGTGTATATATATATATATATACATACATACATATATATACCACAATAAAAAAAAACCCAGATAATACACATGCAATTCGTTATTCTACAAAGAAAACTTTTCCAAGAAATGTAATGTGACATTATGGGCTATAACTGATAATAAGTCAAGATGAAGTGAAAATTAATAGATATATTGTAATTAATAGCTATGCTATAATGTAAATTTTATTAAATTTTAATGAAAACAACGTTTCTGTCCTATCGCTTTCCTTATTCTATTACTAGGCAATAAATCTCCTTCCAGCAAATACTCCAATAAGTGAAATCCGAATTTTCTTAGAAAAAGTCCTTGAAGAGAATGCCCAAAAGAAGCGATTCAATCAAGTACTGAAAAATCTTCTCCATGCTGAATTTCTGAGAGTATGCATTTATATTTCTTACCATTATTATCATTGATTGTCAGTGTGAAAAAGACCCCGGTGGAGTAGTGGGTTAAAGCCTTGTAACTTGAAGGTTGGGTTGCTGACCTGAAGGCTGCCAGGTTCGAATCTCACCCAGGGAGAGCTCGGATGAGCTCCCTCTATCAGCTCCATGCGGGGACATGAGAGAAGCCTCCCACAAGGATGGTAAAAACATCAAAAAACATCTGGGCACCCCTTGGGCAACGTCCTTGCAGACGGGCCAATTCTCTCACACCAGAAGCGACTCAGGTTGCTCCTGACACGAAAAAAAGTGTGAAAACTTTGCTTTCAGAGTTGATACATACAAGTTGGTAAATTATATTTAAAAAAAAGAAAAAAAGGAAATTAGCTAAATACTGCTTCCCTGTATTATCATGGTCTACATGAGATCATTTTTTGTGTTCTTGTTTTGGCATAGGTACAAGAGGAACGAATTTTGCATCAGCAAGTGAAATGTATAATCACAGAGGAAAAGCTTTGCAGTGTGTGTAAAAAGAAGATTGGAAATAGGTATGTAAAAGTCTGTAGAAACTAATACTTAAGCCTGTTTTTCCAGAAACTTTCTGTAGAAGGTCAGTTGTGGGCTCGAATAAATGCTCAGGCATTCTTATAATGGGTAAAATTCTATGCAAATTATCTTCTAAGTTATGTTATGAGCCTTTGGGCTATATGTGCTAATTTGTTTTGCTAAATTCTGTGGTCAGAGCCTTGAAATATTACTTTTGGGATTACATGTTTTGTCATTTATTTTAAAAAAGTAATTGTTCCCATCTTTGTTTTGTAGTGGTTTCTGTGGTGCCTTAAAATACCACCCGGCTTTTAAGCGGTACCTATTTATCTACTCAGAGTTTGCTTTCCAACTGCTAGGCAGGCAGAAGCTGAGCTAAAGGCCAGGAGCTCATCCTGACCTGGGTTTCGAACTGCCAACCTTTCGATTGATAAGATTTACTGAAGCTGGTGGTTTAACTTGCTGTGCTAAAGCCTGGCCCTTTGCATAAAATTTTACCTTTGCATACTTCGAAAGATAACCATATCGAATTTTATTTTGTTGTAGAAACAATTGAGATAGTAAACAACTCGTCTTAATTTGATCTACTTTCTCTTTTCATGTAGTGCCTTTGCCCGCTACCCCAATGCAATAGTTGTGCATTATTTCTGTTCCAAAGAAGTTGGCACAGCAGACACCTGAAAGCATTGCCTCGCATGATACGGACTAAATCAGCTATGATGCTCACAGGAAAGTCAGAGAAGTTTAGACAAGGAACTGACATCTCTAAGAAATCTTCTGGGGCATGTTGCTTACAAACAACGCAAGTCCATCACTTGATCAGAGGAACTCCACTTGTTCTCTGCTTGCCTTGGCCTTGTAAGAATATGGACAGTTGACTATTTTTGATACACTTAATATCAACTACTCCTCATAGCATTACAGCATGCGGAAGAATGAATATTAGCTAGCGATGAATTGTTGTGGTACTCTGGATTTTGCAACAGTTCTTGTTTCAAGGAAGTGTTTTAAAAATAATGTTGGCAAAAGAAAAAATAATTTTGTGTTGGAGTATACATCCCACTCACAGATGTTATAATTTAAGCAGCACTGCATTGCATCTGTATCTATTTTAGCTGTCTATTTGGAAACCATTTAGAGGCAAGTACTAAATCTGTACTTAGATTTTTCCTTCCAGTACTGGGAAAAGGTAAATATTGGGGTTAAACTATTAGTGGTTATGTCACTAACATAAAGAAGTTCCATGGGAACTACTCTCAAATGCTATGATCAGAACTGGAAAATACGTTTTTTTTCATTTTTGTTTTTGAGATGCATGTAAGTATACATACACATACTATTTGCACTGTGTACAGACGCTCCCGTTTTGAATGGATTGAACAGTGGCAGTGGTTTTCTGAAGGGAGGGGGAACTTGTAACAAAAAGTTAAAGCCACCTTTGGAGATGAAGACTTAAGAAATTTAACTCTGAAAGAAGATGAGTTTTCTGTATTGTTTGAACATCTGTTTTATACTTTTGACACAAATTACATTGAAAATCTTAATTTTAAGGTACTCTCCAGCTTAGGGTGAAACAGACACTTTTTGAAATGTCAGTATTTTGCATTTCCTAGTGTCATTCATGGTAATGCCTTTCTGCTGGTTTGTTTACAAAGATCACTTTTTGAAATGGGAAAATACTGGGTTGCAGTTCATGCCCTCACAGACTATCACATTTCTATTTAACCTGTTGTTCCCTAAGTCTTATCTGTTGTGATGGTGATAATTTTTGTGTTCTCACAAACAGAGAAACATTCTGAAGAGTAAGAGAGGAAAGGCATATGCTAGAAGCAATTGGGTCAGGGTTTCCAAACTGAAAACGATTTCAGTCTGTTTTCTTGTTACAACAACAGTTTTTAGTAATATAAAAGTGTTTGCCTAAAATTTATCATCGTTCTCAGTTGGTTTGAGGAAATAAAAGTTAAGATAAAGGCATTCTCTGCTGTTTGGATCACAGTAACAATATATGCTTGTTACGATCTCAATGACCTGTTAAGCACAAGGAAAAAATTTCATCTTCTGCAACCCAGTTGGTTTTTTGTCAAATCTTTCTCCTTGGTTATCTTAACTACAGTCAAGTCTGTACTTGAAGCCACATTTATTTTTCTGTTATGTGCAGTATACACCATTTGTGTCTTACTGCTGAATTTCAGATTTGTTCTTGTGCTGAGATAAAAAAGCTTTTTGGTGCTTTGTATTTCTTCTGTTTGAAGAAGAGAACTACAATGCCATGGGATTTTGTATGGATTTGTTGAGGAACCTTGGGTTCTGGTCTAGGCCACATGCAGTGGTTGAAGATTGGGTGAGAGGTTCATATTATAGTAGATGGGAAAAAAATCTGTTCTATCTAACCTATGATCTGTGTAGACAGTTCTGACACAGCACATGATAGCCTGCTGCAGATAAAGCCACATATTGAGCTAAGGTTTCTCAGATGTATTTTATTCTGTTACAACAAAGCTTTTGTGTGTTTCCTTACATACTTCTGGCAGGTTTGTGGTTTGTGCTGTAATGGCTCACTAGCACAGAAACTGAAACTTACTAACTGTACAGCAGAATATTGAAAGCAATAAATTATTATAAAATATGAGAGATTGGTATGTTCTACAGTTTTTCTATAAATAATACAATATATAGTGTACATATAGATACACACACACACCTAGTATAAATGTAGAACTAGTGATCTATATCCAACATAATTTTTCATTGCCATAAAAGCTGTATGAGTCAGACCACGTATTAAAAAAAACAGAGATCCAAAAGCAGAAGACTTATGAAAATCACAACCCCTCTGCTGTTCAATGGCAATGGAATTAAAGGTGCTCTGAAGGAGGACGAGGAGACTGCAATTATTGAAATGTTCTTTTTGCCTGTCTTTTCTACTAAAGATACAGAGGAAATACAAACTCTTTATGCAAACTCTTGTTTCCAAGAGGAAAAATGAGGAACTGAGGCAAACAACAGTGGTGACAGGAAATTCATGACTTCACTGAAAAACTGAAGAAGCAAGTCACTGGGTCCAAATCGCATTCACTTGAAAGTTCTTAAAGAACTCTAAAGCAAAATTACCATATCGACTTACTAAAATATCTATGCCTCTGAAACCATCCTTTGTACCAGAAAATTGAAGAGTGGCCAATGTAATACCAATTTTTTTCTTTGGAAAAACCTAGGAGGTCCAAAACCTCCCCAAGGTCTTTTAGCTAAACATCTATTGCAGGTTGCCCTGTGTTCTAGTCAGCAAGTGACCCAAGAATCAAGTGGTTGGAGTGTAGAGTTCTTGAGTTTGTTCAGTTCCAGGGTATCCAACGGGATGAAGGAGAAGCAAGAAAATGGTCAACAGGTTCTGGAATTATTCAGTAAGTCAGTCTCCCAGATAAGCAAAGGTCAGGCAACCCAAATAGTAGAAAAGTGTTGCTAGTCTTTAAGGAGGGTGGGAGTAACAAAGCTGCCAGTTCCTTAATTACGGTAGATCAGCATCATCTCCTTAATAACTTCTAATAAGGGTACAATCACACTTTATTTCTTCCTTGCTGGATGAATGATTGCAATGAGTCTTCAGCATTTGCAGTCTCTTGCTGTGCAGTACGGGCCCTATTGCCTTCAATCCCCAGCACCATAGAAAGATCATTTTGATCAGGAGATGTAGATTTCTGACAATCTGCTGCCTCCTTGTCTGATTAAATCCACTCTAGTGGGTGAATTATGACATGTAAATTAGTGGAAAGTACTATTGCTATTAAGCATAAAAGTGATGAAAAAGAATCAGAGTGCCTTCTGCAAAGTTACATTGTTTTAAGAGTTCTTTGAAACTGCAATAAACATTGGACAGGAGTGATCTGGTAGACATTATTTGCTTAGAGTTCCAAATGGCTCTTGATGAAGACCCACACTGAAGATTCATCAACAAAGTTAGGAGATAAGAGGATATATTCTTTTAGCGATTATTCACTAAGAATCAAGAAGCAAGAAGTCAGAAGAAATGGGCAATTCTTACAATAAACAGTTGTCAGCAATGGGATCTTTTCCAGATTTGCATTGGGACTAGTGCTTATCCATAAACAATCAAAAGTTAGCTCAGCATTACAGTGGCCAAGATTTTCAATGACACTGATTTATTTAAAGTGATAAGAAGGGGACTGTAAAGTGATTCATACTAATTTTCTTTTCTTCTGTTTCTTTGTTTCAGCTCAACGATCTCATCACAACATGAACTTTTTCTTCTGATGTTTCACCCACATTTGTGGCAGGCATCCTCAGAGGTTGTGAGGTATATTGGAAACTAGGCAAGGGAGGTTTATGTATCTGTGTAAACCTACACACATGGATAGATACCTACATAAAAACTCCAACCATCTCCCAAGTCAAAAAAGATGCACAATTAAAGCCCTGGCAGACAGCGCAAAAATAATCTGTGAACCCCACCTCCTCCAAAGTGAACTAAACCACCTAAACTGGGCTCTACAGGCCAATGGATACTCCACCAGAGACATCAGAAGAGCTGCAAGACCCAAGAACAAGCCACGAGAGAAAAGACAAAGATCCACCCAGAGGAAAAGTGTTCTTACCATACATCAACGGGAACCACTGACCGCCTAGAGAAGCTGATGAAGAAACACAACCTATAAACTATCTACAGACCCACTAAGAAAACCCAACAAATGTTACGTTCAGCGAAGGACAAGAGGGATCTTCTCACCTCTGCAGAAGTCTACCGTATACCATGCAGCTGTGGGCAAGTCTATATAGGGACCACCAAACACAGCATTGCCCAAACATGAATCAAGGAACATGAAAGGCACTGCAGACTACTTCAATCAGAAATCAGCCATAGCAGAGCACTTAATGAACCAACCTACACACAGTATATCATTTGAGAACACAGAAATGCAGGACCACTCTTAAGAAATACCACGTCAGTCTATACAGAGAAGCCATTGAAATCCACAAGCATGCGGATAATTTCAACAGAGGAAACCATGAAAATGAACAAAATCTGGCTTACAATATTTAAAAAAACTCTAAAAGTAGAACAGTTAAATAAAGAACAACACATAAAGAACATGAAAACAGAAATTCCAGACATGAAACAATTAGGGACAGCTAATACCTCCAAATAAAAAATCTCCCAGACAGGAAGAAGCCAGGCCTTGAGGCCACAAGGTCATCAAATGCTAATCAAGGTGATTAATTACAACATCCACATCTGCCTCCAACAGACAAGAGTTCTTTCTCCCACCCTGGACCTTACACAGATATATAAACCTCCCTTGCCTAGTTTCCAGCAGACCTCAAAACCTCTGAGGATGCTTGCTACAGAGGTTGGCAAACCATCAGGAGAAAAAGCTTCTGGAACATGGCCATACAGCCCGAAAGACTCATAGCAACCCAGTCCATGGCTTTTTGTAGAATACTGAATTCCTGTTATTATTAAAAGTAGTTTTATGGCACATTTTAATCATTCTTGATTTCTAGGATTCAGAACAAGACACCCACACACATTTATTAGAATATGTAGTTACTAAAACAGGTGGTTGATGCCTTCCACATCAGTGGTGTGGTGAATCTACTGATTCTGATGTATTCTGATTTCTCTCACTCTCTTACCAGCATTGTTTAGGTATTTATCATGCAAGAAAAACATGTTATATACAGCTCTGTCTGTGTGGGAGACACATTCTCATTAGCCTGACTTTTGTTTCTTAAGAGCTGGCTTTATGGTATTTCTAGGCTCTGTCTGCCCAATCAGAGCCAGATATTTACCAGCTTTGGTGGATGTAAACACTATCTTATCCAATCAATATAGGATATCACTGGTCTTGTATAAGTGATCAATTGTCTGTACATGATACTAACCACCGTTTTGCTGCCTCCCTGCCATCAGATAACAACAACCAACAACCTTTCGTGCCACAGCAGTACATTTGGCTCAGGTTGACTATAGGCCATTTCTTTACTTTTTCTCAGGCTATTTACCTTTAGCACATAGTTAGACTTCTTGTTTGGAACTAGTTTGTGCCTATACTCTTAATATTATGCCACCCAACATACCAACATTTTTGCTTTATATCTTAAATGGGCATGCTATTTCTTTAACATTTAGGCTTCAGGTACTTAACTTTTGCAAACTATCTTGGTCTGTAACAGGAGATCAGTACTGTCAGGAAGGAAGGAATGGACAGTTGAAGATAAATTGGTATAAGTAAACGGCAGGGTGAGGTGAGCTGAGAATACTAGACCCATTAAATCGGTGCTTCTTGAACTATCTGATGCGTGGGATCAATAGCCACCCCCCATGACCCAGGGATGCACACTATATTTGTATCCTACAGCTAAAACTTTCCAGAAAAAATGATGTGAAGCAGCCTAAGGACTGGTTTGTAGACTATACTTTGAGCAGTATTGCTCTAGAGAACAAAATTGAAGATCAGAAAGGCATGGTCTGGTTGGGAGAACAAGTCAGACCTGACAGACACAGGACAGATCTGTTGGTAATGGTTCTGCACAAAAGAGCAACACAGTTATAGCTACAAACCTTGTCCAATAGAACATACAGTAGAATCTCACTTATCCAAGCCTCGCTTATCCAAGCTTCTGGATTATCCAAGCCATTTTTGTAGTCAATGTTTTCAATATATCATGATATTTTGGTGCTAAATTAATAAATACAGTAATTACAACATAACATTACTGTGTATTGAACTACTTTTTCTGTCAAATTTGTTGTTAAACATGATGTTTTGGTGCTTAATTTGTAAAATCATAACCTAATTTGATGTTTATTAGGTTTTTCCTTAATCCCTCCTTATTATCCAAGATATTCGCTTATCCAAGCTTCTGCCGGCCCGTTTCGTTTGGATAAGTGAGACTCTACTGTATATCATGATACCCACTTCGTCCTGTTACTAAGTTGTTTTCATTTGTAATGCTTGCTGAAATACACCGTGATATGAACAGCTGGAAATGACTGATCTTTGCACTCACTGCAGCTGTCCATCTCTACTGCAAAGAGTCAACAACAAACAAAACAGGTTTTGCAACAAACCTGGCTATAGAATGCAGTGCTATGTTAACGTTTGACACAGGTGCCTTAAGCTATGCAGAAGGTTTACACTTATCATACATTAGCAGGTCATCCATTTCCAAACTGGACTGATAATACTAAATTACATTGTAAAAGAGAAAGATGTTCATATACCCTAACACCAGGTACACAATGAAAACCATGTGTTAAATGTAGATATTACAGAAACAGAAATGTGGGTTATATAACCATGCCCCACTATGTAAAGGTTCAAGATTTATAGATTAATTATCTATAATGAAGTATCCAATTATCATTTGCATCAGAATAAGGAAATGGTTAAGCAACAGACTGGAATGCCTGACAGCATCTTATTCATAGGAAGGAAAACATTTTGCATTATTCTTGTAACCATCTTTTACTAAACTGCATTTTGCCTACCCTGTTCTGCCTACTATTTTGTTTACACATAACAAAATGTATCTCAAAATGTCAATTGTCATTTTTTTGTATATGCGAGAGATATTGCTTGTTCGGACACCCTGGATTTTCAGGTTACAGGCTCCCTATAGTGCTTTAATATTGAAACAGCCACTTTGAAAGTGCAGTACGATATGTACATGCACTCTTTATCCACAAGGGATACGTTCTAAGACCTAATAAGGAGCCCTGTATCTTGACAATACTGTCAGCCCTCCACTTTCACTGGGGCTATGACCATAAAACTCCTGTGAAAATGAAAAATGTGAATTAAAAATTGCTTTTTTTAAAAGCCGAGAGAACGTTTCTCTGGAAACCTCAAGTTCAGGTATGGACAAACTTTGGTCCTCCAAGTAGGAGTTCAAGTCCAAAATACCTGGAGAGCCAGAGTTTGCCCATGCCTGCTCTAGGTTCTCCAGAAGCACAACTCTATGACCAGCTTCCGCCAGAAGTTGACCATACAATCACACTGAAGAACCTAGAGAGGTGTTATTTGTAGGATTATCTAGGTCCTTCAATGTGATTTTGATACTGAATCCACAGATAAAGGGGTCGTACAGTGTTTTGCTACATGATGATAGTTTTGATCTGTACATAATATTCTACTTCTAGCCAAAGATGTGCTGCCACCTATAATTCAATTTTCAATTTTTTGTGGTACTTTTGGAAACAAACTCCACCATTTTGTGTTCATGAAATTGTGCTCTTGCAACTGTGCTTTTCTTACAGAACCTGGAGAGCGAATGTGAGCCAAGAAAGGTTACGTTACTCCCCTGCTTTGCCTGGAGAATCACAAAATAAAATGTAAACAACATTATCCTAAATATTTTAAATTTCAAGCCTTCCAGCATATCGGAGTGTTGGGCTGGATGGCCCTTGTGGTCTCGTTCAATTTTATGAATCAATATTCTTCCTATCCTTGGCAATGAATGTGTCCTTTTTTTCACTGCTACCCTCATCCTTTATTCCATTAAATAGGAAGTGTTAATTCTTCAGAGCAGTTGTGTTTTTTTCCTGTTAATTTTGCGGAGAAGATGCTGTGAGTTGGGTTGCTGTGAGTTTTCCAGACTGTATGGCCATGTTCCAGAAGCCTTCTCTCCTGACGTTTCGTCCACATCTATGGCAGGCATCCTCAGAGGTTGTGAGGTCTGTTGGAAACTAGGCAAGTGGGGTTTATATATCTGTGGAAGGTCCAGGATGGGAGAAAGAACTCTTGTCTATTTTAGGCAAGTGTTTCTTCATCAGCTTTCCTATGCGGTCAATGGTTCCCTTGATGTACTGAAAGAACAAAGGAAAGTGCTTTTATCAGACATCAAGGGAACCACTGACTTCATAGGGAAGCTGATGAAGAAACTTAACTTACAAACTATCTACAAACCCACTAAAAAATCCAGCAAATGCTATGTTCAGGAAAGGACAAGAGGGATCTCCTCACTTCTGCAGGAGTCTGGCTGCAGCTATTGAAAAGTTTACATAGGGACCATCAAATGCAACAATGTTCAGGCATGAATCAAGGAACATGAAAGGCACTGTAGACTAACTCAAGCGGAGAAGTCAGCCATAGCAGAGCACTTGATGAACCAACCTGGACACAGGATATTATTTGAGAACACAGAAATGCTGGACCACTCTAACAACCACCATGTCAGACTACACAGAGAAGTCATCGAAATCCACAAGCATGTGGACAATTTCAGCAGAAAAGAGGAAACCATGAAAATGAACAAAATATGGCAACAAGTATTTAAAAAACCTCTAAAATCAGAACAGTAAATATAGAACAACACTTAGCAGACGGGAATTCCAGACAAGAAACAACCAGGGCCTGTTAACACCTCCCAACAAAGGATTCCCCCAGGCGGGAAAAGCCAAGTTTTGAAGCTGAAAGGACATTCAATGCTAATCATGGTGGCCAATTGCAACATTCACACTTGCCTCCAACAGACAGGAGTTCTTTCTCCCACCCTGTACATCCCACAGATATATAATCCCCATTTGCCTAGTTTCCAACAGACCTCACATACACAGGAACCCAAGGTGCTTATCCCTTTTATGTTGGATTTATAATTGCAAAGGGTTACGAAGAAAAAAAAAAGGATAAATAAATGTCATTTTGTTTGCTGAAGAGTGTGGGCTACAAAACTGAACACTAAACCACAGTTCCTTTGACGCCCCTTCTACACTGCTATATAAAATCCAGATTACTTGATTTGATCTGGATTATTTGGCAGTGCAGACTCGTATAAACCGTCCTGAGTCCCCTAGGGGAGATAGGGCAGGATAAAAATAAAGTGTTATTATTTTATTGTTATACAATCCAATTCAAAGCAGATAATGTGGATTCTTTTCTTTGATAATCTGAATTACATGGCACTGTAGAAGGGGCCTGAGCCTGGATCCATACTGCCATACAAAATCCAGATTATCTGCTTTGATATGGATTATATGGCAGGGTAGACACATATAATCCAGTTCAAAACAATGATGAAGCTTATCTGCTTTGGTAATCTAGATTATATGGCAGTGTAGACTCATATAATCCAGTTCAAAACAGATAGAGAATTACCTGCTTTGATAATCCGGATTATATGGCAGTGTAGACTCATATAATCCAGTTCAAAACAGATAATGAGAATGACCTGCTTTGATAATACAGATTATATGGCAGTGTAGACTCATATAATCCAGTTCAAAACAGTTAATGAGGATTACGTGCTTTGATAATTTGGATTATATGGCAGTGTAGACTCATATAATCCAGCTCAAAACAGTTAATGAGGATTACGTGCTTTGATAATCCGGATTATATGGCAGTGTAGACTCATATAAACCAGATCAAAAGAGATGAGAATTACCTGCTTTGATAATCCGGATTATATGGCAGTGTAGACACATATAATTCAATTCAAAACAGATGAGGATTACCTGTTTTGATAATCCGGATTATATGGCAGTGTAGACACATATAATCCAGTTCAAAACAGATGATGAAGCTTACCTGCTTTGATAATCCGGATTATACGGCATTATAGACTCATATAATCAAGTTCAAAACAGATGAGATTTATCTGCTTTGAGAATCCGGATTATATGGCAGTGTAGACACATATAATCCAGTTCAAAACAGTTAATGAAAATTACCTGCTTTGATAATCCGGATTATATGGCAGTGTAGAAGGGGCCTGAGATGGCTGCATCGACCCTGCTAAATAATTCAGTTTGAACTACATTATAGGGTGGGTTTAATTGGTTTAAACAGGTTTACCCTGACCCTATAATGCAGTTCAAACTAAACTATTTGGCAATGTCGATCCAGCCCTTGCGATTGGATAGCTTTATTTCCCTGGTATTTGGGATTCAGTCTCAACTTTCTGGGAAATGACGACTGGACGTGGGTGGAAGCCTGCCCCAAAGTGGTGGGCGGGAAGGGACACTGAAAAAGAAACAAGAAAACACAGAAATATGCTTTTCAAAAATGAGATAGATACCGATATTCAATTAACGGCGGTATTTTTTTTTTTGTTGTGCAGCTATTTCCGCCCCTTTTCCCAGGAAGGGGAACGAAGCATTCCTGCCGAGCTGGCTGCTCACCTGAGGGACTCTAGGCCACGCCTCCTTCGCAGGTCTGTGCAGAGACTAGAGCGGGATCCAAACAGAAGCAAAGCAAAGCAAAGCAAAGCAAGGGAAGACCCGTCTCTGAAGTCTCGTCTGAAAAGCTGCCTGATGTTCCGCCAAGCGCTGCTCAACCACCGCTCGGCCCGCATGCTGCCTCTCGTAGCAGCCCTGCTGCTCCAGCAGAAGGAGAGGAAAGACACTGGCTTCTATCATTGGCGGGTGAGACGGACAATTCAGAGGGTTTAGCTCAGCCATGGGCAAGGTTGGGCCCTCCAGGTGTTTTGGACTTCAACTCCCACCATTCCTCACAGCCTCAGGCCCCTTCCTTTCCCCCCTCAGCCGCTTAAGCGGCTGAGGGGGGAAAGGAAAGGGCCTGAGGCTGTGAGGAATTGTGGGAGTTGAAGTCCAAAACACCTGGAGGGCCCAACCTTGCCCATGCCTGCTTTAGAACAAGCTTGAGGTTCAGTCTTGTAAACTTTGAGTACCTGGATGAGCAACATTATAGGCTAGAAGTCAGAGGGACCAAAGCCTGCTTCTGAGAATTCCTTGCCTAAGAAGCAAAACTCATGAAGATAACAAAAGTCAACAGGTATCTTGAAGCCGCAGGGAGCGGCCTCATTTTTTAAAAAAAGGGGTGACAAGGCTGTTGTACTTTGTAGTAGGTAATAAGTGACTGTCCATAGGTGTAACTTGCCCGGCAAACCGGAACAACCACTCTTTAACAACCACCACGTCAGACAACACGGAGAAGCCATTGAAAGCCACAAACAAGCATGTGGACAATTTCAACAGAAAGGAGGAAACAGTGAAAATGAACACAGTCTGGCTACCAGTATTAAACAACTCTAAAATCCGGACAGTAAATAAAGAACGCCACTCGGAAACAGGGGGATCCCAGGCATGAAACAATCAGGCCAGCTAACACCTCCTAACAAAGGATTGCCCCAGGCAGGAAGCAGCCAGGCTTTGAAGCTGAAAGGCTATTCAGTGCTAATCAAGGTGGCCAATTGCAACATTCATACCTACCTCAAACAAACAAAAGTTCTTTTTCCCATCCTGGACATTCCACAGATAGATATGGATACAGATATAGATACAGGTACCTATAGATAAATCCCACTTGTCTGGTTTCCACCAGACCTCTGAGGATGCCTGCCAGATGTGGGTGAAACATCAGGAGTGAATGCTTCTGGAATATGGCCATACAGCCTGGGAACTCACAGCAACCCGGAAAGTGTACCTTTGTTAATTTTCTTTAATTCGAGGCGGATGGACTTTAGCCTTGTTTGATGTAGAATCCCAGGTGTTGAGCATTCACTGCATTTCTTTTTAAAGGGTGGATCTAAGTACTGACATGTCTAGGAAGATCTAAGTACTGACAACTCCAGGAAAACTCACAGCGATCCAGTTTAGGAGATTGATTGTTTTTAGTAAAAATATTGAGCTCATGGTTTTGTGTTACAGGGCAAGTTCACACACGGCTATTCTAAGCTATCCCCCCCCCCCCCCCACCAATTTTGGGAGGAAAGGGCCTTTTTGTGTGGCTGTTGCTAAAGCGCTGGGAATCAGAAACCTTTGCTGATCTATCACTCAGATTTTCAGTACATCCCAATCTACATTCTGCCCACTATTTACTTTAGATGTCATTTAAAGAGGGTATTGTCTTATATATATATATATATATATATATATATATATATATATATATATATATCTGATCATCTTAGTTTACATTTTCAACAGTATGAACAGAGGGTGGGAAGGAAAAATCACTGTCCTTGTAATGGGTTGCTGTGAGTTTTCCGGGCTGTGTGGCCATGTTCCCGAAGCATTCTCTCCTGACGTTTCGCCCACATCTATGGCAGGCATCCTAAGAGGCTGTGAGGTCTGTTGGAAACTAGGCAAGTAGGGTTTGTATATCTGTGGAAACTCCAGGTTCAGAGAAAGAACTTTTGTCTGTTGGAGGCAAGTGTGAATGTTTCAGTTAGCCAGCTTGATTAGCATTGAATAGCCTGGCATCTTCAAAGCCTGGCTGCTTCCTGCCTGGTCAACTCAAACACCCATTTAGATTGTGCTTCCTGCCTGGGGCAATCCTTTGTTGGGAGGTGTTAGCTGGCCCTGATCGTTTCCTGTCTGGAATTCTTCTGTCTGCTGAGTGTTGTTCTATATTTGCTGTCATGATTTTAGAGTTTTAAAAATACTTGTAGCCATATTTTGTTCATTTTCATGGTTTCCTCCTTTCTGTTGAAATTGTGCACATGCTTGTGGATTTCAATGGCTTCTCTTTGTAGTCTGACATGGTGGTTATTATAGTAGTCCAGCATTTCTGTGTTCTCAAATAATATGCTACTGTATGTCCAGGTTGGTTCATCAGTTGCTTTGCTATGGCTGACTTCTCTGTTTGAGTTAGTCTGCAGTGCCTTTCATGTTCTTTGGTTCCTGTTTGCGCAAAACTGTGTTTGGTGGTCCCTATGTAGACTTGTCCACAGCTGCACAGTATACGGTAGACACCTGCAGAGGTGAGAGGATCCCTCTTGTCCTTTGCTGAATGTAGCATTTGTTGGATTTTCTTGGTAGTTCTGTAGATAGCTTGTAGGGTGTGTTTCTTCATCAGCTTCCCTATGTGGTCAGTGGTTCCCTTGATGTTCCCTTTTCCTCTGGGTGGATCTTCGTCTTTATTCTCATGGCTTGTTCTTGGTCTTGCAGCTCTTTTGATGTCTGTGGTGGAATATCCATTGACAAAGATCCACCCAGAGCAAAAGTGTTCTTACCATACAAACTATGTTGGCCAATTTCAACATTAGCTCTTGCCTCAAACAAACAAGACTTTCTCCCACCCTGGATATTCCACAGATATGTAAACCCCACTTGCCTAGTTTCCAACAGCCCTCACAAACTCTAACGATGCGTGCCGTAGATGTGGGTGAAACATCAGGAGAGAATGCTTCTGGTACATGGCCATACGGCCTGGAAAGCTTACAGCAACCCAGTGATTCCAGCCATGAAAGCCTTTGACAATACATTGTCCTTGTAATGTTGGAAGACCAAAAACTGCAGCTCTCCATGAATACCCATCTCCTGGGCATTTATTAATATACAAAAATTAGATACTGTTTGTTCTGAATGTTCACTTTAGTCTAGAAAAGCCCTAAACTAGAATATGGGGCACATTGCCAGCACTGGCAGACCCCACTGCAAATGGTTAACTTTTTATTTATCTAATAGATACATTTAATATTTCACCCAACAGAGTATGGAGGAGTGTGTTTTGTATCATAGTGCTTCTTGATTTTAAAAAACAAATTATGATAAATATTTTGCATTTTTTTGAGAACCAGGAAAATTTATTTTTAAAGAGCGATTATAAAAGTAATCAACTAAGTGGGGAGTTCTTTTGTTCTGCAACTAATTAACACAGCCTGCAAAACTGAGGGTCATAAAAACATTTTTAAATGTTCCTTGATTATATAGGAATTTCCTCAGAAAAACCTCAGATTTGCTCCATCTCTTACAGTTTTTTTCACAACTTGGTCTGACATGTCTATATTGTAAGATGTGACTGAATGAAAATAACATAGAGATTAGTAATAACATTTGTGAATAAACTGTATGTTGGAAGCCATTATTATCCTTTTCAAATTCAGCACTCCTAAAAGTACAATTACTTTCATTTCTTCGATTCTAAGAAACCTTTGATTGTAAGGCACACACTAATTTCAGCATCACCAACAGACAAAAGTTTGTGTATATATTTGTGTGTGTAAATAAGTATCTGCGATTCTAAGACTCAACCCATTTTTAGAGATATAGGGGAAAAGAGCATCTTAGCATCAAAGAAATATGGTAATCTTTTTTGGTACTGTTCCACTATCTGTGCGGAGACCACTAGGGGTGCTAGAGAGAGAAGGATATTACATTTTATGGGGGAGAATTGACAGAGACAAACAATTTTTCCAGTTTTCACTGGTTATGCTCTCTACTCTCTTCCCATATCATAAATGAGGATTGTTCCCACAGCGAGGACATGAATTAGGGGAATAATCAGGGAAAATGGGAAAAATGGTTTTCCTCTTTCAATCCATCCCCCCTCAGAAAATGGATTATCTTTCTCTAGCGCCCACTAGTGGCCTCCACCCAGATAATGGAACCATAACCTTTTTTCTAATACAGGCCTACAAGTGGGAGAAATAGGAATAAGGCTATTGCTTCTTTAATGCTTCTGATCCCCTCTTTTCAGCAATCTCAATCTAAACAAAGGGTTCTTCCAGATAAAACTTTCATTGCACAATCACCTAAAACAAATAGATAAGACAGCTATATAAGCACTGGTTTTGAAACCTAAAACCTGCTATGTTTCCCCAGGTGGAAACACAATCTTTAAAGCAAGAAAAAGTAGAGTTTCAAGAGCTCTGCTCAGTGAACAATATCAAATAACAGCCATACAAATTAAGACACATGTATTGACATGACCATTTTCTGTGCTAGGTGAAGAATGGCAGTTTGGTTCTGACATGACAGCTCTGGTGTCTGAGAATAAAGGTTACTGGTGGGATCTTCCTGCATAGTTGCGCATTTATTTTATTAGTATAATTTGTGGCTCTTCAAAGCAGCACACCTTGAATTGTCCAGTAGAATATTAACTGAAATCTTCCCTCAGTTCACATATAGATCACTATCTTTACTAATCTGTCTTGCGTTTCCTAATACAACAGCCTAGCAAGAATCACCTCTTATGATGGCTTGTAATCAACAAGTCAAAACATGACCTTGACTACTCATGCAGCCACCCTAAGCTTATGCTTCATGATTTTATTTGTTTTCTCACTTAAGTAATATAGTTAGCTAACGATTAATATATTTGGCACTGTTTATCTTTTCAGAAGGAGAAACACCAATACTACAATCTCACAGTAAAAATCCTCCGAGCCAGGAATATTAAAGGAACTGATTTGTGTAAGTAGACTAAATTATGTTTGGGTTTTTGAAATGCTTTGGAAAATCGATTTCAATGTTTATTTCTATTCTTATAATGTCTTCTGTTCAATAGGACTGGAAATATTTGTATTTCCTGTAGATCAAAGGCTTCAGGTGCTGCCTTTTTAATTTCTCCTAGGATAGATTTATTTCTAAATTTGGTGCATGTTGGGTTCTTAATGTCCTCACCACAAAATGGAATTTCGCACAGGCCTTATAATATTTAAAACAATGGATCTGGATGTGATTTCTTTAACAGAGGATAAACTACTGCCATTGGTAATCAGCATGGCACAAAACCCTCACGTCAAGAATGCATGACAGTTTTCACCACCTATTCAGCATATGATTTGCTTCTGTTTGCATTATCGTGGCTGGCAGGTAGGCACTGAGATAATCCACTAGAGAGAGAGGAAGTTGGATTAATAGCAATAGGGTTTTAAATGTTTGAAAGTACACTGAAGATTCAGTTTTGTCCCAAAAGACCAAAATAGTTTCTGGAATGTGTGAAAGGACAATCCTCACGGATGCACATCCATGCTGGGTAATCTACACTGTGTCCTGCATTGGGGCTTTGATGTGTTCTTAAACCAGTGCCTCATTAAATCAGTATATCTAAAGCATACTTACTAGGACATGGCAGATCTCCACTCATGTGTGGCTGACAGCAGCCATATGGTTTACCTGTAGGGGAGATTGGAAGGAGATGTTGAGTTTGTAGAAAACATTGTGGATGTGTGTAAATAGCACATCATACTGCCAAAAGGTGAGCTACTTTGAACTGTAGCTTCTCCTCCTCCTAGATTGTGGTTAGATGTGAAGAATATATTCCAATTTATATTTCTATCTTCTTCCCTGAAGTATCCAAGGCAGATTGCTACGTGGAACTGCGGCTTCCCACTGCATCACCGATTACTCGTCGAACTAAAGTTATTGACAACTGCAGTGATCCTGAGTGGAATGAAACGTTCCACTTTAAAATTCACAATGCTGTCAAGGTAAAGGATGACATTTCTTGATACACAATTGTTAATATTGGGTAACATTCTTAATATTACAAAGGATGAAATTGACCTAATTTTCTGGAAGGAAAAATACATTATTGGCAAATAAAACATAGCCTGATCCAGTCTTGGAGGTCATTGCTCAGTGGCTACTCACCCACCCAAAGTCAAACTCATCTTTTTTGTGACTCTTCTTCCTCTTTCTTCTTCTCTCCTTGTCTTACCTATACAGTGCCATTATCGGTGTCTGTCTCAGGTCATTAATAACATGAGCAGGTTTGATAGGCCTGTGCTTTTTAAAAATCAAGATTATTGTGGTTTAGATATTCCTGCAAAATGCATATCGGCAGAATTGAAAGACATAGCCATGTTAATCAGGAATACCAACATCAAAGGGATCTTGCAGCATTTCTCAGGGGCCTTCGACACAGCCATATAACCCAGAATATCAAGGCAGAAAATCCCACAATATCTACTTTGAACTGGGTTATTTGAGTCCACACTGCCATATATTCCAGTTCAAAGCAGATAATGTGGGATTTTATTCAGCTGTGTGGACAGGGGTCTTAGAGACTGAGCACCTGTTTACTTTGTACTCACCTCATAGCTGACTTGATCCTGACACACAAGATACAACTCCTTTAACATTTATTTTAGGCTTTAATGCAGTATAACAAAACTCACTTCTTGCCCCGCAATTTCCAGGAAAATTTAGTCTGCTGCTATGTTTTGCCACCTGTGTACAATTCAGATTGGAGTGGCTTTGTGGGTAGTGGGATGAGACAGGGTGCACTAGGAAGCAGCAGAATGCACGAAGGAGGTCCCTAACCTTTTCTTTCTGCTTGGCCCAGCTGCCGCCATGGCTTTCCTTGCCAAACAACTTCCCAGCTGGGGAGGTTGCTTGCTCAGAATGAGGTGCCCAGGGTCAATTGGGCTACTTTCTCACTGGTGATTGAATGGCTGGGTGCCTAGTTATGACATCCAAGTAAGTGACTTCCTCAGTGGCTAGCAGCAGGCAAATCGCTTCAAAGGAGGAGACATAAAAATGGTGGTGACTAGAATTTGGGATATTGATAGTAAAACAATTTCAGTGCTGGCAAATTTTGTTTGCTTTTTCTTCCCACTATCAAATGATCCTGGAAAAAAATGCAACTACAGTATTAGTATACTGGCTAAATAAGATTTTGGCCTGGATTTTCTAGTTCAGCAAATAAAAGCTATGTTAACTTTTGATAAAGCACACTGGTTTGCAAAAAGGTATGGGGGAATCTTAACATCACAGTTATTATAAGAATAGGAAGCCCAATGAATCAGCAATAACGTTTATCTTCAATCTGAAAATGGTCATGTTTGCATCTTGAATATGACATTTAACTGAGCACAATTCCCTGCCTCCTATTCAGCTCTCCTTTCTTTCCTCTTTCAGAATACTTTGGTGTTGGCACTCTTTGATGAAGACGTTCTCGTAAGTGATGAGCTTACATCTCTTGTATTTGATGTGACAGGACTTAAAGCGGGGCGTCCTCTGAAAGAGACATTCAAGCTGAAAGAAGTAAGTCCCTTTGCTGTCAAGTGCATTTAACATTAGGTTCATAGACGTGAATATAATCAAACATCTTTAACAATGTTGATGTTTTTGTAACTTCAAAGTTATCTCATTGAAAATAGAGAAGAAATTTGCATAAGATTTGCATATGCTAATTTGCACATGTAGAAATATTTACCCTCATTTGCCCAATCTATGGCTTAGGAGCTGATAGTTGATAGACAATAGTTGTATCCTTTATTTCTTAAGCGAAAGCAACATTTAAAGCACTTGTGATCTGCATTTGGTTTTAAATTTATTTTTCTGCTTGTGTATGATGTATTAATATGGTATGTATTTATTTATAGGATGGAGAAGAACTGGATGTAGAGTTTTTTCTAGAGAAAAGGTGAGAGTTGCTGTATTTTACAGCGTGACATAGTTTGCAGTCCTAAACACACAAAAGAACCCATATTCTATAGTGGTTGGAGAATTGGACTATGACTCTGAATATGTGTTACATATTTTCATTCATCACACACACACACATATAATGTTTTTATAAAATGTTTTTAAAATGCATTAAAACAGAAAAGAAAGTATTCTGCATGTAGGCAAGATTAGGTAATAATAATAATAATAATAATAAAACTTTATTTATACCCCGCCACCATCTCCCCAATGGGGACTCGGGGCGGCTTACATGGGGCCATGCCCGGGAAAAATACAATATAACACAATATAAAAACAACATATCATAATACAATTACAACAATACAATAAAGAATCAAATACAGTACAACACAAAATCCAAAGAGCAGTATAACAGGGCAGGCCGCACTGACACTCAGTTAAAACTCGGGGTGAGAAAAGGATAAGAAAAAGGATAAGAATAAAACCACAGGGAACTAAGGAAAAGATAGCAGACAGTCTAGAGGATAAATAATGGGGGCGTAACAAAAGCATGTAACAGTTACTCTCCGAAAGCACATCGGAAGAGCCATGTTTTTAGATCTTTCCTAAAGTCTGAAAGAGTGGGGGCTTGCCTGATTTCAATGGGCAATGAGTTCCATAAACGGGGGGCCACAGCAGAAAAGGCCCTCTCCCTAGTTCCTACAAGGCGGGTCTGGGATAAAGGCAGTGGCGACAGGAGGGCCTCCCCTGACGATCGCAGAGATCGGGCAGGTTTATGGTAGGAGATACGGTCACGAAGGTAGGTGGGTCCCAAACCGTTTAGGGCTTTATATATGATGGTCTGCACCTTGAATTGAGATCGGAAAATGAACGGAAGCCAGTGGAGCTCCTTAAACAGGGGAGTAGATCTCTCCCTGTAATTCGCCCCAGTTATTAATCTGGCAGCCGAGCGTTGGACCAGTTGTAATTTCCGAGCCGTCTTCAAGGGAAGCCCCACGTAGAGCGCATTACAGTAGTCCAGTCTAGAGGTAACTAGGGCATGGACCACCGTGGTCAAGTCAGACTTCACGAGGTATGGTCGCAGTTGGCGCACAAGTTTGAGTTGTGCGAAAGCCCTCCCGGCCACCGCCGACACCTGCGCTTCAAGCGTCAACGCTGAATCCAGGAGGACCCCCAAACTGCGGACTTGTGATTTCAGGGGGAGTGCAACCCCGTCCAGCACAGGTTGCCACCCAATACCCCGATCTGACGAGCGACTGACCAGGAGGGCCTCTGTCTTGTCAGGATTGATCCTCAGCTTGTTCCTCCTCATCCAGTCCGCCACAGCGGCCAGGCACTGGTTCAGCATCGAGGGGCTTCCTTGGAGTCAGATGGGAACGAGTAGTGGATTTGTGTGTCATCTGCGTAGAGATGGCAACACCCTCCAAAACTCCGGATGACCTCTCCCAGTGGTTTCATGTAGATGTTAAATAGCATGGGGGATAGAATAGACCCTTGCGGGACCCCACAGGTCAATGGCCAGGGGTCCGAGCAGGTATCCCCCAGCTTCACCATCTGGGAACGGCCCTCCAGGAAGGACTGGAGCCACAGCAGAACTGTGCCACCGAGTCCCATCCCGGCGAGCCTCCCCAGAAGGATACCATGGTCGATGGTATCGAAAGCCGCTGAGATGTCCAAGAGAACCAGCAGGGTCACACTCCCCCTGTCCAGCTCCCTGCGGAGGTCATCCACCAGGGCGACCAAAGCCGTCTCGGTGCTGTGCCCAGGCCTGAAGCCAGACTGCGAGCGGTCCAGAAAATCGGTGTCATCGAGGAACTCCTGGAGCTGCGTAGCAACCACCCGCTCCAGAACCTTGCCCAGAAATGGGAGGTTGGAAATTGGCCTGTAGTTGTTACATACAGATGGGTCTAACGAGGTCTTTTTTAATAATGGTTTTACTACCGCCTGCTTAAAGCAGGATGGAACTGACCCTTGAACCAGGGAGGCATTTATAATAGCCACAAACCAATCCAACAACCCATCCTTGGCCAGCTTCACCAGCCAAGAAGGACAAGGATCCAGAGCGCAGGTGGTCGCCCTCACAGACCCAAGAATCCCCTCCACATCATCAGGAAGAACAAGCCGGAAAGAATCCCATAAGATCGCACAGACAGGTACCTCGGTTACCTCCGCTGGGACCACAGTTAAGCTGGAGTCCAACTCACGGCGTATCTGAGCAACTTTGCCTGCAAAATGGTGCGCGAAATCGCTGCACAATTCCTGATCATCATCCTTTGTTTGATCTAGTTCCTCCCCCCACATCTTTAAGAATCACATCATCTGTTTCCATGTGCTTCTAAAAAAATCCCTGGAGCTCTTTTAAAAATTCTGAATAGATTTATCTTCTTTTATGATACATTCTGTCTTATTACTTGTTCATGTTTGGGAGTTCAATATCAGGAATGCCAGGGTTATCAGCTTGTAAGCTAGAAATTGAATTGCTCAGTTTTGCAGAGAGTAATGTGTATAATTCTTATTCACAATGATGCTCTCCTTTTATAGCTCAGATGCTCCCGGTGAAGTTGTCACAAATGGAGCCCTTGTGGTGAGTGTTCAGAAGGATAGATAGTAGAATATCTGGGAATTGTATGTTATAACTTAATAATGAGGTTTCCATATTTAGGGTATCTTTCACAGATAGTTTAAGATGTTTTTATGTTTATTGATTGTTTTATTTGTTTTATATATGCGTTTGGATTGTTGTTTGTACGATATTAATATGTTGGAAGCTGCTTTGGACCTCTTTGTGGGAGCAAAGCGAGATAGAAATAAATTATTATTATTATTATTATTATTATTATTATTATTATTATTATTATTATTATTGTGACATGAGAGCCTCTTCCAAAGCATTTGTCATCTGTTAGAGATAGAAGCACATTCACTAGCAAATAAAAACATTCTAAACATGACAGATATTCCATCAGTGTATTATAATGTTCTATTATTATGATGACATGAGAATCTCTTCCAAAGCATTTGTCATCTGTTAGAGATAGAAGAGCATTCACTAGCAAATAAAAACATGCTGAACATGGCAGATATTCGATCAGTGTTCAATAATGTTTAAAGAGATGGCAGGCAGCTCACAAGCAGGGCATTAGGATAATAGCAATGTACACTCATTTTCCCCAGCAACAATATTACTGGTGATGATGACAGTAATAACAGTATCAATTTTTTCATAATGTCTAGTAATCCTTGATAGGTTTCTCCTCCATGAATTTGTCTTTTCTGCTTTTAAAGCTGTCCAGTTTGATGGCATATTCCATAGTTTATCTGTGTGCTATGGGAATAAGTACTTGTTTTTAACTTTTGTGAATCTCTCAGCAGTAATTAATTTTACTGCTGAATGTGAGGGATTAAGGTCACCAGTGAGAAACTCCCATATTTTCTGTCATATGCCTTTTCCCCTTCCTCACTTTCTGCTGTGTAAGGCATATGAACCATGGGAGCAAAAATAAATAAAATGATTATATCCTATTTCTGGCAGTTACTGTGATTCCGAGTACAGGATGAATGGGAGACAATTGACAATAGTTTCTAATGAGGATACAGTTACTATTATTGACAAAAATGCACCTTCCTCTTCTTTAGTATCAGTCACCAAGCCAATGAAGTGATGTATTTATGATAGCATTGAATTCTAAAACATGAACGTCTAAACTATTTTTCTAGTCACTTTACTAAAACATATCGATTCCAAGAAGCATTTTCCTCAAACAGAAGTTTTTTGCTTCCACATAGGCTTATCCTTGTCTTCGCCTGGAAGGGGTAATTAAGAAAGGTGAAAACTCAAAGCTGAGAGAACGGGGTAGGTCTGCTTTGTTGTTCTGCTATACTTTTAATTAGTTTTTGGCTTTGTTTCGGCCATTCCATGAATTAGCAGAAGAGACAAATTTGGTATTCTACTGAGAACAAAACTGAAGTTTCAGTAAAAAGCCAAGTGCTTCTTCAATGAACCAGTGGAATGCTGGGCAATTAGTCTATGGTCATTGACCACTCAACAAGGTAGAGTATATACATTCTATTAGTTTATGGAGATTTTTCCCCAAACTAGGCATAGAGAAGTTGGGGAGAGGTGGGCAGAAATGGTAGTCCTTACTGTGTAGGCCAGGGGTCCTCAAACTTTTAAATCCAGGGCCCGGTTAACATTTCCTCAAACTGTTGTGGGGCCAGACTATAGTTTGAAAAAAATGAATGAATTCCTATGCGCAGTGCACATATCTTATTTGTAGTGAAAAAAACACCTCATAAAAGAATATTGAAAATGAAGAACAATATAAACTTACCAGTATTTCAATGGAAAGTGTGGGCCTGCTTTTGGTTGACGAGAATTGCAACTTATTTAGAATTGTTGTTGTTGTGTGCCTTCAAGTTGTTTCAGCCATAGGAGGACCTTCAGTCTAAAGTTTAGGGTGCGGTCAGGGCAAATGACCTCAAAAGGCTGCATCTAGCTCATGGACCTTAGTTTGGGGACCTCTGTGTAGGCTATAATTTTGTGCCTAATTAATTGTGTACAAATATTTAAAATAGTTTGGGACCACCAGAAATTATGACTTATACCAGTCAGCAGAGTCCCTGAGCTTGTTGGACTGCATGTTCCACCAGCCCTAGCCATCATAATTAGTGATGAGGAATCATGAGAATTGTAATCCAGCAACATGTTTCCCTCTTCTACTATAAGTCTTTGTCGATCTGTCTGTATTTTGGAGAAGGGAATATTTGCCTTCTGTTTCTCTTGGTTACCTTGTTCTTTATAATTTTCTTTTCTCCTTTTCAGTGTAATGCATATATTATCCTTAGAGAAACTGAATTACTGTAAGGCACTATATTATAATATAGTATCTATATATATAAAAGAGTGATGGCATCAGGGCAGCGGACAAAACAACAAAACTACAGGCCCCCCAACCTCGAAATTTGACAACACAACCCATCATTCATGGCTCTAGGTTGATACAACAAAAAGAAAAGAAAAATAAAGTCCTAATTACAGGGAGAGGAATAGTAGTTTTTATCCAATTGCTGCCAGTTGGAAGGCTAAGCTCCACCCACTTGGTCTCCTAGCAACCTACTCAGCCCAGGGGACAGGCACAGTTAGGCCTCACTTAGGCCTCTTCCACAGATTATCAGATTTTAACTGGATTATATGGCAGTGTAGACTCAAGGCCCTTCCACACATCTATATAACCCATTTAGAATCTTATATTATCTGCTTTGAACTGGATTATCTTGACTCCACACTGCCATATAATCCACTTCAGTGTGCATACTAAACATAAAGACAACCATACAACAGACATTCAATACCACCACTACCTCAACAATTTCTCACCAACACCACCAGACAACGTCACAGCAACGCGTGGCCGGGCACAGCTAGTAGTATAATATAATATGATATAATATAATGAAAGTACATACCTCTGATCCATTTATTTACTTTCCCCAAACTCACTTTCACAATGTACACTTTTTCTGAAAAGGGCTGTAAATGTTATCCTTTCCACTCTTGTTTAACTGCACATATTTAACATTATGGAAATTTGTCACTATGTAGGTATAAGAATCTAAAAGGTGTTTAGTCAGATTCTTTAAATAGATGTGGTGCATGTAGATTAAAAAGTAAAATGCAGAGGGTAAACTAGACTTTTATGTTGTTAGAATTCATTTTTTTTCAGTTACTTCAACCAAGGTGACCTGACATTGTTAATATCCATAGTGTTTAAGGTGTTTTCCATGATATACAAGACTGGCATTTTCCTGTTGTTTTTACTTGGGCGGGTATGCTCTTTTCAATAGCCATCCCTATTTATACACTCTGTTATTGTCCTGACACCATCTGTTTTGTATTTAGGAAGCTACCAGTTCAAGCTTTCACTGCCAGGATCCTATGAAAATCAATTGTGCATCCCTTACAAACCAGATTCTGATCAGAGTGAAGGAGTTCCATTTGTTTTTCACATAGGCAAACAAATGCCTTCAGAGCTAGGTGTGGAATTGGAGAGAACTGTTAGAGTTCATCAGGTGAGCAATAGCCATATGCACCCTTTTTGCAATGCTGTATGAACCAGACTTCCTTATGAAATCCTATGTTTATTCTCAGGATGGAGTGAGTTCTTATGTTGAAGAGCATCACACTGCTCTTGGATCAGGGACTGTTCCATTACATTCACTTCCTCTGGGAAAGGAAGTTGACATGACTGTTCCACTAGAAAAGGTAACATTTATTTTGGACTTCATTATAGCACCTATTGATACTTCTTTTGTAAGGTAGTATGTTTCAGATAGTGATATCCCTAAAACACGATGCAAACAAAAGACAGATCAACATGCATTTGATGTAATAGAGTTGTAACTCTATTACATTTCAGAAATTTTGGTACTTTGAGAAGATTTTGGGGTGAATTTTGGAACTTTAGTTGTATTGACAAAACCCGGATTGGCACCCAGTGGCGTCTAATAGGTTTTGAGGAAGGGTAGAGGTAAAGTTTGCAACAAATTGGTTTTATCTAAGGTAACATTTTTATCTCTGCAACATTGTCCCATTTAGCTGAATGTTTCTACCAGTCAATTATTATTTAGCACCTTAACCTGGAAACCTGCTCGATGGTGATGTGTTGGCAGGCCTTTCTTAACATCTTTTATATATTTGATAGATCTCCAGATAGTATCCCACATTTATACAGCTGTTGGCCATGCTGGCTGTGGAATTCTGAGGTTTTGAGTAAACCACCAAACAAGGAAATCCAAGTTCTGTATGTGTATGTGGGTGTGCACACACATAATACAAAAAGGCCTATATGCACAAGAATCCTCTAGGTCAGTGGTTCTCAACCTGTGGGTCCCCAGATGTTTTTGGCCCACAGCTCTCAGAAATCCCAGCTAGTTTACCAGCTGTTAGGATTTCTGGGAGTTGAAGGCCAAAACATCTGGGGACCCACAAGTTAAGAACCACTGCTCTAGGTCATCTGGCTTGCCTTCTTTTAATATTTCTTTAGTTAAGCACCTCATGCGTAGACATGAGAGAAGCCTCCCACAGGATGGTAAAACATCTGGGCATCCCCTGGGCAATGTCAGACAGCCAATTCTCTCACACCAGAAGCAACTTACAGTTTCTCAAGTCGCTCCTGACATGAAAAAAAAAAGAAAAAGTTGGGCATCTAAGATAAGAAAATTGCTTACTCCTTCGTGACTTTGCTGGTGTGTTAGGAAAGGTCCTGAAAAACTGGACCAGACTATTGTCATTAATTTCTTGATGAAGTGGTGAGGCTTTTAAGAGCCTAAAAGGAAGTTTGATTTCATTGCCCAATCAAAAGAGAGCACGCGAACACATTTTAAAAAAAAACTTGTTATTTCTCTGCATTTTATCTTTCATTGCCCATTACTTTTCTTCTTAGGGGCTAAATGCAGATCTGCGTGTGAAGGCTGAACAAATGTGAGTTGTGTTTCTTTGTAGATGAAGATTTTATTGTTCTTGCAAAATGCCTTTGAAGATGGGATTTATAGCTGTGAGTCAAGGAAAACACATATATGAAGCAAGAGGGATTTTTCCTGCAGAAACATTCCTTCAAAAAGACAAGCCATTATTTCCTTTTATTTTAAATAATTTTATTAAGTTTTAGATAAAAGCAACATAAAAAGGAAAAAACAACAACTTAAAATACAGTAAAAAATACAATATTATGTGATGTTATATACAGTATATAAAAAAGTTGGACTTCCGTGCTTTCTCCTTACCTCTTTGATAAAATCTTATCACTTTGAATCCAAAAGCAAGTAAATTTTTTCCCTCCATATTATAAACAAATCATTCATGTTTTACATTATTTGTCCTCCTTGTTTATGTAGTCCTCAAAAATTGACCAGTCCGTTATTTTCATTCCCTTTTCATTCTTCTTCTTTAATAAAAAAGTCATTATTTCATTTTTGAACTGGCTTTGTTTTTTATGGCTGTCACAGGTGCCGTGAAAATGTGTTTGAGAGAGTAGTCCAACTACAGTACTATGTTTATATATTTGACATTCTTATACTATAGCCATGTATTTTTTAAAAAATAAATACCTTGGATTTTGACTCATTATTAATCTGTTTGGATTTTTCTCTGGCAGTGTGTTTGATTGCCTTGATATTCAAGGTATTCAGAAGGAACACTTATTCATCATAGATGTGGAACTCTATGTGACACTTCAATTTTAGAGATCCAATATTAATAGCTGTGTATCACACACACTACTAAATGTAGACCAATAATGGCAGTATCTGTTTATTGAAAAAATCAGTATATAAAATAATACATTTTAAGCACTGTATTGTATATAGTTTCAAATGGAGTACAAGAGAAGCTCTATATCTACCCAAATCACCTTACATTCTATGTGTTGTAGTCCCAAAATAATTTTCACAAGCTCTTCATTGTGTTTATATTCAATAGGAGTAGCAAGATTCGTTAATTAAAGTCCAGAGCTTGGAAAAAGTAATTTTGGATTAAAGCTGAAAATCCCTTGTAATATATAACACTTTCTTGGTGTCTGATAAAGAAGGATCAGAAAGGAAAATATCTGAAGAAATAGCATGCTGCCATCAATTAACATTATACCTCAGAGATAGATAGGTTGTATATCACAGATGTTGTCCAATGTTGTCAATCTTGGAATTGACTCTTGATGTTTTGACTCTTACTATGCAGAAATATTTCCTAACCATTCCTGGAAACACCAGGGATTAAATTGGTGATTTTTCACACAAAAATACGATCTAATACTGAGTTTACAGAATTTTCCTACATTTCATTGATAGTTTACAGTTGTTGCTCAGTATTAATACTGAAACATTTGAGTTAGTACTTTTAAAAGATGTTGGAGACATTAAGGTATATTTATTTTATTGCTTTTCTCTGTATTAGGAAAAAAGATCTTGATGTACGTCTTGGTTATGATTTGTGTAAAGAAGAGCGAGAATTTTTGGAGAAAAGGAAGAAATTGGCATCTCAGACACTAAAGAAGACACTGAGATTGAGAGAGGATCTTGATAAAAACGAGGTATGTGGTTGACCAGTGTTTGCTGAGATATGTAAAGCTGTTGATCACAACACAGTGGAAATAAAATAATTGGGCATTTTAAATTAAATGTCTTTTATGAAAATACAGCCAAACATCCATATTTGTGGGTTCGCCTTTTGTGGATTTGCTTATTCATGGATTTGATTAAAAGATTCTAGGAATCTCTAGGTCATACAATGTAATTCTGTGATCAGTTCTGCTGGAAGTTTATCCTAGAGCAGTGGTTCTCAATCTAAGGTTCTCAGATGTTTTTGGCCTTCTACTCCCAGAAATCCCAGCCAGTTTACCAGCTGTTAGGATTTTTGGGAGTTGAAGACCAAAAACATCTGGGAACCCTAGATTTAGAACCACTGTCCTAGAGACATCCTGGAGATTCTTAGAGAGAACACTTCTCTAAGAATCTCTCCTCCTGTATAATCCGGCAGAAGGTGACCATACAGCAGAGCTGGCGAACCCATGCCATGCTTGCCAGAAGAGGCACATAGTGCCCTCTCTCCTGGCACATGTGCTGTTGCCTGCCCCCACTTGCTCGCCTGCTCACCATTCCACACACCCCTGCTCACTCACCTGCACGCTTGCCCCCTTCTCACTCGCTTACTTGCCTGCCAGTGTCACCTCTCACCCACTTGCACCCCTGCTCGCCCTCTCCTCGCTCATCCCTGCACTTGGTCTCTAAAATGTTAGCCATCACTGCCATAGTGTAATGCTGGAGAAATTAGATATTTTTAGAGAGGTGTTATATAACATTTTAAAATGACACTTCTATTATTTTCATTTTTTCACTTTTGTGGGGATCCTGTGCCTGTAATCCAGCCATGGGCAAACTTAGGCCCTCCAGGTGTTTTGGACTTCAACTCCCACAATTCCTAACAGCCTATCGGTAGGCTGTTAGGAATTGTGGGAGTTGAAGTCCAAAACACCTGGAGGGCCTAAGTTTTCCCATGGCTGCTGTAACCTGTGTGAATATGGAGGGATGACTGTATTTGGAACCTAATAGTTAGTACAATAAAAACAGGAATCAACATATGTCTGTAATACATAATATTCTGAATTTTGTTGATATGAATTCTGCCTCTCTTTTTTGTTTTTGTTTTTGGTAAAGGTTCCTGTTGTAGCAGTTCTAGGATCTGGTGGTGGGATAAGAGCACTGACTGGATTGTATGGTAGTATGTTTGGGCTTCAGCAGCTAAATCTTCTGGATTGTGTCACATATCTCAGTGGGGTCTCAGGCTCTTCATGGTATGTAGTAATGATAGTTCTTGTCTCTTGGCAAGAGGCAGGGATATGGGTTGTTGCTATAGAAACATACCTTGTATTTTGGAAAAGTTAAAATAATATTCCATCTAATTCTCTGATGAAATAAATAATTACCCAAAAGTACAGTTTGTAAGTACAAATTCACAAAGTCAGTGAATCTTATATTGAATAACATCTATGTGTTCAAAGTAATCCACATGAGATATGGCACTTATTTATAATGGAAAATAATGTCCGGTTCAGAGTTTAGGAGTTACAGATGTATATCAGAGTCACAATAGTAAGTGAAGAATATAGAGCAAGCAGGAGTACAATACTCAAGTCTTTTGAGATATTTCTCTGAAGTCATCTTTGTTCCATAATTTATTTATTTATTTATTTACAGCATTTATATTCCGCCCTTCTCACCCCGAAGGGGACTCAGAGCGGATCACATTACACATATAGGCAAACATTCAATGCCTTTTAACATAGAACAAAGACAAACAAACATAGGCTCCGAACGGGCCTCGAACTCATGACCTCCTGGTCAGAGTGATTCATTGCAGTGATTGATTATAGCTGCTCTCCAGCCTGCGCCACAGCCCGAGCTGTGGGTTTAATAATAACAGTATTAAACAACAAAGGGTTTAATAATAACAGTATTAAACCCTTTGCTTATGAAGCTTGAGATAATTTCCAAGGATCTCCACCCAAGAAGTTACAATGTCTTTAACTCTCATGCTCTTAGGAACCTGTTAATCATATGATCTTGTATAAGTTTTATATAGCACTTGAATTTAATTGAGAAATCTAATCTCTTGTGTTTGGAAAATTTTCTCAGGTGCATGTCAATGTTGTACCAAGACTCTGAATGGTCATGTAAAGATCTCAAAGATGCCATCATCAGTGCCAGGGAAAAAATATGCAGCAGCAAAGTTGCAGCTTTTTCCTCTGAACGGCTAAAATATTACTTCCAAGAACTTAATGCAATGGAGAATGATGGAAGAAAGGTATCTTTTACTGACCTATGGGGACTTATTGTAGAGTACTTCCTGCAGATGAAGGTAAGGAATTTTAAAACTGAAACCATTTTTATTTACAATTTCAATCAATTTTACAATGCTTCAGATTTGTTTTTGTTGGCTATATGTAAATTCCCTCACACATTAGGAAATTGGTATTCTCCCACACATTAAAAAATCCCTGGAACATGTATGGGTTCTATTTACTTAAAAACAAAACTGATTATCAAACAAATTGCAGGTATTGTGCAAAATAATGGAAAAGACACAATCCAGAGGTCCTGGACAAGAGCTGTATAGATATCATGAACTGCCAACAAAAAATAATGGATCCAAGAGCAATTCAAGCTTGATTTTTTCCTTCAGCTCAAAAAGACTAATCTGGGGCTATAGTGTGTAAGATAACATAACTGATTGGAAATGATATTAATGCTTGGTAAAGTTGAAGAGTCTTCTACAGCTGGACAGGCTCAATAAAGGAAGCCACAAGCTTGAGCGAGGCTGTTAATAAAGGCAATCTTGGTGGTCTCTCACTGATATGGTGACCATAAATTGATAGTAACAATAAACACAATGTGTTAGAAGTTAGATACCTTGGAATGTAGAGATTATGTCTGAGAATTCCCGAATGAGTAATTCTGATATGTTCGGTTTGCATATTTTTAAACAAGTATACAGGCAGTTCCAGGGTAACAAACATCTGAACTCACAAACACTCATAGTCAAGAACAGGGGTGAGATGACAGAAAGTGAGGGAATTCTACCTCCGGAATGGAAATTCACTCCTTGAAGAGTTATAATGGGGAAAAGGTGCCTCCATTGAAGCTTTCTCACCAACCTTTCTTTCCAAATTTTTCAAAATCCAATTTTCACAGGGACAGAGTGAGATGAAATCTTCTGAACAGGAGCACGTACAGCAAAATAAAAACCACATGGGTGTTAACCTTTCCTTATGCTATCCAGAGCTAGAAAATATATAGTTTTGACTAGAGTTAAAAAATATACCTGTTCCGACTTACATACAAATTCCACTTATCAACAAACCTACTTACAAATTAAACTTAAGAACAAACCTACAGAACCTATCTTGTTTGTAACTTGGGGATTGTTTGTACTACTTAATAATAATAATAATAATAATAATAATAATAATAATAATAATAATAATAATAATAAAACTTTATTTATACCCCGCCACCATCTCCCCAATGGGGACTCGGGGCGGCTAACATGGGGCCATGCCCAGAGCAATACAACATAATAAAATATAAAAACAACATATCATAGCACCATTTAAAATACAATAAATAATAATAAACAGAACATCAAGAAATCAAAAAACAATAAAGCAAGGGCAGGCTGCGTGAACACAGAGATAAAACCCGGAGTGAGAGGGACCGAGGAGTACTCCACTATGGGCAGGGACATTTGGAAGGGGTAATCTAGAGGATAGATGTTCAGAGGGGAGTAATACGGAGATATATAACAGAAATTACTCACCGAAAGCACAGCGGAAGAGCCATGTTTTCAATTCTTTCCTAAAAGCTAACAGAGTGGGAGCTTGCCTAATTTCAGTAGGTAGTGAGTCCCACAGTCGGGGGGCCACAGCAGAGAAGGCCCTCTCCCTTGTACTTACAAGGCGAGCCTGGGATATAGGCAATGGTGATAACAGGGCCTCCCCGGATGATCGCAAAGAACGGGCAGGTTTATGGAAGGAGATACGGTCACGGAGGTAGGTGGGTCCCAAACCGTTCAGGGCTTTATAGATGATGGTCTGCACCTTGAATTGGGACCGGAAGATGAACGGCAGCCAGTGGAGCTCCTTAAACAAGGGAGTGGATCTCTCCCTGTAATTTGCCCCTGTTATTAATCTGGCAGCCGAGCGTTGGACCAATTGTAATTTCCGGGCCGTCTTCAAGGGAAGCCCCACGTAGAGTGCATTACAGTAGTCCAGTCTAGAGGTAACTAAGGCATGGACCACCGTGGTCAAGTCAGACTTCACGAGGTATGGTCGCAGTTGGCGCACAAGTTTGAGTTGTGCAAAGGCCCTCCCGGCCACCGCCGACACCTGTGCTTCAAGCGTCAGCGCTGAATCCAGGAGGATCCCCAAACTGCGGACCTGTGGTTTCAGGGGGAGTGCAACCCCGTCCAGCACAGGTTGCCACCCAATACCCCGATCTGCCGCACGACTGACCAGGAGGGCCTCTGTCTTGTCGGGATTGATTCTCAGCTTGTTCCTCCTCATCCAGTCTGCCACAGCGGCCAGGCACTGGTTCAGCATCCGAGGGGCTTCCTTGGAATCAGATGGGAACGAGTAATGGATTTGTGTGTCATCTGCGTAGAGATGGCAACGCCCTCCAAAACTCCGGATGACCTCTCCCAGCGGTTTCATGTAGATGTTAAATAGCATGGGGGATAAGATAGACCCCTGCGGAACCCCACAGGTCAATGGCCAGGGGTCCGAGCAGGTGTCCCCCAGCTTCACCATCTGGGAACGGCCCTCCAGGAAGGACTGGAGCCACTGCAAAACTGTGCCACCGAGCCCCATCCCAGAGAGCCTCCCCAGAAGGATACTTAAGATACTATTTTAGAAGACTTTTGGACTAATCTTAGGAAGTGTATCTGTGTATGTGGCTGCTTGCATCCAGAATCTACACTTAGATAATTTATTCATGTATATTCTTTCTTCTATTCAGGACCATCAGTCAAAACTATCTGACCAACAGGAAACTGTGAAACAGGCACAAAATCCTTACCCCATCTATGCCGCTGTTAATGTGATGCCCAATATTAGCGGTGATGAATTTGCAGGTACAACAAGGCAGGTTTATTTGTCTCTTATAAAAATCTGTAAGTAATTGCATTATTTTACAAGTAACTAGCTTGAGCCGTGGTGGCACTTAAACTTTCACAGCAAGAATTCTTATTTTGAGGGCTACAGCTCACAGAATCTTCTTGCCAGCATGGGTTTTAATCAAAACACACCTTTTCAAGGTTTTGAATCCCACATAGTGACATCAAAGACAGAAGTGAAGAGAGGGAAGGGAATAATAAAGACTAGGAAGAGAAACGATTACTTGCTGGCAGAAAGCATAGCAGTGGTGAAATTCATATAGCCCTTGTTGGACCACTTACTGCTGACTATTGGTTTCTGGGAGCTGGAGACAAACAGCATTTGGAGGGCTGAGTTTTTCTTACCTCATAGTATAGAATAAGGCTTTACCTGTAATTTAGTCCATATTATTTTACTGGTTTTATATTATGTAATGTAATGGCATAGTGTCTTTACAGTAATTAACATGTGAAGGAATATGCAGATAGCATCTAAGTCAATCTTTTCACTTGAATAAAAATATAGCAAGTTCTTGACTTAAAGCAAGGCATGAAAACTATGTGGCCTTCCAGATGTTGTTGATCTCCCAATCCCATCAGTTCTAGTCAGCATAACCAATGATGAGAGATGATGGGAGTCCCAGCCCAAGTTGCCCTCTCCTAACATAATGGTCTTCTGTATGGGGATGCTTTTTTCCTTCTTAGAATGGATTGAGTTCACTCCCTTTGAGGTTGGATTTCGCAAGTATGGTGCCTTTGTTCGGACAGAAGATTTTGATAGTGAGTTCTTTATGGGGCGACTGATGAAGAGGCATCCTGAGCCAAGGATCTGCTACCTTCAGGGTATGAATTTTAGAATTTGATGTGCAAAAAGGCAGAGTTGAATATCTTTGCATTTGAAGTACTGTTGATGCTGCTGCTGCTCTTCATAGCTTTGTTGATGTGATTTTGTTCCAAATTGGTAAAATGAATCTTTACAGTGTGAAAGTAAGAGTGAAAATAGAATCTATATCAGATTAGAATCTTATCTTGAAACTTCTTATGCAAAGTTGTTTTAGTGGCAAATATGTTACTATAAAGTGTTATAGGGATTGAGTGTTGAACACAGACACTGGGAGCGCAGGGTTTAAATCCCCATTCAACCATGAAAGCCCATTGGGTGACCTTGGATAAGTCTCACTCTATGAGTCTTTGAACCCCCTCAAACCCCCTCTGAACAAATTCTGCCAAGATTACTTCACCTTAGTGTTGCCGTAAGTCGGAAGTGACAGGGCCGCATGGCAATAATGTTACTGCAGATTTTATAAATGTATGTTTAAAAGGAATGCTTTCCTGTTAGTCAATGTATTGCTGTTTTTTTTTTACCAATACCTAAAAACTACCAGCTATGTTACTTAGTGTATGGTTATTGTTATATGCTATAAAGTTGATTCTGACTTCTGGCGAATAACTCTTAGGCAACTCTTAGGCATCATTCATAGGATGTTTCTCTTTGCCTTCCTTTTAGGCTGAGAGATTGTGATTTGCCCAAGTGTCACCCAATGGGCTTCCATAACTGAGAAACCCTGGTTTCTCAAAATCCTAGTTCAACACTCAAGCCACTGTACAACATTACCACTTGTATTTAGTATATTAGCTATTTTTCTGGTTGCCTGGGCATGGGCGAACTGCCCCCGCCGGATGATGGTGAACAAATAAACACACTCACAAAGTAACTGTTTTGGGTAAACTGGCCACAACATGTTATTGGTTACAGGAATGAAGGGTTGGCTGCCCTGCATGGGTCCCGGATCAACGATCGGACAGCCCATTGCTGCCCGATCCTAAACGAGCCAAGGCGCAACCGACACCCGACCCGGTAGTCGGTCTCCAGCGCTGCCTGGTGGTAGCTAAAATATCCCCCCCTAATGCCAATGAAAAGGGGGGGGGGTGGAGTATTTTTCCGAGATCCGAGACCCATGTCACACGCCAACAACAGTTGTGACTGAAACAATGAAAACATGCATGCAGGGTGGGCGGGATGGCAAGCTGCAACAGCCGAATGGCTGCTGGTCGGCCTCCCGGGGGCGGAGCCTGGGTAGGCCTCGCCCATGGAGGAGCACTGACCAATGGCAGCCCGGGTGTTCTGGGCTGCCATTGGCCAGCGGGGACTGGCGGCGGGAAACATTCCCGCCGCGCCGAGGGGGCTTCTGGGAACAAGAAGCCCCTACCCGCCACCATGATGGGGGGGGGGGGGGAAACGCCCCTCCCTGCAACAGGCATGGCCCGGTAAGTCGGGCCCTGCTTTTTTTTCCTATGTATGGAGATGCAGTTTCATGTTAGCCAATGAAAAGTAAATGTCTGGCTTGCACCCTTGAATCTATGTTTGTTTTTCATTTGTTTGGCAAGATGGGTTTGAAAAGCCTTCAAGCCTGGATTGAAATCCTTCCTTATTTATTCTCCAGGGATATGGGGCAGTGCCTTTGCTGCCAGTCTGGATGATGTCTTCTTGAAAGTGGTTGGATCAGGACTGACATTTTTAGAATCTCTGGGTGACGTTATCAAAGTTATTGGTAAGTATTATTATAAGAGGTTTCCAGATTTTAAACAGTAGTTATTTAATGAAAATGTCTGATTTCCAAAACCTATCATCTGGGTTAGATAAATAGGTTTTTATATGGGTACTTTTTGTTTGATTCATTATTTTAGATGACCGTCGCCGTTTCCATTTCCGGGACCCAATGAGACTGAAAACTCGTATGGTTATACCAGGTGGACCAGTGTTACAGTTTTTCCAGGATTTCTTCAAGTCTCGTTTTACTGCTGGGGAAACTTTTAATTTCATGCAAGGCTTGTATCTCCACAAGGATTACGTCAGCCTTAAAAACTTTGTGGCCTGGAAAGGTAATATCCTTTTGACAAAATATTTACTATACTGAATATCTTCAAACCAGAAGATAAAAACAAAGCTTAATGTGAAAATCAGCTTGTTAATTAAAGACCTGAACATATCCTCTGTAGTACAGTTATGTTTTAGATATGGGCCAGGAATGTTTTTTAAAGGACATTTTAACTGGGCATTTTATTCAGGAATATTTTAGGTTCCAATAAATGTCTCAACTGTTACCTTTGTTGTTATTGTGTGCCTTCATGTTGATTCCAACTTACGGTGACCCTAATGCAACCTGTCACGGGGTTTTCAGGGGCTGAGAGTGTGTGACTTGCCCAATGTCACCCAATGATTTTCCATTAGGGAAACAAATCCCTGTGTCCAGAATCATAGTGCAGTGCTCAAACACCTACACCATGCTGGCTGTTATTTTTATGACTTCTGAAAGAGCAGTATGAAAACATTTCATTATATTGTTTCCTCCTTTCTTCAGGCACCCACTTAGATGCTTTCCCTAATCGGTTGACTCCAATGGAAGACAGTCTATACCTAGTAGATGGAGGCTTTTCTATCAATTCTCCTTTTCCTTTGATGCTCCAACCAGAAAGAGATGTTGATGTTATCCTGTCATTCAATTACTCTTGGGAAGCACCATTTCAGGTGAGGCAAGGAAATGTGAAGATGCTTCATAGGTCACAGATTCACAGGCTCAGGCATTTTGAATAATGTGGAATGTGGAAGCTTGAGCAACACAAAACATAAAAACTCTCCCAATATTAGGCACTTATAATTCATTCTGGTCCTGATATAAGCAATTGGTAAATATTTCCAGTTAAACTCTGTTCGTGAAGTGCAAAACAGAGGTGTTTGTCTGTGAGAGAGAGAGAGAGAGGGAGAGGGAGAGGGAGAGAAAGAGAGTGTTTCTATTCTGGCTTGGTTTTAGCTAAAATATTGTCGGTTCTGTTCTATTAAGAAACAGAAAAAATAGGATTACTTCCTCATATTTTTCTTTTGTCTGAGTTCAGTTTTTTGTAGAGTAAATATTACGTTTGGAAGGAAAATTGAGAAAGGTAGATAGAATCCATAGGATGAATTCAAGTAAATATCCAAAACATCACTTTCCTCTGTGAACTTTTCTAGCAAAAAAAAAAAAAAAAAAGAGAAAATACAGGGGAAATCTTGATTGTTGTTTGGTCACTTTACTGCAGGTCCTAGAGTTGACTCAGAAATACTGTGAAGAACGTGACATTCCCTTTCCACGAATCAATGTGAGCAAAGAAGATGAAGAAAACCCTAAGGAATGCTATTTGTTTATGAATGCGGAGAATCCAAAGGTCCCCATTGTGCTTCACTTCCCCCTAATTAATGATACTTTCTGCAGATACAAAGCACCAGGTAAACATGTTAGGAAACATCTACATTTTAAAGTATCTTCTTGTTTTCCCCAGGTAGAATAATGGATTGGCTGAATATTTAGAAGTTAGATATTGGTACAGTCATTAGGCTGTTGTAGAAAATAGCCAAAGTTTTCTGTTTGGATGAGGAATTGAATGCAATATTATGGGAATATCAATTTGGAGGTTTATGGTAAAGATTGAATGTGCTCTTGCTTTGACATTTTTTATAAAACATGTGTATTGCACAAGAACCTTCCAAAATTCCTTGTCTGTTGTAAAGGTAGAGACTGCCTTAGGCAGTGTATTTCTGAATAAATCTGAAGGAAAATACTTACCCATTGTATCTTTCTCCTTCTTTGACTGTAGGTATAGAACGTGAATCAGAAGAAGAGAAACTGCTTGGTAATTTTGAAGTTGAGGCAAAAGACTCTCCTTATCGAACACTGAACTTCACCTATGAATCTCATGAATTTGATAGATTGATAAACTTGAGTTGCTATAATGTATTAAATAACAAGGATGCTCTTTTGGATGCACTACGTTTAGGTTTAAGCAGGCGAAAACTAAAAAAGAAGGACATGAGCGCTTTCATGAAAACAGGTCATAAATAGATCAGTGTTTTATGAATGGTTCAAGTAGGAGAACAAACCTGTAAAGGATCCTATTGATGTGAATCAGCACTGCACTACTAAATGCTCTTTAGGCTGTAATGAATACGTGCATTTATTTAGAAGGAAATTGGCTTATTCTTTCCCCTTTGACTGCTTCTCTGCAGTAAGCAGAGGACCCAGAGAAGAGGATATGCTAATAGACTTCTAGTACTACAGGTCCAGAATTTCTTTACATATTCACTGGGATTCACTGGGTGTTTATTAGGGATTTCATTTTATTTAGATACATCAGTTTTGGAAGGAGCATTTCTAAGAAGTTAAACTTGATGAGGTGGAAAACATTTTATTTTGAGCCTTGTATTCCAGAAATTGTTAGTTGAATGAACAAATTATCCTTGGAACTCTCTACCCTGGAGTGTGGTGGAGGCTCCTTCTTTGAAGGCTTTTAAACAGAGGCTGGATGGCCATCTGTCGAAGGGGCTTTGCAATTCTCCTGTTTCTTGGAAGGGGATAGATCTGAATGGCCCACAAGATCTCTTCCAACTCTATGATTCTATAATTGAGTATGATATTAAATACTTAAAGTCTCATGCTTTGAATAGTAGGAGTGTCTTCTGGCCACTAGTCCTTTTGCTCCCTATCTTCTTTTGTACTGGACTTTACCCTTTCCATTCTGTGCTTTATCAAATGTGAGGGGCCATGCTGAAAAATACACCTTTTTTCTTTGACAATCCCTGAAAAGGAGGTCAGTTGTCTAAGGGAAGATCTATAACAAAGACAATCTTTTTGAGCCATATTGGTAACTTATGAATGGTCTTTTGAAGAAACTCTGTTATGACTGCTGTTCTATAAGGGTTATCCAGAAAGTAAGGTTACAATATTTTTTTAAAATACAACGAATTAATATATTTTAATCAAACTTACACAGATTATAGCATAGGTATTACATTATTTTCTCACATAATCACCATTCAGTTAATACATTTTGTCATCCCTTGGAGGAGTTTTTTGATGCCTCTGTCTCCGCCTTTTTCAGCTAGTTCGTCACTTTGATTTTTACTTCGTTGTTGTCGGAAAAGTGTTTTCCATTCAGGTGTTCCTTTAATTTAATGAACAGATTATAGTGACTGGGTGCTAGATCGGGGCTGTGAGAGGGGTGGCGTAAAACATCCCAACCAGATGAAGTCAAGCCTGGGTGGAATACACTTTTCCGACAACAACGAGGTAAAAATTGAACTGACGGATTGGCTGAAAAAGGCAGAGGGAGATTCTGTGACACAGGCATAAAAAAACTCATCCTAGGGATGACAAAATGTATTGAACTGAATGGTGATTATGTGGAAAAATAATGTAATCCCTATTCTATAATCTATGTAAGTTTTTATTAAAATATATTCATTCTTTGTATTAAACAAATCTTGTAATCTAACTTTTTGTATAATCCTCATATATACTCATTCACGATCTGAAAACAAAACAAAAAACTTGAATTTCTTTTAAAGTTGTTTTTATTGTTATTTTGTTAAACTGTCTTAATTATTGAGAATTCCAGCATGATGGCTGCGAGTGACTGTTTGTACTGGATTATGAGGTGCAATTACTATACCTTGAAACAGAATTTTGGAAGAGGAAATAATGATTATCTCCTGGGATTCAGATGATGTGGCAACACTGGTTCATGAGCAGGATGTTTTATTGTGAGCAATCAATGTGTTTATGAATGATCCAGACAGAAATCTTTCTTCCTTGAAATTAACAGGAAATGAAACATGGTTTTATAAAAAGAAATAATTGTTATGTTTTGTAAAGAGAAACACATGATTTGTATAAATAATAAAAACATGTTTTCTAGTATTTGTGCTGTCATTTTGAACATCTGGTGTAATGTATTTAAACTCTCGTGATACAGCTCTTTAAATGTAATCTGCCTATTATATGCAGCCTTTTACAAGACATTAAGAAATACCTTGATGTCTAATTTCAGATAGCCTGGCCTGAAGTATTATGTAAAATCTGGGTTAAAGATCTGGGACATTTTCGCCATTTTTAAAAATTAACTTCAGTTGACTTTATGTTTTAAATATGCTCCTCTTGATTCTAATATAATTCAGGATGGTCAACATGTGGTAAAAATGTCCCAAAATGTGATTTTGGGGACATTTAAAAAAATAAATTCAGTAAGGTGGCAATAGATCTTAACTTTGGTGACCTTTTCTTTATCACAAGGAACAGCACAATATTTCCAAAGTATTGCTGGTAAGCACAACATGTAGGAAGGTGTCACATTGTTATGACCTAATTTTAGCAACTACAAGCTTCAACTGAATGTCTTCTTCAGTGGAAGGTCACTGTGGCCAGTGATTTCACTGGGAAGGATGGATCTTGAAGCCAGTAAGCAGAACATGATGTTTTGGTGACTACAAAAAGACAAGTCCAGTTGCCTACAATTAATTCCATACCTGGCTAATCCAAAATTTCAGAGTGCCTTCCAGCTACATCAGGCATGGGCAAACTGTGGCCCTATGGGTGTTTTGGACTTCAAGTTGAAGTCCAAATCACCTAGAGGGCTGAGGTTTGCCCATGCCTGAGCTACATGTTTCACCAAGACTAATTTGTTTTATCAGGTTGACAGTTGACAGTTAGAATACTGAATTCTGAATACTGAATACTTTGACAGTTAGAATACTGAATTCAGTAGAAGTTCTAATAGAATTTAACTAAACCAATAAAAGATGTTCTAGATCATTCCTTTCACTACTAGTTTCTCTAAAGGCTGTCATTCTGCTCTATGGGGTAAGTCAAGGTTCGCAAAAATTTACTACAACCCATATTGTAACAATGTTGATGTATTTTATATTGTGACTACAGTGGATATTATCATAAAATGTTTCTAAATTATAGTAGTTATCCAAAGATGCTTTTGTGAGAGTTGAAAACACTTCTACTTGTACTAAATGAGTCTCCTGGTTTTAGCTGTTTGACTCCCTACTCATCATAAACCCAGACTTAAGTCTTCAAATTTGTTAACAGCTTTTGGGGGTAATGGGGCAGCTATTACTGATAGAAATAGTTATGAAAATTAGGAGCCTTACCATATTCCTTTTCATTTGTGTAAATATCTTTCAGTCCTGGAGAGTTTTAAACATTGGGTCTATTTGATATGCTTGTAAATTCGTGACCTAATCACTGGAGTAGAGTACAGGGCTCCTACTTAATTATAGCAAAATAACACTTTAGGAGACAATAATCTGAAATCATAAGAAGTATATATCACTAGTCAGTGTATAACTGTCTTCTATGTTTATACCTATTTTTCATCATATATTGTCATTCAAACATTTAGATTCCTGTTGTTAGAAAAATTGTTTGTGGTTTACAAAGGAGGTCAACCTATCTGGATATTCAAAATATGGATCTTTAACTAGTCGATTTTGTGGCCTTGGGACAAGATCTGTTTCACTTCATTTCATTGGATGTTAATTGGATTTTAGTTTTATCAAACAAATGTTATTCAGTATTTGTATCTTACTTCCTGTATTTCAATTTCTGGTAGACATATTACATGAAAAATGAAGGGCACCAGAAATTATGAAGTACAGATTTATCCAGAGTTTCAGATTGTTTTTATTTTCTTTTGTTTCATTGGTTTTATTGTTTGATGAGTGCGATTCACACTGTGCTTCAGTCTATTGCTTATATTAAATACTTATGACCCACCTTTCTGTTAGACTAACCAAAGCAGTTTATGATGGTTTGGGTTATTTTCCAGCACAAGGGCATCCCCTGAACAGAGCTCCACTCTGTAGAGGACAGAGAATAAAACTGTCACAATTCCTTGGTTCTTCTGCAAAAGGAGATGGCGCAGGCTGGTTAGCAGCCAGCTGCAACAAATCTCTCTGACCAAGAGGTCATGTGTTCGAGGCCCGCCCATGCCTGCGTCTGTCTCTGTTCTATGTTATGGCATTGAATGTTTGCCTTATATGTGCAATGTGATCCGCCCTGAGTCCCCTTCGGGGTGAGAAGCGCGGAATATAAATACTTTAAACAAATAAATAAATCTCTGCAGCAGACTTTCAGTGTGGAAGTGGAAAGTATTTAGCAGAAGTAATTTTTCTCCATTTTAGTCATTGGCATCTTTTTGGTAGACCAAACACATTTTGTGACTGGAAAGAGCCCACTCATTTCTGAAAAACAAAATCTGGATCTAAAACAAAAATATGGTACACTTGTTGACTAAATAAAGTCAAAAGTTATTTATTATCATTTCATGCAGAAGCATTTAGGGTAGTTTGTATGTGTGAGGCAAGACTTGCTCTTTAATGTTCCCTTGAAAATATGTGCTTCTTTGTAAATTTAATGTATACATAATGTAAGTACCATAGCATCTCATGCCAGACAGGAAACCTGTGACTGAGGATAACTCCATCCAGTCTCCCACCCATAGCTAATTTTGGCAGCAAAATGATGAGTGGAATGTTTTTAGGTGGATCATACCTGTTCTCTGTAGAAGTAGAAAGTGTCTAAATCAGGGGTGATGTAATAGCAGGACATAATAGAATTCACAAAATCCTTTTTATGTACTCTTTCATATATAGTTTTAAGACAACTGAATAGGAGTGGCAGAATGGATATTGCACTACTTACATGCTAAAGCCGGCCATTGCTGTTTACACATGGAAGCGAATATCATACAGAACAACAAACACAAATTTCTCTTATAACTGAAAATTGTCTCCCTTACATGAAGAACACCCTGATGTTTCCTTATACAGAGGGTAGCATTTGACCATCAATCTCATCATACACTGATTAACCACGGTCACTCACGGAGCCAGCTGGCTCTCATCGAAAGACGTACCAACTCTGTGGGTGCAAGATGTGGAACTGGCAGGCTGCCGCCCCCTGGCAACATGGAAGTCTTCCCATGTTGCCTAACCTATGGGGGAAGCCTCGTGCACCATTCTTCCCCTCATATGATTGCCCTCCCGGTGAAGCAGGCATTGAAGGCAATGCGAGGTGTGCTGAAGCGAACTGCCATCTCTTGCAGTTGGCTGTCTGATGAGGTGGTAGGTAGGATGTTAAATCTGTTGGTTTCACTTTCCCACTTGAATTGCTTAAATGTCAAGTTCTTTCTGCCCCAAATATGAAGTCAAACTAACTCACTCACAAATCTCCCTCACCTATATCATCCATATTCAGTAAGTACATTTTTTGTTTGATGGAGTGGACCACAATCTAATCATGTCATGTAGCCGTTAAAGATGCAGCACTTGCCAAGTGACCCCAGTTCAGCTTTTCAAAGCATCCTTCAAAGAGATTAGCATTCAAAACTCCAAGGTTGGAAAAACAAATTAAGGTTTTTCCCATGGCTTTCCTTCATAATACATAGATTCCTTCCACCATGAATATGTAGAAATTTGTAGATTTTGGAAAATGCAGACAAAATTATTACAGAATGGTAGAGCAATTAATATTTCCTAGTTGAAATCACTTCTAATTAATGGTGGGTGTTGGCTCCCATCTAGAGAATGGTTAGTAAATCCATTCCAGTTTTTGGGTGGCTACAAAAGAGCTATCTGATGTGCTGTATACATCCTAGAGAGAACATTCAGTACCACAGATAACGCCTATAATGTATTAATTAAAATCTGAAGTCTCTCACTGACATGGGAGTTACCAGACATCTTTGCTATTGTTTCATTAACTGTCTATAGAACAGAAGCAAACAGCTCATGGTAGCTATCATGTCGAAACTAAACAGTGAGCTCTTAAAGAGGTAAGATTAATCCATTGGTATCGGGAGAACAATGAAATATCTATTAATTATCTATAGCTTCCTTGCTTTGTCCTTAAAGCAGGCCCGGTATGTTCCTCAACCTGGATTCCCATGTTGCGTTCTGTGATGCTTGGCCGACTGTTAACTCGAATGTTGCCGCTATTGGCTGCTGATGTTATACAGAAAAAGGATTCTGAATTCTTCGGCTGGCATGTAAATACAATTTGTGTGAATATTTTAGTAAATACTCTTGGAAATTTTAGAACAAAATTTTTAGTTACAATAAATGCATGAAGTAGATTGAACTGATGTTACTGACAAATGTCCCAATCCAGTCTTAGTGAAACAATTTACAATTATATTTATTTCAATTTAATAAACATGCATCTATTGAGATATAAGCTGCATTGAAATCAGTAGAACTTACTTCCATATGAGACCACACAGGCTTGTGCTGGTGGCCTGCTAAAATTAATTAAGTTTGCCTGGATTGGATTTATGATCAATCCTCTAAATAGCCACAGAAATAATTATTTACTGTTTGGTGTTTAGTGCCAGGTGAAATCTCATGTTTTCAACATGGATTCCACATATTTCAAATAAATATCCATAATCTGTTTTAAGCATAAAAGGTGAAAGGAATCTAATAGCAACTGATTTATTTAAAATAATTGATTTATTTTAGCATGGTTTTTCAGCATTAAAATGCATTCCTAAAGTATTTTAGATAGCTATGAGTGTGTTTAGTAGAAGAGCTAAATGTTTAAGATTGATCTCCTTTCATTTAAAATTAATTCTGCTTTCTTTGTTTTAGCGTGAGACCCATCCTTATTATAGCCTTAAAGTAAAAATCCTCAGAGCCAGAAACATCCATGGCTTAGATTTACGTAAGTTTCCGAGAAAGATGTGAAAATGAATGAGCTTGTTTCCTGCAGTATGCAAGCCACACAGTTATTATGTGAAACAATTACACAGTTACTATGGCTTAAATTGTTAGTCTCTCTTAACAGGATTTACTTAAAGTGTTGAAAAAATGATAAACAGTTAATACAACCATGTTCATTGTAGTTAGAATGGATGCACAACTGGATGCAGGTCATTGTCTACTCTCTTAACTATTCAACTAACATTCTGGTTAAATAAGGAAGAAAAGAAACGTGTTGATTTAAGTGGCTTAAAGATTTTATCAGATGTATTACAGAAAGTGAGGGGGTGGGTTGGGTCGTCTTCTTAGCAAAGTAGAAAGTCCCCTTCTGTTTTAAAAGACAGGGTTTCATTTTACAAATCCCATCAGACACTTTATGTTCTTCAGCCTTTCTCCCGTTCTGTCCCACTTTCTTAACCATTACACCTGTGAGTGAAGTCCTTGCTCACTCCACAATCTTCTTTTTAATCAGGGAAAGCTTTGGAATCATGGAAAAACAAAGTTAAAAAGCTAGCTATAGAGCAATCTTGAAAGCCAAGATTAATATGGACCTCATACCATTTGGGGGTGAAAGTGGGAGGATTTTAAATTCCTTTGCCACAATTTGTCTCTCTCATGCCTTCCTTCCTTGTATTACTACATTTCTACTACATTTCAGGAATGAAACACAACGGATGACAATTGGAAGTCTTTTTATATTGTGTGAAGGGGTCCGTGGCACTTTATTCCTGAAATGTCTTCAAAGTGTGTAGAAACCGGGGAAGATTAGTGTGTGATGATTTTCTAAGTAAATAGAGAGCTTTTATTTTTTGTAATATTAAGTAAAAAGGAGAGAACAGAGACAAAGTTTGAGTTAATCTAAAGTTGAAGTTAAACTTAAGTTGAAGTCCAAAAACACCTGGAGGACTTGAGTTTGGGAATCACTGCTCCAAAGGAAACCTATATGACTCTTTTTCAGATTGGGGCCCATTTCTTCGTGAAGAGGAGGTTTAAAACTTTCTGCCAATCATCTGTCTCTCCATCCCCCCCTGACATTAACAGAAAGTTTCTATTGGCACCAATAGAGGTTTTTCCTAAGTCCTGTCCCTTCTATTTTTAAAAATACTTCCTCCTTGTAGCTTTGTATTTTATCTGTTTGCTTTGTAATAAAAGAGAGCGAGATATTAAAACATACCTTCTTGTTCAGCTTTCCTCCATTGATTTCAGTTTCCTCATAGCTACTTAACTATAGGATATTGTTAAAGGCACTTAATGAACTATGAAGAACATTTTTTCCGGGTCTTTTCTTGATACACATATTCTTCTGCTTAGTGTCTAAAGCAGATTGTTATGTGGCACTGAAACTTCCTACAGCATCCCCATTGGTAAAAAGGACAGAAGTTATCTATAATTCCAGTAATCCAGAGTGGAACGAAACTTTTGAATACCGTGTTCACAGTGCTGTGAAGGTGAGTTTGATCTTTTTATTATAGGAACTAGTTAGATTAGCCCAGATATTTATATCCTTTGAACAGTATGCCTTCTCAGCTCCTATGTGATAGAGTGTACATGTGTGCAGCGGCTAGCTATTATTATTAAGGATAATTGATACCAATGGCTGTAGTAATTAGACATTTATTATAGGAATCCCATTAGAGATAGGAAAGCTAGGCTAAGCAATAACAAGAAGAAAAGTACGAACATTTACCACATGAAACTGCTATTGCATAGCATTCATGTGATCACGTACAGTGGCTACATATTGGCAGGAACACCCTTGACATCACGTCTCTCCATTTGTACAACTGCACTGATTTGCCAGTCTGAGTTGCTGCATTTGAGCCTCTGCATAACCTCATGATTCTGTCCTCAAACTTCTGCTTCTACATAATTTAAACCTACACCCATTAAGTCTAATGGCATGAACTGTAGCTTATCCTTTCTGTCTCCCAGACAACTAAAAACACCCCCTTTACTCCAAATAGCAGCGAAAGAACAAAAAGGAGGTGGAAAGAGGAGGTGAAGTGATCTCTAAGAACATCAGTCTAAGAGAAATTTAAATAAATAGATAAGACAAGAGATTTTAGGTAATGAAACATTCATTAGCTCTATCATTGCTACTTTAAGACACATTTTTCACTTAAAACCAGTGGTTCCCAACCTGTGGTCCGTGGACCACCAGTGGTCCCCAAGAACTAAAATAAGGTCTGTAGACTCACCGTGACTACACAGTTGCAACAAAAGTGACTGGTCTCGTGAAACCCTCTTATAATGCCAAGGCAATGGGGATGTCAGGAGGGGAGAGGCTGACTACCCACAAAAGGCACAACAAGAAGCCTCCTGACTGATGCTTCTCTCCCCCCCACTGAGCAGAGCCGTTCCATGTGGCACCTGGAAGTGTGAGCTCCTTGGTGTCTTCGTTTTTAGGCCTGTTTCTGGGGTTATTGGGGTGCTGATTTAGAAAATTGCATTAGATAGATCACATCAGCTCTAGATTATTAAATATGGTTTTCTGTGGGCGCGCAAATGGTGACTACTGGATGGCATATGTTCTGTATCAGAAACTAGAGCTGATGTGGTCTTTCCAATGCAATTTTCTGAATTGGCACACCAGATAACCAAACAGAATCTAAAGTTGATCAAAACTGAATTGCCACCCTTTTGGTACTAAGGTTGGAGAGTGGTCCCTGGTCAAAATGGTTCCTGGTCAAGTGATCTCTGCTCAAAAAAAGTTTGGGAACCTCTGCTTTAAACATTCCGTGCTGCTGCATTTCCAACTGTAAAAGTTGTGTGAGTAAAATTTGGATGATGACATTTTTTATTTTGTTTCCCCAAAAAGGGATGAAATGTACACTCTTGAGACATTTCCTCTTATACTAGTGGACATTTGCCCAGACTTTGTGGTTCTTCCTGTCTATTCCAGAAAGCAAGTCAAGTCAAATTAAGTTCCAATTCTACAGTTCACTGTAGAAAAAAAAAGATTCTTCATTTAAAGTCAATTTCTACATAGCTTTTGAATGCAGAGGAGGTCCAATGATGCAAGCTTGGACATGGCCAAATGAAAAGATGTCTGAACATATTTGTTTAGATTTGTTTATTTAATGACATGTTGAATCAGAAACAGGCCCTAAAATATCTTCCCTCAATGTCTTTACAGCACATGTACAACAGGCAACCAGATGTGGATGATGTCAATCCATAGATATGCCATAGAGTCTTCACATGCACAATTGGATTAACAGGATCTATTTTTTCAACATATACATATTGGGTTGGACTCTGGACTCAGATAGGACTCTGGCCCTGATTTTTGGTCCAATAATTTGCTTAAATTAAAATCCCAATCCTCAAGTTCCAATGAATACATACATTCATCTTATTTGTTGCACTTGGCAAGTGCCTTGATGCAAATCTTTGTTTAAATCTGTTGGTCAGCCAAACTGATCAACTAGTTCATGTTGATGTTTCGAGGCCAAAAGATTTTTAAACTGATCAGCTGACTAAGTTTGGTGCATAGCATAGAGCACACTGTACAAGTGTGACAATATTTCCTGAAGTCTTTTTCATTCCCCTTTTGCAGAATATTTTGGAACTAACTTTCTACAACAGAGATCTTGTGCTGAGCAGCTTAAGCAATCATGCCACTTCAATTGCTTTTGATACAGGAAATATTGCCCCAGGAGAGGTTTTGAAGCATACATTTGTTCTAAATTCTCAGGTGAGACCTTGCTTTTGAGTTTCCTTTTAACAGGTGGTATTAGGTAAACAAATTAAACTTCCAGACAGGCAGGTATAATCGCATATTAAGTACTGTAGAGCTGCGGTAGCACAATGGGTAAAACCTTTGTGCCAGCTGAACTGCGGACCTGAAGATTGGGTTGCTGACCTGAAGGTTGCCGGTTCAAATCTGCGAGATGGGGTGAGCTCCTATCTGTAAGCTCTAGCTTGCGGAGACATGAGAGAAGTCTCCCAGTAGGATGGTAACACATCCGGGCATCCTCTGAGCAACATCTCTGTAGATGGCCAATTCTCTCACACCAGAAGAGACTTTCATATGTTCTCAGGTTGCTTCTGACACATACTGTAAATATTTAGATATATCTCTGTATTTATGGTAACATGATATACTAATTATTGACTGAAAGGAAATAATTGTTGTATTAAATGGAAGGTAGGATATGTCTTTCTCTCTTCAATAACAATAAGGTTTTTGGTCATACAAGCAATTATTTTGTATGCAGGGAGCCAGTGTGATGTAGAGGTTTGTGTGTTAGAATAGGATTCTGTCAGGCCATGGTTTGAATCTCTACTCAGCCATGGAAACTCATTGGATGATCTTGGGCAAGTCACATTCTTTCAGCCATAGAGGATGGCAATGGAAAAGCTCCTCTGAATAACTTTTACTCCAAAAACCTTGTGATAGCATTGCCATAAGTTGGAGCTGAAATGAAAACACATGTCAACAACAGCAACAAAGAGTTCAAATCATGTATGTGTCAAAGGCCATGTGCATGGGGAGAGCTATACAATCCCTCTATGTTTGTTACACCAGCATCCACTAAAATCAGGAAGGAATAGCATTGCATTATATGCTCTTTACATAAAAAAATAAACTTATGAAGATTCCAAATTTGTTTCATGGATGATACCTACTCAGCCCTTTCCTTTTTCCAAGGCTGCATCTCTAAGTCTAAGTCTCCTCTTCTCGGGGGAATTGGCTTGGGGTCACCAAGGAATGATGCTAGTTCATTTGTCGACCAGGCACTCCACATGGCAAAGGCACTCAAACTGCAGATAAAGCAAAGACTGATAATCCAGTTTGTAGTTGTGTTCAAATGAAAGCACCTAATCCGGTTTCTCTGTCTGTCTAGCCTTACATCCTGCAAATTGCAATAAAGTATTGGGGTTACATCAGGGAGAAGGAGATGGGGCAGAAACATTCTGAAAACAGTGAAGGGTTTTAGGGATTGAGCACACTTATTTAGATCATCATAATTCACAGAATGACAGTACGTATTGATTGTAACCCCAACATTCTTTGAAGTAGGAACAAAATATTTCAGAGTATGAGAAAGGTAGGGGAAAATAGCTTGACACAATAGGTGACAAAACATCATTTGGATTGTGAAAAAGAAAGTTGGTGTACAGCAACAAATACCACCCCTTTCTGTCACATTTGTGTGAGACTGAAGTCTCACATCAAAGAATGAAGGAGACATTGCTTCAGGTCAGAGAAAGAGCTAATTTATCTGCATTTAACTATGTAAAAATTAATGAATAGGTTAGAGGTTTTGATCTGAGATGCTAATATTGATACTGACAGATCAATCCAAAATGTTGACCCAACACTGAGTTGGGTCAGATATGACACCTACAGGTTATACTGGAACAAGGAAATATTTTCTATATTCCTTTTTCTCTGGTTTTTCTAAGGTGGAAAGAGCAGAATTGGATGTTGAATTTTCCTTAGAAGAAAGGTGATGTATTTCCTTCCCGCATGAAACAAGCTGCCAATTTATTTTTAAATAATGCCATTTTTGATGTCACTTCTTGTTCTTTTATATATTATTTGAAAAAGTTTATTTAACTTCTTAGATCTGAAATCTTTTTGAGACGCTGCAATGATTTTAGTTTGTTTTAAAGCCCAGAAAGATGAGCAATATGTCTTGAGACCTAGCAAATAATTATTTGAAGGATAAAGAAAGTATCAGACTCCCCTGTCTTTCTCTGTTGGGAAATCTGTAATGAGATTCAAGATCCATTAGTCTAGTAGTCAAACAAACTCATCCTATACATTTTTCATTTCAACAGTCCACACACACCTTCTGAGGTTGTTACCAATGGCGTTCTTGTGGTGAGTAGCAGGCAGCTATTTGCTTACGTTGGTGGAGAAAGCTGGGTTGATGATAGGGAAGCTGTTCAACTAGCATTTGTCTTCAGTAGGGTAATGAAGGACTGATTTTGATATCCTACATTACTTTTTTCATTCTGTTGTTACTGTTAATTTCTTTCATGGTGACTTTGACTTATGGTGATCTTTTTTGAAAAATCATGTAGGCACCTTCCTGTCTGAGTATTGAAGGAACAATCAATAAAAGTAAGATGACTCCATGGCTAATGAAGGGTAGGTTTATTTCTATTTGATAACTAAATTCTTTGGGAAAGATTGTAATAATAGTTCTATAGATAATGGGTAGGTTTATTTCTGTCATAATTGCTATTTCCTAACCAAAATTCTTTAGGAAAGGTTGTAAGGAGAAGCTATATTTCTCTATTTCACAAGCTTGATGTAAGCATGAATGAGACAAGAGCAATTTGCATACTGACAGTCTGTTCAAGCATTTTTTAGGGTAAAGACAAAAGTTGTTTCTGTGAATTGTAGAATAAAATATATCTAAAACGAACTTAGATGTAACCACACATTATCAACAGTTGGTTAACAGTTCAAGAAAGACAACTTAATAACAGTGCCTTGACTATTGAAAGAAGAGAGAAGGTTTTATGCTTATCCATTATCCTGATGAATACAGAAGTTTTCCCTCCAAATCCTTATACTGAGACCTGAGACATTCAGTATCATCAGTTGTGTCCCAAGTATATTGCCACATTGTACCACAGCTTACCAAAGCAATGCTCCAAAGAGTTATGGTTCTCCTTGATCTGCAATGGTGAGTTATAATGTTCTGGTGGAATGATTGCAGACAACGAAAATCAAACCTACTTCTATCTGCCATGCATTGATTATGTTTTCTTGCATGGCAGGAGACTGGTCTGGATGGTCAATGTGGTCTTTTTCAAGTCTATGATTCTACCTGTGTAGCCTCACCTTTCAGTTTACTTTGCCCTATCCTGCTGCCCATTCCTTTGATGTATGAGACCACATAGGAATTGAGTATCCCCTCTCTAAAATACTTGGGACCAGAAGTGTTTTGTATTTTGTGGGTTTCCCCCCCAGATTTTATATTATCTATATTTGCATATAGGTACATAATGAAGTGAATTACTTTGTGTTTTCTGAGTATTCTCATCAGAATAACATCACCATTTGGGATTTATTTATGTTTCTTCAATACACAGTTATTTCTTAACATGTTCTTCTTTCCACATTCAGAGAACTGCCAAATCAAATTATCTGTACCAGGGTCCTTTGAAAACCAGTTATCAACATTTTGTGATGCTGCCTCAGAACAACAGCGGAAGATTCCATTCATTTTCCATGTAAGCAAAGACATTTTCCCCACATTGAACCTGGAATTGCTGCAAACAACAGCTATGCTCGAGGTAAGATGATGCATCCAGATCATAATCACTTTTAATGTTGAAACTATTCCGGTTTATGGCCTGTTTGGAATGATCACTTCTTTGTCTTCAAATAGATGGATATGTATCTTCTATACAGAAAAAATAAATTTTAGTCCTATTTGTTGTTTATTTGTTCAGTCGCTTCCTATAAAAGTTCATAATGGGAAAACTGGCACCCTGATGGATTCATCTTGCCTAATGCCATCAGTCAAACTGGTTTTAAAGCATGTCTACTAGTTCCTGCTTGAAATGTGCAACATTTTACTAATAACTTTAAAAAAAGGAAATAGCTACTTTTTAATATAAATTTTAATTGCAAACATTTATAGACAACGTAATTTACAATGAGATGACGAAGATATGAGAGTGACGATAAGTAAATACATAAAAACAACACCGTACAGCCCACCCAACCAACTAAACAATTATAAGACTTGAGTGGAGAGTGGGGAAATAATAGAAGGAAAAAGAGAGAGAGAGAGAGAGAGAGAGAGGAAAAAAAGAGAAAAAAAAACCTATACTAGAAATAAACATGAATCGAATCAAACAAACAACTTTACATAGTTACTTTTTGACAGATTTAATATGGAATCCATTATAACCAGAGAATGTAACTTTGAAGATGATGTCACTTTTTGATGAAACATAAAACATGAATACATAGACAGGTAACAGTGGCAAATGGAATGTGGTCACAATGCTTTGAGCATGTGAGCATGATTGCAAATGTTTCAAGAGGGTTTGTTAAACCATCTTGATTTGAATGTGGTGCACAGTCCCTATGATCAGAGAGGACTACAACTGCAATTCAGATGAACATGGCTGCAACATCTTCTTCACACTCAGTGTATGAAGGTCAGTGTATGTGAAGTGCATGTGAACACTTTGAGATACATCCCTACCATCTCTTTAGACTTCCATACATTCAAGCAAGCAACTTAACTGGGCTTAACATCTCATTTTAAATGTCCCAACCTTCTCTCATGCCCATAAAATCTCACTGTGCTTTTATCTTAAAGCAGAGGTGCCAAACTTGTGGCCCTCCAGATGTTTGGGCCTCCAACTCTCAGAAGACTTTGCTGGCTTGTCCAATGGCCAGGAATTTTAGGAGCTGAAGTCCAAAACACCTGGAGGTCCACAAGTTTGACACTGTCTTGAAAGAAGTCTACTTCTATAAATCCCCCTTTCCAGACTCAGTTTCAGGAGGTTAGTGCTCACCTCCGTTTTAGAAATCATAGAACTATGCTCATGTACCATATAGCATACTTTATTATCACGTCTAAGAGTCATGACTGACCTGACATTCTGACTTGATAATGAAACAGGGCAAAAAATTGTAGAATACAATTTGGAGGAGACCACAAAGGCCATCTAAGTTACCCCTGCCACACAAAAATACATAATCCTAGCACTCCTTGGCAATTAATAAGAAGATTGCAAACATTTTAATTAGCTGGGAAAACCTGTTTCATCAATGATATACGAGCTTTAATAAGCTTCCTACAATTCAACCAGCAGCACCAATTCATTTTTTGCTGTAAATCAGAACTTCTTGAACTTCTTCCACGTATGACCTCTTTCTGCCCAAGAAATCTCCAGTATATAGGTATGTAAAATAGGTATAAAAATCAAACATTTAATTATAATAAATTACTATCTGCAAGGCTTGCTAAACAGTGTGTTTTTCCTTTTTATGAAGCAATTATGCTTTTCCTGCATGGCAGGGGGTTGGACTAGATAGCTCACGTGGTCTCTTCCAGCTCCATGATTCTATGATTCTTTGCATTTCTGCAGAGTCCATTGTAAACACTGCAAAGTTGTTGCTAACAGGTTTGTATAAATGTCTAGAAGGGCCACCAGGTGGCAAAACCTTTACATAGCCGTACAGCCCAAAAAACTCACAGCAGCCCAAAACTTTTACTGTTAGCAGATTTTTCATAACCCCAACATTGAGCTAAAGAGACCTCATTTGGGGTCAGGACTATTTAAGAAACAGTGCTCTAAACTCTGTTGCTCAACATATGTGGCAGGCAAAATCTGAGAGATGGTCTAAATAAGCCCCCTTGTAATAATCTTTTCTGATTTAAGTGTTTTTGGATGGGCAGACTGATAAAGTGGCATCAAAGTCAGTAAACAAATAAGTGAAATGATACGAGTAAAATTACATAAATAATGAATCTATATTAAATACATGATCTGTACAGTTTTGTAGCCCCAAAGGCACAACAGATGTGGTTATCCTTTGAGCATTATTGTTTTTACTGGTAGAAGATTCACTCAGAGAATTGAAGATGGCAGTTAATCACTTTGGAGGAGTAGGAGTAGCATTTGTTATGGTAGCTGGTAGAAAAAAAAAGAAGAAGCAGAGAATCATTATGGCTGTATTATGTGAGGCGTCTTGACTTTGAGAAGCTCAGATGAAGGCACTTCTGACCTGGAAAAAAAACTACCTCTCACCACCTTCCTTTTTTCCAGAGCTTCTTTCCTTGATATTTACATAGCAATAGACATCTTGCCCAGCAGTTCTCTAAAACAGTGGGTGACATACATGTTAACAATGAACAGGCACGAGTGCCAATGCTTTGATATCTGCTCAGATATGCTAGGTGCTGATTCCAGACTTGATCTAGAAATATATATTTTAAATGAACCATTTTTTTCCCTAGGAAGGATGGAGTGAAGATTTACATATGAAGACTACAGTCATAGGGAATGGAACTATTCCAATTTCTGAACTTCCCCTTGGGAAGGAAGTGGAATTGACTGTTCCCTTAGGACAGGTACATTTTGGTATTATTTGCAGAAAATGTATACAAATGATAAACATATTGAGCCTATGTTGGGGCTACACTGCTATCTTAGAAGGACACAGCAAGGAAAAAAAATGCCACCTTACACATCCTCATCTCAAAACTGCTTTCAATAATATATTTTATGTAAGCAACTTGGCAGAATGATCAAGAATTTTATTTAACACAAGCTGTACCTGGCCATTCGTTGCTGTGGCCTAGTTTGGTTCAATGAAAAAAAAACTCAGAATAGTTTTTTCCCCTGTCCTAGATTTTCCACAGATATATAAAGAGAAGCCTCCCACAGGATGGTAAAACATGCAGGTGTCTCCTAGGGAATATCCTTGCTGACGGCCAGTTCTCTCACAAGGCTATTCAATGCTGATCAAGTTGGCCAACTGCAAAATTTCTTGCAGTAAATAAAAATAAAAATTTCTTAAAGTAAATAAATAAATTCACACTTGCCTGTAGGAGAAATAGTTCTTTCTCACACCCTGGACTTCCACAGATATATAAAGAGAAACCTCCCACAGGATAGTAAAACATCCGGGTGTCCCCTGGGTAAAATCCTTGCTGACGGCCAATTGTCTTACACTAGAAGTGGCTTGCAGTTTCTTAAGTCTCTCCTGATACCCTTCCGAGACTAGGCCTCAGAGCCTTGGCCTCGTGTAACTCCTCATGAGTGGCGAGGAGGCGGGCCTAGTCTTCCCTTATAATAATAATAATAATAATAATAATAATAATAATAATAATAATAATAACTTTATTTTTATACCCCGCCCCATCTCCCCTAAGGGACTCGGGGCGGCTTACATAGGGCCTGGCCCAATAAAACAAACAAATAACAGTAACAAAGCAATAAAACAATTATCCCAGTAAAAAACATCAACATCAATAAAAACAATCATTAAAATCAACAAGCAGGATACAGTGTTAAAAACAGGAGACTAATTCGTAGATCCCAGGTGAAGTGCAGAGTGTTATGAAATGGGAAAAGGAAATTTCACAGTTGAATGGACAATAAAGTGTGGTATAAAATGGCAAGACAACAACAATGGGACTATTATGGAATGGACAGATAGATCAATCCAGCAACAACTAAACATCGAAGGCCTTTTGGAAGAGCCAGGTTTTTAAGCTCTTCCGGAAGGAGAGGAGGGTAGGGGCCTGCCTGATCTCTCTAGGTAGAGAGTTCCAAAGCCGGGGGGCCACGACGGAGAAGGCTCTCTCTCTCATCCCCACCAACCGTGACTGTGAGGGTGGTGGGAGCGAGAGAAGGGCCTCCCCTGATGAGCGAAGAGAACGTGTGGGTTCATAGAGGGAGATGCGGTCTCTAAGGTAGGTGGGTCCCAAACCGTTTAGGGCTTTGTAGGTGATAACCTGCACCTTGAATTGGGCTCCCCCCATACCAGTTGCTAAAGGTTGGAGACTGCTTGGCGATTGCTTGTGTCATTGCTAAGGGGAGGAGCTGTCTGTTATGACAGTTGCTAAGGGAGGGGGAAACTGATTGACTGTTGCTTAGGAGTTTGATTTTACCTTCCTCAGGTGTGTCAGGTTTGTGAGAGTAGGATTAAGACACTTGGCAGTTTGAATGCTATGTTGTGTCCAAATTTCATAGCATTCAGTGGAGTAGTTTGGGAGATATGAGGTCCCTCACTGACAGACATTACATTTTTTTATTTATATAGATTGTTTAACATAAGCAAATTGTGATGAAGTTACATATGGGAGAATGGGAATATATTTTTGTATAGTTTCATTTACAAAGGAATTAAAGTATTATGTATCAACTAAATTATCAGCATTGCATATTTTCCAGGGGCAAGTTGTGGATTTGACTGTGAAAGCTGAAGAAAGGTGTGTAAACCTAAATGTGGATATTTGTCAAAATCTTATTCTTTGCTCTTATGGCATTTATAATTTCTGGATATTGGGAATAAATGTGCTTCCATTAGAGACTTTAGATAGAACCCAATACCACTAGGCAATTATAACACCATGAACACACTTTGGAAAAGACCCAGTTTTCCCAATGAGAAGAACTATTATTTATGTGAAGTTTATTTTTATAGTAGCTAAAGTAAATAAAATAAGGTAGGGAATATATAAATAAAAATAATTAAATAAAACTCAAAATGGGATGGAAGATCTGTATCTTTCTGCCTTGTTCCTAGAAAGAGTCCATTTGATATGGAGGTACGCCTTGGTTCTGGCCTCTCTAGAGGAGAGCGAAACTTTTTGGAAAGGAGAAAAGAAATAAATGCCAATACTCTCAAGAAATTATTTGATCTGCAAGTGGCCCCCAAGAAAGATCAGGTACTGTTCCCCCCCCCTTTATGCACACCTTTTCTGAGGTCTTTATAGTCAAATTAGTGAGTATCATTTCTAATAACTGATCTAGACCTCTTTCAGAAATGAACTAGGAAACTGAGAACATTAAATTAAAATGATTGATCACTTGAGGATATCTTACAGTGATTTGGATCGTGAACTGAAAATATATATTACTTATATCATAAAATTAGCCTATGAACAAACAGAGAACCAGTTTAGGCTACCATTTCTATATTCCCCTAGGTGCCTGTAGTGGCTGTTGTAGCATCCGGAGGAGGGATGAGAGCAATGACAGGGTGTTATGGCAACTTGTTTGGCCTGCAGCAGCTGGGCTTCTTAGATGTCCTGACATACCTTTGTGGCATCTCAGGGTCTACTTGGTAAGTATGCAGAAATTCCTATCCTATCTATGTAAATTCCTGTTCCATCAGTGTAAACCTTGTGTTTGAAAGATTCTGTAGTAGAATCCATGGCTGTGCAAGGATTCAAACTCTGGTCCCCAGAGTCATAAGCCAAAACACAAACCACTACACCATGTTGAAGTTGACATGTGTCAAAGATATGTTCATGCATAGCTAGAGCAGTATGATCTCCCAAGTATTGAACAACAGATATTCTTGGGCTGGATATAACTATGAACTTAGCTTTTGGGCTGTTTTTGTGGATTATGAGACCTTTGTTTTTGTAGAATATGGGGTCTTAGATAGATAACACATATTTAAAATATATTTCTTGATCACCTGGTGAAAGAAGTTCTGAAGAAGAAAATCACTATGCAAATTCAATTTGTTTTTTTAAAAGCAGAATTTAGAAGACTAGTCAACGCAGTCATAAAGGGTGAAAATGCAGCAGTCCCTTAGTATCCGCTAGTTTGCTTCCAGAAACTATCATGGATACCAAAAACTGTGGATGCCCATGTCCCAATATGCACAATGGTGTACTTTATGTAAATGGTGAATGATTTAAACAAGTACGGGAGAGAGCTTGAGGATCTGGGAAATGGTGGGAGGCTACATAGCAAAATATGGTAATGCATTAGCACATGACAAAATCAAGATTTGCTTTTGGAATTTTCACCCTGAATATTTTTGAACCATGTTTAGTTGGATCCATGGATACAGAACCCATGGATACAAGTTACCAACTTTAGTTAAATAAATGATTAATTTTGGATTTTTACTATCATCAGAAAGAATCTGTATGATATTTCTACCTGAGTCCTCCAACAACATGGCCAGTTTTCTTGAACTACTAGAACACTAGTTTCCATTTCCTACTACTACTGCTAGTAAAGGGTTAGGAACTATGGTCTTGGTAGACTGCATTTTCAAGCTATAGCCAGTGATGACAAAGCCAATGGTAAGGAATGCTAAAAGCAGCAGCTTAATAATAATAATAATAATTATTATTATTATTATTATTATTATTATTATTATTTTATAACCCGCCTCCATCCCCCCAAGGGGACTCAGAGCAGTTCACATGGGGACTGAGCCCAAGAATCAACAGATAAAAACAGAACACAATAACAGCATATATAATCAAAACAATAAAATAAACATTCATAAAATACATCAGCGGGTGTCAGGACAAAGGTGGAACTATTAAAAATGGCAAGGGAAGGCAGGTATGTGCAAAAACGCAAGGTCATAAAATTAGGAATAGCATTAAAGTGCTAGAGATGAGGGCAGTAAACAATTAAGAATAGGTGGTGATAAAAACTGACCTATTGTTCGAAGACATGTTGGAACATGTAAGTCTTCAAAATTTTACGAAATGTGTCCAGGCTGGGAGCTAATCTAATCTCTGTGAGGAGAGAGTTCCAGAGCCGGGGGGCCACCACCGAAAAGGTCCTCTCCTTTGTCCCCACCAGACATGTTTGGGGCGGAGGTGGAAGCGAGAGAAGGGCCTCCCTGGAAGATCTAAGAGCCCATACTCTTAGATCAAGTATAATAAACAAGTTACAGGAGAAGGACAGACACATTATTTATCTTCAGACACAAGCCTGTGCCAGACATGGGCAAACTTCAGCCAGAACTTCAACTCCCAGAAATCGTAGCCATCTTACCAGCTGTTAGGAATTGTGGGAGTTGAAGTCCAAAACACCCGGAGGGTCGAAGTTTGCCCATGCCTCCACATAGACCAGCTGTAGACAACAAGTTCAAAAGAGTTTTGTGTGGAATCCTTCTGACAAGGCACTTGCAAGAGTCCAAGTTTGCACCATTGTTTAGCTTCATTGTCATGCTACACATGGTTTACTGATATAAGTCCAGTAGCTTACATTGATGCACAATTATACTAGAATATGAATTCTGGCAGCTCACACTGGAACAGGCAGAATTACATTGTTCAATACTGTTGACTATACTGATTAGATCTGTGTCACTAGCAGAATTCCCATATCTGATACTGTATATGTTAGCTGTCTGCTATTGGACTGGTAGAAGGGGTCCAAAGGAAGCATGGATAATGTAGTGCCTGGCCAGTATAGCTGGGATGAAAACAGTATATTCCAATGGGGGCATTTCACTTAAATTGTTTTTGTCAATGAAATTTTTTACCAGGATAAAGGCTTAAAGAAATTCAGTATTTAAACTATTTCCCTGACACCTCCCCCTCCCTTGGGCAATGTTATCAGCTTTCAGATCTTCTATCAGCAGTATTTTGCAGACATAAAGGATAAACCATCATGTCATTTTTGGCATGGCTCACTAATGAAAGAACTTATATTTATTCTTAAAGCACTGCAGTTGGTGTAAATTAATTATAGGGTTGTTCCTCCCTTTATCTAGGATTCTCTCTGTTTTGCTTAAAGTTCTTTTGTTTACTAAAGTATCTGATTGTCATTTTGGTAGGTGTATATCCACACTCTACAAAAATTTTCACTGGTCAAAAAATAATCTTCAGGATGCAATTAGCAATGCCCAGAATATTGCGACAAGGTCAAAAGTTGGAGCATTTTCTGCAGAACAATTGGCGTATTACTTCCAGGAATTAATTGCCAAAGAGAAAGAAGGAAAGTCAGCCACACTTGTTGACTTATGGGGACTCATCATAGAATATATCCTAAACAATAAGGTAAAGAAGATGGCCATAAATATAGGAGGTGGGAAATATGGGCCTGAGAAAGACAGCAGGGGTGGTGGTCAGAAGAGATGACTGAAACATTTGTCAGGAGGTATTTATAACAGGTTAAGATTTGATTTTCTGGTAAAGTGTTTATGGAAGTTATGGTCCCATAAGACATGAGGTCATGTTCAAGAATTAAAAGTTAGCATGAAAGGAAAAATGACAGTTTTTCAATAAGCCATTGCAATCAGGTAGACAAAACCTTTAATCTGGAATCTATGGATTCGCCTTAGCCATGGCTGGGTGTAGACAATCTCTTCTCAGAAAGGATGACAAGCTCAGACACTCCACGAGGAGATAGCTGTAAAGATTAAGGGGATTACAGATATGCATCATTAAAAATGCAAGATCAAATATTAATCCTTTTAATATATTTGAACCAAGTTGGTATTATTATTCTAAATATTCAATGCAGGGCCGGTCGGAGATAAATTTAAATATTAAGCGGGGGCGCTGAAAAGCGCCCCCCGCCGGCCCCGCCTCCTGCGCCCTGGCCCCGCCTCCCAACCAGCGTGCCCTGGCCCCGCCTCCCGCGCTGCGTGGGAGGCGGGGCCAGGGCACGCTGGGTGGAAGGCGGGGCCAGGGTTGGCCCCGCCTCCCATGCTATTCGCCCTGGCCCCGCCTCCCACGCAGCGTGGGAGGCGCGGCCAGGGTTGGAAAGAGGGAGGCTTCGCCGCCCGGGGAGGGGAGGAGGGATCGCCTCCTCCCCTCCCCGGGCGGCGAAAGAAGCAGGCTTCGCCGCCCGGGGAGGGAAGGAGGGATCGCCTCCTCCCCTCCCCGGGCGGCGAAGGAAGCAGGCTTCGCCGCCCGGGGAGGGAAGGAGGGATCGCCTCCTCCCCTCCCCGGGCGGCGAAAGAAGCAGGCTTCGCCGCCCGGGGAGGGAAGGAGGGATCGCCTCCTCCCCTCCCCGGGCGGTGAAGGAAGCAGGCTTCGCCGCCCGGGGAGGGAAGGAGGGATCGCCTCCTCCCCTCCCCGGGCGGCGAAGGAAGCAGGCTTCGCCGCCCGGGGAGGGAAGGAGGGATCGCCTCCTCCCCTCCCCGGGCGGCGAAAGAAGCAGGCTTCGCCGCCCGGGGAGGGAAGGAGGGATCGCCTCCTCCCCTCCCCGGGCGGCGAAAGAAGCAGGCTTCGCCGCCCGGGGAGGGAAGGAGGGATCGCCTCCTCCCCTCCCCGGGCGGCGAAGGAAGCAGGCTTCGCCGCCCGGGGAGGGAAGGAGGGATCGCCTCCTCCCCTCCCCGGGCGGCGAAAGAAGCAGGCTTCGCCGCCCGGGGAGGGAAGGAGGGATCGCCTCCTCCCCTCCCCGGGCGGCGAAAGAAGCAGGCTTCGCCGCCCGGGGAGGGAAGGAGGGATCGCCTCCTCCCCTCCCCGGGCGGCGAAAGAAGCAGGCTTCGCCGCCCGGGGAGGGAAGGAGGGATCGCCTCCTCCCCTCCCCGGGCGGCGAAAGAAGCAGGCTTCGCCGCCCGGGGAGGGAAGGAGGGACCGCCTCCTCCCCTCCCCGGGCGGCGAAAGAAGCAGGCTTCGCCGCCCGGGGAGGGAAGGAGGCGATCCCTCCTCCCCTCCCCGGGCGGCGAAAGAAGCAGGCTTCGCCGCCCGGGGAGGGAAGGAGGGATCGCCTCCTCCCCTCCCCGGGCGGCGAAAGAAGCAGGCTTCGCCGCCCGGGGAGGGAAGGAGGCGATCCCTCCTCCCCTCCCCGGGTGGCGAAAGAGGGAGCCACAAGGCCAGGGCGCACTGGTCGGGCGGCGGGGCACCATCAGAGCGGTGCCCCGCCTCCCTCCCAGCCTGACGGCGCCCCCCGGGACCTGCGCCCGAGGCGGCGGCGTCACTGGCCTTTATGGTGGGGCCGGCCCTGATTCAATGGAATCTGTTATTTAAAAATGGTTTGACATTGTTTAGCTGGTTTGTATTTGTATTTCTTCATTAATATAAAGTGGTTTTGAGAAGCCAATTAGGACTTTATTTTGGACAATTTAAGTTAACATCAGATGACAATGATTATTTCCTTGCCATATTCAGAAGGATCCAACCAAGTTGTCTGATCAACAAGAAGCTGTCAAGTGGGGGCAAAACCCTTACCCTATTTATGCAGCTCAGAATGTGAGGACTAATGTGAAATCCCGTGAATTTACAGGTATGGAGCTGAGGTTGAAAGTCATCCAGAAGTATTCTTAGGTTGAAGTACAGATATTTGCTAGTGAGGTTGTTGATGAGGTCTGCTTACAAAGAACTTAAGTCTCCTTTGATACAACAGCTGCATTGCCTAAGTACAATTCAACATGCTGGTTATGACCTATGGCTTGGGTCCAGGCTCTCTGAATGACAGTATGTATGATGATGCCTGAACTCTAAAATCTTTGGAGGAAGCACTTCTTTCAGTTTAGCCACCGTCTCCGTTGAATTAGGTAGGAACAAAGGAGAGGATCATCTTTGTGGTTGTTCCTATACTCTGGGAGGAGGCTGGATCCCTTCCAGCTGTCTTTTGAAGGCTTTTCTATTCCTGCATGGAATATCTGTTATCTGTTTTAGTACTGTGATGGTTTTAATGTATGTTTTTATTCAATGCTTTTAAATCCATGTCTTCTTAACTTTTTATATGTTTTCAGATACATAGAGTTTTACTTCTTACTTTTTATTCTGTAAGTTGCCTTGAGTTCCATTTTTGTCTAAACCCAATATAAATAAAACTTTTGTTTATTCATTTGTTTGATTGGTAAGGCATCAAAAGAATCTGATCTTCACACATCCTATTAAAAGGTAATCTTGAGATATAGTTCAATTCTTCATTGTGGGGAAAATGTTAATACATTTAAATGGAAAACAATGTTTTTTTATTTTTTATAGAATGGTGTGAGTTTACACCTTATGAATTTGGTTTTTATAAATATGGAGCTTTTATCTGCACAGAAGACTACAATAGTAAATTTTTCATGGGTTTTCTGCTTGAGAAACATGAGGAACCCAGGATCTGTTTCCTCCAAGGTAGGATTCTATGCATAAGTAGAATAACTTCATTTTAGGACCCATGGCTTTCACTGACCTACTAAAAAACAGCTCACATGTCTCAGAGGAACTTCAATTATAATATTATGCTGGTTCTCTTCATAGAAACCTACATGAGTTGGTCTGAATTGCACCATCTACACTTTAGAATCTGAGGAGTAGAAAGTCAATGAAAAAATCCTCTACTGTTGGGATTATACCTCCCATTTAGTATTCCTGTAAATGTATGGCATTCAGTGACAGATTCTGGTTATATGGAAGTAGAGAGGTCAGAACAGTATTAATCCCAGCATCTTATTTAAGCAAATGTTTTCAGCTTATTTTATGTTTAATAGCTGGCCAATGGCCATACATACTGGTATGTGATAATTTAAACGGTTAAAGCTTTGTCCTATTGTAATATGTTATGTTGTGCTTCCTTTCTCAAATTTGTATTATTTTAAAATTTGAAGTATTTTAACCCACTTTATGGAATGGTGATCAGAGAAATAAAATAAAAATATGCCAGATTGTCTTTTTTATGCTGCTATTGTATTACAAGCATAAAAACAAATTGTTGGCCAAGTTCCTGTATCTAGCTACAATTGTTGTGGTTAACTGGGACTGCAGTTAAAGAGGATCTGTGCCTGGTGAGCCATATGCCAAAAACCAGATAGGACAGGACAGAGAAACCAACTCACCAAGTTGAAGACAATCCACAGAGGTTTATTTCAATTTGTCCAAAAGAGATGCAAGTACATCAATTTTGCTTCAAAATGTACAAGCATAAACATACAGAGAAATACAAGATATCTTACACAGTTCTGTCAGCTGTTCAGACTTCCCATCCTCTCCCTTGACTGGCCAGAAAAGAGGCTGGCTAGGATCCATGCCAGTGGTTAAACCCTTGCGTCGGCAGGACTGATGACTTAAACGTTGGGTTGCTGACCTGAAGGTTGCCAGTTTGAATCCAACCCAAGGAGAGCATGGATAAGCTCCCTCTATCAGCTCCAGCTCCATGTGGGGACATGAGAGAAGCCTCCCACAAGGATGGTAAAAACATCAAAACATCTGGGCGTCCTTGCAGATGGCCAATTCTCTCACACCAGAAGTGACTTGCAGTTTCTCATGTCGTTCCTGACATGAAAAAAGCTTATTTCTGAGCCCTTGGTGAACTATAAATCGTTGAGTTTTTTTTTTTACCATAGCTGTATAACACAATGACAAAGCTCTGTTGTTGCAGCTATGTCTCCCAATGCGACTCCCCTAAAACCCACATTAGAGGCCAAGCAGCCCCACTATCATAGAATTTTTTCCAGGCCCTGGAGAGTGAGGTTGTGAATAAAGTAGCATACAGCCTTCACCCAGTAATGAGGAGCTTTCTTTCAGGCCGCCACAGGGCTATAGTTGCATGTTACAAAATGTCTTGCTGCTGGAGAGGGACTGGATGGTTCTTCACTCATGACCTGGCTTCCCCATGTCACAGAAATCTTTATATTGCTGAAGTTTCCTGGCTTCTAATGTAACTTCCAGGAGCATCTGGTAAATTTCAGTTGTTGAAATGGTATAATGACTGCAAACATAAATTCCAAAACATACAGTGTCATAAATCTGTCTTGTGATTTTGGAAATACTCAACAAGATGCTACCCAGAGGCAGTCTTATCTTGGCCTTATCTTTAAGTTCTTCCTGTTAAACTTCTAATACCCAAACCCACATTTATATAAATATACAACAACTGCCACAAATGAAAACACCCTTCCCTTTAAAGTCTAGTATATCTGTCACATCCTGATAATATTAGATTGTGTCTTTAATAGACTCTGTTTCATTAAATGTCACTTAGAGATAGTTGCAAAATGTGGAAAAATTACACAAGAAAGAGAGCAAGTTTTGGTATGCTGCCCCTGTGTGTGTCTGCATGCATGTGTGTATGGCAGGGGCTTGAAATGTCTTCTATTGTCACACTGCATTCAATCCAGTATTTATCTCTGTCCATTGAAAAAGAAATGCTAGGCAATAGTCAGTGAACTACATGATTAGTATTTTACTCTTGGTGCAGGAATTTGGGCAAGTGCATTTGCTGCCAACATAGAGGACATCTGGGAAGAAACAATGGCTTTAAATGTGAATTTCACAGAATCTGTGAAAGGTGCCATCAAAATTGTAGGTAAAGATATGATTATATTCAGCGTTCCAGAAATGGTGCTCATCCTATGCATGTTTCCTCAGGTGTTAAAAGGGAGGGTGGGTGCCCTCAAGAAAATGTGCCTTGGTTTGCATTTTAAATGTGTTTACTGAAAAACCCCCCTCAAAGAAGTATTTTAAATACTCAAATAAGGAGACCTATTTTCCTGAAGTAACACCACTTCTCATTGGGATGTATACCAGAAAACAGGTTTTAGCCTGTCAGTTACTAAATTTGGCCTAAGGCTAGTGTATCTCTATAGCTATCTGAACTGCAAATTCTTCTAGTCTTATATCTGATTTTCCTAATTCAATCTGTGATTAAAGCTTTTGTTTTGTCATGTTCATTAATTTTCCAACTAGCTATTCATTGAATGAAGCTTGATTGTGATCATTTAGAAAACCATGTAAAATTTTCAGTGGGACCTACATTTCAGTGGGGCCTAAATTCAGTTAATACTTAGGGTTCACCTGCACTGTACAATTAATGCAGTTTGACACAACTTACCTGCTATGACTATATAATTCTGGGACATATGCTTTGTTGAGGCACCAATATGCTTTGGCAAAAAAGGGTAAAGACCTTGTAAGACCACAACTATCATGATTCCATACCATTGAGCCATGGTAGTTAAAGAGGTGTCGAACTGCATTCGTTCTGCATCCACAGCTTTCTTTGATACTGTTCCATTATCCGGGCAGCGGCCACCAGGGGGCGGTAGAGAGAGGATTGTCCAATTTATGGGGGTGGAGAGTAGGTTGAAGGAGGAAAACCATTACCCCTTGTGTACCTGTTATTCCCCCCACCCATGTCGCTATCGTGGAAACAACCCTAGTGTATGATATGGGAAGGGGGGAGGGAGAATGACTAGCAAAAATGGGGGAAATGATTTTCCTCTTTCAACTCCCTGCCCATAAATTGGACAGTCCTTCTCTCTCTGGCGCTCCCTGGTGGCCTCCTCCCAGATAATGGAACAATACCTTTTGTTTTAACTGTTAACTCAAAATTTTAGCTCTTCTAGAAGAAAATTATTATTTCTTTCTTTTATTATTTTACATTTTACAGATGAACTCTGGGGTTCTCAGTCCTTGGACTCTTCCCTGAGACAAACCCAGATGATCATGCCAGGAGGAGCCTTTACGCAGTTGTTTTACAGTTTATTTAAGTCACGAATTACTACTGGGGAAAACTTCAATTTTCTGCAAGGGTTGTATCTCCACAAGGATTATACCAATGATAAAGAATTTGTAGCTTGGAAAGGTAATATTTTTACATGATAAAATTTTTATTTCTTGTTTTGCTGTCTCTTTGGATCATTTATTTATTTAAGGGGATTCATTAATCACCTCTTTAGGGCAAACCTGTTTCAATGGGCATTGTTTTGGTGGGTGTTTCAGAGACTCACCTGGATGCAGTACCCAATCAACTGACCCCTGGAGAAAAGAGTCTGCACTTGGTTGATGGGGCATTTGCTATCAACTCTCCATTTCCATTGGTCCTCCAGCCTGAGAGAGATGTGGACATCATCTTATCATTTGATTATTCCTGGAAATCTCCTTTTGAGGTGAGAGATATAAGGACCCACAGTCCACTAAAACATAAACAGACTAACCAATCACATTACCAACACTTGGCTATAGCCTGGATTTCACGGACAAAGTTCAACAGAATCCAATATTGTACAGGAGCCTAAAATGACAGTCAGCCCCAACCCGGCAAATTAGTAATATACAAATGATTAATATTACCTAGTTAAGTACTGGTTTAAGTAGCAAGGCAGAGAGTCTCAACTCATGGGCTATGAAAAAAGAAGGATACACTTTCAATTTTGTAAGCCAGTAGGAGCAAGTAGGATGTCTTATTCTGCAGTCAGAAGAATTCTATAACACTACGTAACACAATTTTTGTTTCTGGATTATAATTGTCATTTACTAATTGGTTCTATCGTAAAAAACATGGAAAAAGTTTATTAAACTGCAAAAGCTTTGTTTTTGAAGAACATCCTGCAGCATATTTTGCTATAGTTTTTCAATGATTATCTCATAGAGTCTCAACCAATTTAACATAGTTTGTGGCAGCCACAAAAGCAAGGTTTCTCGAGTATAACAACTACTTTCAAAGTAAGTACCACACGATTAAACAGAAAATAACACGTTCAGACCAGGAACATAGCATTTTACAAATTTTGTTACATAGTGTAATTTATACAGCAATTAGAAGAAACCTAGGCTTATATGATTATTACGGTAACTGGAAACATTCATACAGTTAATTTGTTTAAGCTTCTTTTTAAATGTCAGACTGTTGCTCTATGTTACAGAGTATTCCCAACTGTAAGAACTGAAGCAGTAGATTTGAATTCTTGTATATACCAAGCCAAAATGAGAAGCATCTGAGCATCCACAGGATTATCAATCTTGTTTTTCAGGATCTCTGTTTAGCTTTATTTCCTGATAGCATTACTCTTCGAGTTTGCTATTAGAAATCAGTGATAGCAATTAGCAAAGTTATTTGAGATTAACATAGCAGAGATTAGGGATTTTATCAGACAGAGCAGGGGAAAGCGGAGGAAAGTGGAAGGAACTGTCTTACCCCATTCCCTCCCATCTTTCCGCATCTTCGGGGATGGCCAATCCACATCTTACCGTGCCTTTCCCCTGCTTTCTCCTGTTTTGAGTCGGGTAACACCCCATTCCTGAAGATGGCTTCTAGGCTCCACTTCCGTGTGCTGTGGGAACAGAGCCCCACAAAATCCCACCGGAAGTGCCCTTATGTTGTATGATGGTCTCTGTGGGACTCCCGTGGGGCTCCTTTTCCACAGCGCAGAGATCTGGTGTAATGCCAGGATGTAGCTATGGAACTGTATGAATGAGAGCATTGCCCTCCAAATAATAATTCTGACATTCAGTGATGTTTTCCTTCACTCCTCAAATTTTTAGCATTGCAGCAACTTAAAAACTAACATTCTGACTTCCACTAAGATTGACTCATATGCTAAAATGCTCATCTGTTCTTTTCTATTGACTGCTGCAAGTATATTAGAGTTTCTATTTTTCTTTAATGTTTGTTTCGCTTTATTTGTTTTCACTGTATTGTTAATGGATTGTGTTTTAAATGGCTATTTGTGGCATAATGTAATGCTTGACTTGAACTTTTATTACATAACAATAAAGTTAATTTTTTTTTAAAAAAAACCCTTCAGTTGAGTAGTCAGAAATTCAGTTTAGGGCATCCCCAAATAAGGGGCAGGCAGTTTTATATAAAGAAATGTAATATAGCAAAATGTAATGTTTGTAAGAATGAATAATTTTCCATACTAGAAATTTGGAGACAAATAGAAATTGTCATTGGGAGGGCAGCATTCTTTTGTGGGAAGGGCAATGCTCTCATTTCCGTGTGGCTGTATACCCCTATATAGTGGTTTGAATGCTGGACTAGAGAAACTCAATGTGTGACCTTATGCAAGATCAGCCTCAGAGGAAGATGATGGCAAGGTTATTCTGAAAAATTCTTGCCAAGAAAAATATGATAGGTCCCTGTGAGTCAGTTGACTGAAAGGCAAATGACATCACCACTGTAAGCTCATCTTGTGCTCTGCTTCAAAAAAATATACTTTTTAATTTGGTGTTTAAACAGCAATGGAACCAGCTTCATATTATTAAGACAAATGATTTTAGTGAAACATGGAAAAGGCTGCCTGAACATTTATTCCTCCTTCTCCAGGTCTTGCATCAGGCTCAGATGTACTGTGAAGAAAGAGGAATTCCTTTTCCACACATTACTGTCACAGATAATGATCGAAAAAACCCAAAGGAATGTTACGTGTTTTTGAATGCTGACAATCCAAAGGCTCCCATAGTGGTTCATTTCCCACTGGTGAACAAAACATTTAAAAAATACAAAGCACCGGGTAAGTAACACGTAGAAGAAGCTCAGCTTTACAGTATGGGCTAGCATGTAAGAGGATAATCACTTTCATTTTCACCAAAATAATGAGTTTCCACATTTTTAACTCCTAAATCTCACAGATCCCAATATTAGGAAATATCTGGAGAAATCACTAGGAAATTAATCAGTTTTAAACATTTCCTTTTATTGAGTTGCTGTGAGTTTTCTGGGCTCTATGGCCATGTTCCAGAAGCATTCCCTCCTGACATTTCACCAGGCAAGACCAAGAACAAGCCATGAGAGTAAAGAGATAGATCCACCCAGAGGAAAAGTGTTATTAAGGTCCATGGGGAGCCACTGACCGCATAGGGAAGCTGATGAAGAAACACAACCTACAAGTTATCTACAGACCCACTAAGAAAATCCAACAAATGCTACGTTCAGCAAAGGACAAAGAGGGATCCTCTCACCTCTGCAGGAGTCTAGCGCATACCATGCAACTGTGGACAAGTCCACCAAACACAGCATTGCCCAAACACAAATCAAGGAACATGAAAGGCACTTCATACTAATTCAACGAGAGAAGTCAGCCATAGCAGAGCACTCGATGGACACAGCATATTATCTGAGAACACAGAAATGCTGGACCACTCTGACAGCCACCATGTCAGACTACACAGAGAAGCCACTGAAATCTACAAACATGTGGACAATTTCAACAGAAAAGAGGAAACCATGAAAATGAACAAAATCTGGCCCACCAGTATTAAAGAAACTTCTAAAATCAGGACAGTAAATAAAGAACAACACTCATAAACCAGGGAATTCCAGATGGGAAACAATCAGAGCCAGCTAGCAGCTACCAACAAAGGATTCCCCCAGGCAGGAAGAAGCCAGACTTTGAAGCTACAAGGTTTTTCAATGCTAATCAAGGTGGCCAATTGCAAAATTCACACTTGCTTCAAACAGACAAAAGTTCTTTCTCCCACCCTGGACATTCCACAGATATATAAACCCCACTTGTCCATTTTTTCAACAGACCTCACAACCTCTGAAAATGCCAGCCATAGGTGTGGGTGAAACGTCAGGAGAGAATGCTTCTGGAACATGGCCATATAGCCTGGAAAACTCACAGCAACCCAGTGATTCCGGCCATGAGAGCCTTCGACAACACATTTCCTTTTATGTTATTAATTAATTAAATTGAGGGGAAAAATAAAGATGCAGCCCAGCCCCCAAACTGTTATGCTCACTAATGATTTCATAAGGTAAATATAAGCTCTTGTCCTAACATTGGGCAAAGATGCAGTTGCCTCAATGACATGGTACGGTGCTGAAGAGAGAGAGTCATGTATCTCTGCCATCTACATGTGCTCTTTGTCTTAGGAGGACAATACTACATCATAGTAATTACTGAAGAAATATTCACATCCCAGTCCAATCAACAATATGCATGTTAGATAAGAGGAGGTGTCAACTAGTGCAAGTGCAGAATAAAGAAGCACTTCCTTTTGTTATGTTCTGAGTGCATTTAGTTTAATGAAATGTCAGATTGTTTTCAGGAGCCTAAATATGCAGTCCCTTTGCTAACATATGTTTGCACACCTCGCCAATGTATGTAGTTTGGAAGAAATTGTGGAAATATCCAGTGCCTTCTATTGCAGCATCTCTTGTTTTGTATGCACAGCAGTAAGTGGGAGATTCCCATGAGTGACCCCGTCCTGCCTGCAAGGTGTGAACTTAGATGTGTTCTATCTGCCCTTGAGCATTTTGGGAAGAAGTAGACTTATGTTGTAGGTGGCGGCTACTGTCTCTTCCCCAGGTATTCAAGGCTCACCTGGAATACATGTGTGGAATACCTTTGCAAACCAGTTGTTGGAGATGGTGCTGCACACCTGAGGAGTAAACAAAGAAGAAGCAACAGTCTTCAACTCCATCCACTAGAACAGTGGTTCTCAACCTGAAGTCCCCCAGATATTTTTGGCCAACAACTCCCAGAAGTCCCAGACAGTTTACCAGCTATTAGGATTTCTGGGAGTTGAAGGCCAAAAACATCAGGGGACCCCAGGTTGAGAACCACTGCACTAGAACAACTGAAATAATTGCAAGTGTCAAAGAAATGCCACCAGTGAGTTACTTTGGTCTCAGCCATATAATTTGTTCTGTTCACACCTCACAGGGTATCAACATACAAAGTGATATTCATATCAGCTGTTTCCCCCTAAATGCAAATGCTATTTCTGTACATGCTTTTTTAATTATCTGTCTGTCTGTTTGTCTATTGAGAGAATATAACCAAAACTGCATACAATCTAATAAAAGTACCAGTTCCGCAAAGACAACCCTCCACAAATCCTCCTTTCCTTATTTCTTTGTTAGGAGTAAAACGTGAACCGGAAGAGATGTCATTTGCAGATTTTCATCTATATACAGATGATTCTCCTTATGGTTCCACAAAGCTCACCTATGAGCCAATGGAATTTGACAGATTGCTGCAACTGAGCTGTTACAATGTAATGAATAACAAGGATGCTATTTTAAAAGCTCTTCACCTGGCCATGAAGAGAAGGAAGTTCAAGATAGCAAACAAAAAATGAGATGCAGCCAGGTTACTGGGGAACAGAATATTAGAATGTTGTAGTAAATGAAAAAGGATATGCAACTCATTCTCAAGACACCTTACAGCTTTGATAGTTATCTTATAAGCCAAATGTACCAGCAAGATTGGTCAACAGAAGCTTTTGATTAAAATGTTTTCATATGTATATGTGATTTTCCTGTGTTCCTTCTGTGTACTACTTTGCTCACCAGTAGGTTTTCACTGTTACAGGACTCAGTAAGATTTAAGAAGGTTAACCCAAATGCAACATTTAGGAAAAGAAAGGCAACAATAAGGTCAGGTCAAAGAACACTTATCAGATGGTATAAGGGAAGATTTTTAACATGTCACATGTTAAACATACTGTAATATGAATATATCTCTATATAGTTATTTATTTTGTATCAAAAGCATTGCATAAATTAGTATAAAATTGATTAAAAATTGGAGCACAAGTGGCTAAATATCTTTTGACCAAAAACGGACAACAGCAACCGCATAGTTTTCAGCCTCAAACAATTCTTCCTCTGGACATGAGGCAGGACATTGCGGACAAGCATACAGATGCAGAGTTGTCTGTTCTGCTCCACAGTTGCACAAGGTGGAGGATTCTTCTAGATAGTGCCATTTTTCCAGGTTGTCTTTTGATTTGCCCACTCCACTCCTGAGTCTGTTCAGGGACTTCCAAGTTGCCCATTCTTGGTTTGCCCCTGGAGGAAGACCCTTGTGGGGGGCCATGTCATCCAATTGGGATTTCCTGGTTTAGTTGCCCAGAGGGATACTCTTGCTGTTGTTGGGGGAACGTTAAGAGGAGTGGTGGTTCTCATGAAGCTTTTCCTTGATTTGAGTCTACTGGGAGGAGGCTGATAGTCATGCAGTGGATGGCTTTCATGGTGTTCAGCCTTATTTCTCTCACAGCTAGCAGCAACTTCCTGTCGCACATTGGGGGGGGTGTAATGACACCTAGCTTGTAGAGCTTATCAACAAGTGCAGGTTTGAGACATCCTATGAATATTCTGCATGTTTTGTTCAATGCTATGTTCACATGCTTCGCATGGGCAGACTTGTGCCAAAAAGGGCAAGCACACTCAGCAGTTAACAAGGGCAGGCTGATGTTCTTATTAATTTTAGGTCTGCACCCCATGCACTGCCAGTAAGTTTCTGCAGGATGTTATTGCATATATAGTTATATCTTGGTACTCATGCACACAGACAAATGGAAAGATATTCTCACGTGTGCATGTCACTGTGTCTTTATTCTCACATATATCTATAATGACCAAAATAAGTATTTCAGCACCATAACATAAAGACATGAAACTTGAAACTTGGCATGCAAACTAATTTGGCAGTTCTATGGTTTTTAAATGTATTAATTTCAACATGTCAATGTTTTGAAAGCCTGCTATACCATTTGTAGGCACTGGGTGGCAGAAATCCCCAAGCTCTGGTCTGGAATCAGTGCAGAATGAAGCTGGATGGGAGCAGTCTCCAAGGACAGAGTTACAAACAGCAGTCTTCTCATGGCTATAGGCTGGGCAGAATTACTTCATTGTGGTGTGTGCACATATAATGGCTAAAGACAGGCTTAGGAGGCTTGGTACTTCCACTTCATTGAAAATTATGGTTGCCTGGTGAAATAAGGGGTAGGGCTTCCAGAAAATGACAAGCAATCATGAAAAGAATAGAGCCTTGCCCTTTATTTTCACCAGGGGATGCTACTCAAACATGTTGAACACAATTTGTCCATCTCTGAGAGTTGGATAGTCTTGCCCGAAGGCTTTTAATATATCAAACTAAGAACTATTCCAACTTGTGAAAAGTTGTTTACTCATCCTAGTTTGTGTATGTGTATGTGCTGGTAGGGAGTTGCTGAAGATGGAACATTTCCTTTGGTTAATGTTCTTGAGTTAACCTATCATGGGATTCAAGTCAAAGTGTGAGCAGTTCCACCACAACTAGCAGTAACTTCCTGCACTCCCATTCTACATTGACCAGAGGGTTTCTAATTCTCTTGAGTTGTAGAGAAGGATCTGGAAGGAGTGACCCAACAGGTTCTTTATATGAAGGGAACAATCTACATGGTGCAAAGGCTATTAATGCTACATAGAGCAACTTTATTACTTCTTTCCACCTAATACCAAGAATGCTGTCCTGCTGCTAAAACAGTGCCTGTCATTAGTGATGGACTGGATGAAGACTAATAAGTTGAAAGCAATTGCAGACAAGACAGAGGTATTCCTAGTCAGTCGTAAGGTGGATCAGGGTGTGGGATTACAGACTGTATTAGATGGGGTTGCACTCTCCCTGAAAACACAGGTTCGTAGTCTGGGAGTGCTCCTGGACTCATCGCTGACCCTGGAGCCCTAGGTGTCGGCGGTGGCCAGGAGCATCTTTGCACAATTAAAACTTGTGCGACAGCTGCACCCATACCTTGAGATGCCAGATCTGACTATGGTAGTCCATGCCTTAGTCACATCCTGCTTGGACTACTGCAATGCTCTCTATGTGGGGCTACCTTTGAAGATGGTTTGGAAGCTTCAACTGGTTCAGAGATTGGCGGCCAGACTGCTAACAGGAGCTCCGCACAGGGAGAGATCTACCCCCACATTACAGCAGCTCCACTGGCTGCCAGTCTGCTTCCGGGCTAAATACAAAGTGCTGGTCATTACCTTTAAAGCCCTAAACAGCTTGGGTCCAGCCTACTTGACCGATCGCATCTCCTTTTACAAATTAGCCCGGGCACTGATCTTAGCTTTCATTTGATGTTAGGTTTTAATTGCTGTTTTCATATGAGGGGTTTTCCTGGGATTTTATGTCAGTACTTGTTTGTTTTATGGAGGCATAGAATGTTTGTATGTTGGAATGTACCCTGAGTATCCTTGGGGAGATAGGGTGGAATACAAATAAAATATTATTATTATTATTATTATTATTATTATTATTATTATTATTATTAATTTATAGAGCAGTTAACTTAAATGGACTTAATGTCAGGGGAAAACCTTTACCTTTACCTTTACTAACTTAAATGGAGCAGCAATAAGAGAGTGGCTAAGTGCAAAATCAAGAAGATGGAAAACTAGGAGGAAATATATTTCATGATGAGTGTGCAAAGTGATTCAAGATCTTGATTGAGGTACAAAGACACTGAAGTTTGAGGAAACAAAGTAAAGTCTGTTGATAAGAACTCCACTCTTAGGCAGGAATGTTGACTAGGATAATCTATCCTAATTCTAAGGGATTGCTGAAAGAGGAACTGGTAGGAAAGGAAGAGGATGAAACTCACCCCTAAGAGTATCAGTTTGCATCACAGAGAAGTCAGAGTAGGAGGAGAAGAATGGAGGATATTTTGGGTGTTTCATGATTACTTCTGCACTGACACATTATTGACTCTTCTGTGTTAAGGGTTGTTGACATCTCAACAAAGTTACCATCACAAAGAGTTTGTCTATAGATTTAATGTCAATACCCTTCTAGTATTTGAATGATTGCAGAGCTTTACATGGCTATTTTCAGAGTGGTTGGAATGCATACTCTATGAAGCAGCCTTCTTGAAAAATAGAGTTTTCAATAAATCAGAAGATTTTGGAAGTAAATCTTCATGTGTTGCATGATTTAGGAAGACCTTGGCATTTTGGCTGTTCTCTACAAGGTGACTTATCAAAACAAACAAAAAAACAAGGTCTAAATTGTTTCAGTTACATGTATTTTAAAATCTACTCTTTGCCAGTCATATAGTAAGAATTTTACTATAACTCTCGACTTGATATTAATATGAAAATACAGTAATTGAAAAGAAATTAAGACAAAGAAAGACGAACAAACCTACATATCTGCTAAAATAGATTTTATTTTTATTTTCATTTAAAAATACTATTTCTTCATTTTTGTGTGAATTGTTTGAGAGTTCTGGTTCCTTGAGTTCTGGCTAACAAAGAATCTACAGTATGTGTACACACACACACACACACACGCATGCATACACACATTATTTTTACCATGTGCTTGGCCTTTATATTACAGTTGCTTAAAATCTTTTTGAGCATGTGATCCTAAATGAACCTTTTTTCAAATTTTCTGTGCTTCCTAGCCATGTGAAGCAATATATTTTCCACATATGTCTTGGGTGCCGTCTATTTAGCAAACTGTTCAGAAGATTTTCTGGCAGAGATGGAACAGGAAATAAATGGCTGATATTGGTTAACAGAAGCTTGATTTTTCTTAATTTACTTTAAAAGGGCTTCCTTCTGCTGTGATTTTTGTGGAAAATTAGTTTCAGACTAAGAAGCTAGTTTCAAAAAAGTATCCTATCTTCTTTTCCTTTCCCATGTCACCATATGTATTCCTCTCCATCCAAATTTCAAATGGAGAGTCTTTTACTGCCATTCTAGCATATTTATTGTATATAAATTGTAAGCTCTACCGATGGTTACAGTGATTTTCTGATTGATAGATAACACACTTTGTATGTCATATAATGAAGCAACTCTCCAGTGAAGTACATCTTCAGTACTGAAGTGGTGTTGAGCAAGCTAGTTGGATGATAGTTTTGAGGGTCATTCCTACCACCTTTCTTGTAGATAGGAAATACAATGCTCATTTTCCACCTATGTGGTATTTGTCCAGTGCTGTGTATCCTGGTAAATAAATAGGCTAGCAAGAAAGGGGCTCCACCATTTAACGTTTTCCTTGAGGAGTTCTGGAGGGATCATGTTTTCTCCAGGTGCTTTCTTACAACCTCATCAAATGGAGTTATTTTGAAAAAATGTAATGCTTGTTTCCACTTCTTTTAACACATTTTATGGCTACTGACGTATCTCTTCACACAATGTAGGGTTGGGCACCCCTCCCCTTTCAGTATTTTTGGAGCACTCTGCATCAGCCACCATTGGCCGCTGCAAATTTCTACATCACTGGCAGCACCTATGATATAGGTAAGTTTACTGCAATTTTGAATATTTTCTTCCTATTTTCATGCTTCCCCTGTCTAATGAGGGGAAGCGATGGGGTACCCTGTAGTGATTCCTCCACCCTTCCCTTCCTATCACACAGGAAGGAAGAGGGTGGGTGTGCGGCTCGCGGGGCAAATCAAGTCACCCCATGGCCTTCCGAAACATTATGGGGCCCTCGAAAGTGTGATGAGGTTCTTAGATTTTAAAGATGCTACTATGACTTTTGTTGTGGTTCAATCTGATGATGAAGGAGGATTTTGCAGTCTGAAACTGTTGTGGAGTCTGAGCAGTAGGAAGCTCTGAATGTGCCGCAGGTAGAGAGCCAAAATGAGATAGCAGAGGCTAAGATCAGCCTGACCCAGTGGGGAGAGATTCCCAGCCTTCTGAACAGGATGAGAAAATTGCCAGGTGTTTCACTTTCAGATAGTGATAATGAGAGAGAGCAGCAATTAGACAGAGATTCTATTTTGATTATTGTGTTTTCTTATTGCATGTTTACCTTACCTTTTGCTACCTTTTATCAATAAACTGTTTATATCAAGTCTGTCTCAGTGGTGTGTCTTGAGAGCAAGGTGGACCATTGCTGGGGTGTAACAACTTTACCTTATTGCCAGAGACTGATTCCCACTCAGGTAGAATAGAGAAATCTTTGTCCAGCCCAGCCACTTTGAAGGTGCTTGACTGGTTGCAGACAATACTAGGGAAATATTTAATTCAAGTAGAGGCAGTGATTGAGGCTTCCCATGTCCATCCTACCCCTTGGAGTCCTCAGGTAACAAGTTCCCAAAATTTTGTCTTTCTTCCACTCTGTTACTGCCTGGTCCAGTTCCTGCCACTTAGATTTTATGTGTTCATCTTTCTTTGAGTAGACGTTTATATTTTGCCCTACATTTAGTCATATTTTCCATGTTTTTCCCAGATGGGTTTTGCAGGATTCCCTTATTTTTTGCCAGGTCTGTTTTGGCAGCCCTGCATTCTGCGTCAAACCAGCCAAATTCTGAAGACTGAATATTTTTATCTGTAGATGTTGTTACTAAGCTGTTTTATAATTTGTTCATAGATATCTAAATGCTTTAATCATTTGCACTATTTGCATGTTATAATCATGACAATTATTATTATTCTCACCTGCCTCTCCCCATGAAACATACACAGTCGGATTAAAACATGTAACACCTAGTTAAAGCATCAATATATATACGTATACACACACACACACACACACACACACACACACACACACACACATGCAATACATATTTTAAAAACCAATACATAATTTAAGACCCATAATTTAATAATAATCAGGATAAACCTGCTGGAAGAGGCTAGCCTTTAATGCTCTTTTAAATGCACATAGTGTATCCAGCTGTTGAGTTTCTTCCAGCAGGTCACTCCACAATCTGTGGGAGGCTGAAGAAAAAATCCTCTGGGTGACTCTTGCCAGCCTAGTACTGGCTGACCAGAGTAAACACTCTTACAAGGACCTAAGTATATGGATTATACAGGAGGAGTCGACCCCATAGGTAACCTGGACCCAAACCATGTATGCTTTAAAAGTAATAAGCAACCTTTGGAATGCCCCGCCCCATAGACAGAGGTCATTGCAGAAAGATTTCTTTGGGCGGCTGAGGACATATTTGGCAAAAGAGGTACATCCTCTATGACAAATTCCTTCTTTCTCCTTTTGGGCTAAAGACATATTATAGTAAATACCCTTACTCATGTATGTTATCCAATGCCAAACTTCACAGGAAGCACGACGGTAGCATGCACACCAGCCTCTGTCTTCTATGCATTTTGATTAGTTGAAAGGGGCATCAACCTCCTCCTCCCCACACTACCAAATCTTTTCATGGATGGACTTTCATTAGCTGCTGGGATTTTCTAAACTCATATTTTCCCAATCGCCTTTGGTTGTCTTTTCTTGCTGCCACACTGTTCTCATCAAGGTTGCTGGTTCTGGATCATCCAAGTCTTTTAATGTTCTTAACATTTTTTATTTAATCAAACCACACTTTAAATTAATAGAAATCTTGGGACTTCCGGTTGGAGCTGAGGAGAGAAAGCCGCATGGAGCCTCAGCTCCGTGCATCGGAGATAGACGGTGAGGGGAAAGGTTATCTTCACCCCTCAAATTCCTCATCTTTGGGCGAGACAAAGAGAGGAGAGTGTCTGCCGGCAAAGAGCATCTCGAATGGAAAGCTCGAAGGCACAGAGAAATCCTCCCGTCTCCACGATCTCTCCGCATAAGGCTCCAACTCTTCTTCTCTTAAGTAAGCACATGATTTACGTTTATTTGATTTAGCACTGAGCACTGAAGCTATAAATAAGTTCCTTTGACAATTAAAAGCTTGGACTTTTCCTGCTGGAGATAAGATAATTTGCTAAGCTAACTCCTTGAGAGACAAGAGCCTAAAAGTATTGTATTCCAAAGTTTAAAAGCTGCACTGTAATACTGTGCTGAAAGAGGCAGGTCGTTACAAAAGACTATGAATATGCATGCTACTGACCATGCCTGATAGGAGGCTTGATCCAGATGTCTCCAATCCAGAAGATGTATAGTTGCAAGGACTTTAATTGAACTAAGATTCAGAAGAATAATAATTGGATTAAAAGACACTGTTTTCCTCTTATGTTTGAGGTTTAACTATACCTATCCCCACCACCACCCATCTTGGCAGATTCCTATAAGCAGCACTCTCCGGAATAGTTGTTTTGTCTACAGAACTGAACGGCCTTGAACGGCCTTGAGCAAGAAGGAGGAGAGAGAAGGAGAGGAAAAGGAAAAAAAAGTCAAGATCTAGATACAAAAAGGAGTGGGGAAAAAAATGGATAAACGCTCCCCCAAAGTGACGGGGCCGGGGATGAAAGGCCTGATATCATCTTATGCCACAGTCCCTGCAGCATCTGAAAAAATAAAAAAACAAGTCTCCACAGCAGCAGCAGCAGCAGCACCAGACCAAACCCTCCTGGAGATTAGATCAATGTTTGAAAATCTGACACAAGCAATAGGAGCAGTGCAGCAGGACTTACAAAAAAATTGCTAATAGGCAAGACCAAATGGACAATAAACTTGCGAAACTGGACAAAGACCAAAAATCTGTTAAAAAAAGAGTGGAAAGACTGGAAGAGCAGAGTCAAACCTATGAAGACCACCATGAACAGGTCTTAGATGCCATAGCGATGCAAGAATTGAAAGCCTGTGAGTGCTCTTTGAGGATACGAGGTCTTAAGGAGGGCCTGGAAAGAGAAAGTCTCATCTCTTTCATTGCTAATATGTTGGCAGGGCTGCTGAAAGAGCAAGATCTGGACATTATTCATGCTTCAATTTCGTCTTGTTTCAGAATCAACTCAGCCTTCGCAAGACAAAAAAAAGTACCTAGGGACTGTATAGTACAATTTGTTGCCAAAACATTTAAGGAGATAGTGCTGAAAAAACAATATGAAACCCCAATTGTGATTGAGGGAAAGAAAATATTAATGATGAAGGAGATCCCGGGAAGGCTTCTTAGAAAAAGGAAAGAATTCAATGCACTGGTGGTTAAACTGAAGAACAAAGGCACCCCCTTTCGTTGGCTCTTCCCAAAGGGTGTCTCCTTCTACCATAAGTCAAAGAGACACTATATTACAGATGCAGGGAAGGTTGAACAGTTCCTAAGGAAATATGCCCAGGACTTTCCGGGGGGAGAACAACAGCTTGCAGGCGATGAGAGCCAGGGGCACAGAAGGGGTAAAGGGGTGCCACAGGAAAGGAAAGAGCGAAAGCAGAAGGAGCAGGAGGAAAATGAGAAGGAGGGCACCCAGACAGATGAAGAAAAAGAAGAGGAAGATGAAGTTGAAGAAGTGGAAGAAGATGAAAAAAGTGGGGGAACAGACTAACAAATAAAGGGACATTAAGAGTAATGAACTGATTATTGGGAAATACAATATGTTTCTTTTGCTGACTGGGATGGGGAAAAGGTGGGGGGATGGGATTGAGTAGATTCAAATGTCTGTACAAAATTTAAAAATCATGTCTTGTAACATTAACGGTTTGAATAATGGCTATAAACGTAAGAAAGTGGTTCATTTCTTGCAGAAAATCAAATCAGACATAGTGTGTTTGGTTGAGACACATCTGATATACAAGGATAGTCACCTGTTAAAAAGAGAAAGGCTGGGCCATTTATTCACAGCATGTAACAGTAAAAAGACCAATGGAGTACTCTTCTATATAAAAAAAGATCTGGCACCAGAGAAAATATTCTGTGATGAGGATGGCAGAATATTAATAATTAAAGTATATATACAAAAAGCCCCGGTACTATTAGTTGGAGTCTACGCACCAAACAACAAACAAAAACTGTTCTATAAAAAATTGACACGTATATTAGCAGAATATGGGGAAAAGGAAATGTTATGGATGGGGGATTTTAATGGAGTCATGGTGCCCAAAGAGGACAGAGATAGTAAAGTTAAAAAGGACAGGAAGGAAGGCTGACTCCCAGGATCCTTCCTAAGGGAAATTCAGTATTGGGAACTTTATGATATCTGGAGAGTCCACAATCCAACAAGGAAAGAGTATTCATACTATTCACATAGACATGGCACATCCTCAAGAATTGATCTGATATTTGGCACTAAGGAACTAGTGGGTAAAACAGAGAAGATTGAATTATTACCAAGAGTATTAGCCGACCATAATCCGATATTAATGAAATTAAGAGTGGGATATAAAAGAAACAGAGCCTGGAGAATGAATGATTATATTTTGAAAATCAAGTCACATAGGGAAAAAATTAGAATGGGGATTAATAATTACTTTAAGGACAATGCTAAAGAAGAAATGAAGGAGGGAATAGTCTGGGATGCTGGTAAAGCAGTAATTAGAGGGTTATTGATACAACAAAACTCGATCTGGTACAAAGGAAAAAATAAGGCCCAACTGGAGTTGTTATCAAAAATCAGGACAAAGGAATTAGAAATAGAAAAAGAAAAAGGTACAAAGACAAGACTACAAGGTGAACTAAAAAAATTGCACCAACAATACGAACAGCTAATTGCTAGTGAAATAGAAAGGAAAGTTATGTATAATAGATACAACTTTTTTGAAAATGCAAACAAACCAGGGAAATTATTAGCTTGGCAAATAAAAGATGCAAAGAAAAAACCATTGATAATGAGGATAAAAAATAAAGGAGAAACTGTCACCGATTCACAACAGATACAAAAACTATTCGAAGAATATTATGCCAACTTATACAAAAAAACTCAGGGGGAGATTAAGACAATCTCCCAGTATGTGGAGGAGACAAACTTAGAACAAATTTCAGAAGCAATGAAAGCTGACGTAGACAAACAAATTACACCAGAGGAAGTAATCAGGACAATAAATATGGCTAAAGTAAATAAGTCCCCTGGGGCAGATGGACTTTCAACCCTATACTATAAAACGTTTAAGGAAGAGCTAGTACCACAGTTGGTATCAGTGATGAATGTGGTCTTGAAAAAGGGGGAACTTCCAGAATCTTGGAAGGAATCCATAATTGTTTTAGTCCCTAAACAGGATAAAGATTTAGACTTAATTAAAAATTATAGACCAATATCATTGCTGAACTGCGATTACAAAATATTTGCCACTATATTGGCAAATAGAATTAAGCAAGCTCTAGCACAGATCATTCATAAAGACCAGGTGGGGTTTCTCCCAGGAAGACAAGTAAATCAAAACATCAGACTGATATTGAACACCCTGGAAGTAGCAGAAAAAGACCCAAATAGAGATTTGGCATTGTTCTTTATTGATGCAGAAAAAGCCTTTGACCATGTTAGATGGGATTATTTGGAAAAAGTGTTAGAAAAATTTGAAGTTGGCCACCAATTCAAAAGGGCAGTAGGGGCTATATACACTAATCAAAGAGCAAGGTTAAACATCAATGGTCAACTATCAGATTACATCGACATACAAAAAGGGACCAGACAAGGTTGCCCGCTGTCCCCACTATTATTTATTATGGGTCTGGAAATCTTAAATGTCAGAATAAGAGAAGAGAAGGAAATTACGGGTTTAAAGATCAGTGACCAAGAACTAAAAATTAGGGCTTATGCAGACGATATAGTCTGTATTCTAACTAACCCACTACAAAGTATTAAAAAAGTATTGGACATTATTCAAAGACATGGTGACATAACAGGATTTATTATAAACAAGGAAAAATCTAAGTTTTTAGTAAAAAATATAGATGCTAAAAGCTGTAAGAAACTGGAGGCCGCAGCAGACTGCGAGGTGATCCCAAAAGTAAAATATTTAGGTATATGGGTCACAAACAAAAATATCAATTTATTCCAGGATAATTACGTCAAAGTATGGGAAGACATTAAAAAAGATCTTACTAGATGGCAAACAATCCCACTAACATGGATGGGCAGAATTGCAGTAATAAAGATGATGGTACTCCCCAAAATGCTATTCCTGTTTCAAAATATACCCATTATCAAAGGAATAAATTTTTTTGAGAAATTGAAAAGAAAGATTACAGATTTTATTTGGGCTGGAAAAAGAGCGAGGATAGCATACCGGAATTTAATTGATGATAAAGGAAGAGGGGGGCTAAGCTTACCCGATCTAAGGACCTATTACGAGGCTGCAGCTCTGTCCTGGATGAAGGAATGGATAAAATTAGAAAATAAGACCCTATTAAATTTGGAAGGATATGAATTAAGATTCGGCTGGCATGCATATGTATGGTACGATGGAGACAAATTAAATAAAGACTTTAATAAACATATAATTAGAGGGGGACTATTAGACATTTGGAAAAAATATAGAAAAGGTATGGAACCGAAAACACCCCTTTGGTTGAGGCCATTAGAAGCAGTTATAAGACCAGCCTTAAGTGTAGAAACAAGAACATATAAAGAATACCTTATTAGAGAAAATGAAGAATGGAAATTAAAAGGGCGGGAAGAATTGGAGATTAATGATTGGTTTCGATATCACCAATTGCATGAAAGATATAAAAAAGATATGAGGGTTGGTTTCGCAACTAAAAAATCAGAACTGGAAAGAATATGGGAAAAGGGAAATAAAGGGTTAATATCCAGATTATACAAATACATATTAAGTTATAATATGGAGGATAATACAGTCAAGACAGTAATGATATCCTGGGCCAAGGACCTAGGTAGGCCAATAGAATTGGATAACTGGGAGTACCTATGGAACAAAGAATTCAAATTCACAATATCTGGATCAATTAGGGAGAATCAATATAAAATGTTTTATAGATGCTATATCACCCCAGCAACATTGGCAAAAATAGATAAATCACAACAAGGTATTTGCTGGAGGTGTAGGAAACAGAAAGGGACATTCATCCACATGTGGTGGACGTGTATGACCATACAGGCATTTTGGGACAAGGTAATTAAAGAGACTAATAAAATGCTACATAATAAGATTAAAAAAAGCCCAGGATTGTGTCTATTAGGTCTACATAGAGAAAACAATAACCAAAAGGACCAAGAAATATACCAATATAGCTTTGCGGCAGCAAGATTGACCATAGCCAAAGACTGGAAAGGGGAAAAAGGTTTAACTAAAAAGGATTGGAGAGAAAGAATGCGGGAATATATGCTAATGGCCAAACTTACCAACAATAGGAAGAACAAAAGTAATGAGGACTTTTTAGAAACATGGAAGCTGGCCATAGCATATCTGAATAAGGAGTCAGTAACATAGAGGAGTTCCATTAGGAATTTAGGGTTACTATTAACAAGGATATATAAATTGGCTTAAAGGCTTCATAGTGCTTCAGGGTTGGAAGTCATGGTGAAGGGTGCACGGGTGTGGGGAAGGGGTTTTATTTTATGTGGGATAGGGGTTTTGGGTGCGTGCAGGGTTTGTTGTGTGTAATACGTTGTATGTTTTTGTTTTGTTTGAATGTTAGAGTAAACTCTTATATTTAATTTCTAAAAAAAAATAAAAATGAATAAATTAATAGAAATCTTTAAAAAAAAAGTCAACCCAAAAAACTTAACTCAAGTTATCCATGGGTCAACGTGAGTAGTGTACCTAAAAAGGAACAATCACTTTCTTTGAGTAGAGTGGCAAAAGGCAAGACATTTGTCTTGGAAGTACCTTAAAAAACCCCCACAAGAAAGCATTAGTGCTTTCCACTTTCTACACATAGTTTTGACTTGACTTATACACGAATATATATGTTGGGTTTTCTTTCCTATAAACTTTTAATCAAATAAGATAGTAGATTTTGAATGTGACTTTTGAAACCCAAGACATTCTCAGGTTTTGTTTTGAAATCTGACATGAAGATGTCTTTCAACCAAATTGTTTTTACTTATTGTTGTCATAATTCATTTTTTTTATCAATAGCAGCCCTAATTGCATGCTTATTGCTGCTACAAAGAAACACTTTGGGTAGCAGAACGCGGCAGCTCATTTGGCTGAGGCCAGGTAGGGTAATGGAGGAATATCACCAGGTCTCTTTCATCAAAATATGTGACTATATGGCCTGGGGGAAGCAAGCATTTGTTATTCATTTAACATTCTTTGTTCTTTGTCACCTTTACTTTGCCCACAGATGTTCTTCCCGAAGTAGGAGAATGGTATCATATGTCTTTTCAGGGTTGATTCACATAGCTTACTTGACTGCAGCATTGAGCAATATATTCCATTAGTGAAGGAAATGATTTAATTTTAAAGATAAGCATCCTATGTTACACTCAATGTTCCTGAATGAAGCAAGTTCACACCTTCAAGTGTTAAGTAATCAAAAGATGGGAAGGCTTACTCCTATGCTTCTCAGATGGGTATGTATCTGCTGAGCCTCTATGGCAGTGGTTCTCAACCTGTGGGTCTCCAGGTGTTTTGGCCTACAACTCCCAGAAATCCCAGCCAGTTTACCAGCTGTTAAAATTTTGGGGAGTTGAAAGTTAAAACACCTGGGGACCCACAGGTTGAGAACCACGGCTCTATGGCCAGCTACTGTCACTCCAGGATGAAGTCTTGTGATGCCATTGCTATCACAAGACTGAAAGCAAGATCTGGCTGAATTCCTCCCTTTCTCTTTCTTCACTTTGCTGCCACTTGGCTACTCCATCTTGTTTGATTGGCATAATGGGCACAGGCCATTCATCCTCACCTAGTGGCCCTCTGCCTCACAGCTGGCTTGGTTGCCAGCATGGTGGACATATAGTCCACACCTTATCCTATTGGGACATACTTGTAGGTGCATGTTTGCCTTCCTCTGTCTCATAGTGACCATCCACCCTAACCAATGGTCACCACTATGATGGCCATGTAGTGCCCACCCCCATATCACATGGCAAGGTGAGATGCAGGAAGATTATCTCCATTCTCCTCCTCATTGCATTCATGATTATCATTTTTTTTCCATTTTAAATAATGGTTTATAAGCATCTCTTTGACTCCATGTCATCCTGCACTATATGTCTTCACAGGTGGTTTGCAGGACTTTCATTTTGGAATTTAAGCTTTTTAATTAACAAACAATAGAAATACCGGTAAGCAATCTGGAAAGCTTTACATTATGTAGATATGACTATTGTTGCCTTACGCAGAGATAAGTACTAGCTTGTTCTGTGGGCATTGCATAATATTGCACTCTCTGGGGAAAAAATGAGTTGTACTTGAACAAACAGTTATGAATATACATTGTCAAACTGTGTAAAATGGGTTTTTATTTTTCTGTCCACCAAAACTAATACTATGAAATTCTGCAAAGGTAATAAAGCTGCATCCAAGTAAGTGTGCCAAGAATGAATTACCATATATACTCGAGTATAAGTTGAATTTTCAGCCCTTTTTTGGCTGAAAAAGCCTTCCTCAGCTTATACTCGAGTATATAGGTAATCAGAGTTGGATAGTCTTATCTTATTAAAGCCTTCTTATTATCTTAAATTACAGATTTATGTAAATATTCAAAAGCATTTAACCTACTGATGCCTCAATTAATGTAATTTTATTGGTATCTATTTTTATTTTTGAAATTTACCAGTAGCTGCTGCATTTCCCACCCTTGTCTAATCCTTTCGTCAATAAGTTTTCCCAGTTTTTTTGTAATAAAATTAGGTGCCTTTTCAGATCGAGTTATACTTGAGTTTATACGGTAGTTGAGCTGTTGAAGCAGATAGAAGAAATAAGACAGATTTGCTGAATAGCATGAAGCTAAAATTGTTCACAGCTATTTTTGTAGGCACATCAGCATTTCTTTTCTTGGGGAAGAAACATGTTTAGCTGGTTCTTTGTGTTTTGATGTAATACTTTTTATTGTGTTGCCAAAGTAGAAATCTATAATTATGCTAAGTTATTGATGTATAAAGAGAATATAAGAGGCCATGCTGGATTTGAGGATGATTTTTAACATAAGCAATGGTGTGGGACAGGCACATTAAGCTGTAATCCTGTAATCGCTTACTGGAAATAAGTCCCACTAAGTAGATTGAGAACATGAATGTATGTTACTAACATTTACAGACACACCTTTAGACAAAAAAATTCCTTTGTACAAAGTCTTCTTTTTTTTGGTACCACTCCACAATTGCAGCTAGGTTTAGATATGACAGTTTTCCTGGCTGTCTTTTTAAATACATCAGCTCTGTATGAAGAAGGAAAACACAAACCTTCCATGACAGTGGGTTGCTATGAGTTTTCCGGGCTGTATGGCCATATTGCCTCCTGCAAAGGATTGTTACCTTCATGTGATGCTGGAGCTTGGACACCTCGATGATACCATGAGCTAAACCCATGATGATGCCATGAGGGACACCCAAGAGGGGAAGGTCATGACAGAGAGGTCAGACAAAATACAATCCCTAGGGAAGGTAGTGGCAATCACACTGGCAACAAAGGTCCACATAGTTAAAGCAATGGTATTTCCCATAGTAACCTGTAGATGTGAGAACTGGACCATAAGGAAGGCTGTGTGAAGGAAGATAGATGCTTTTGAACTCTGGTGTTGGAGGAAAATTCTTTTTTTTAAATAAAATTTTATTGCAAACATTTACTAACAGTGTGAATTACAGTGAGGTGACATGTATTTGAGAATAGTGAAAAACAAAAACCATACCGCACGCCAAACAATTACTGGACATAAACAGAAAGAGGGAAAGAAACAACAAGAAAAAAAATCAGGAAAAAAACCCCAATGCATAATGAACATAAACCGGACCCAACAAACACCGTTACATAGTTACGTAAACATAACATACACCTTTAAAATTGACTTCTATTATGTGGTGGTTCCTGTAATATTCCCTTGGTACTCCCAGTACCCTTAGATCTCCTATCTTGTTTATGCATCAGTTCTTTGTTCTTTATTCTGAGACAGTTATATAGCCCTTGTTGGAAGAAAATTCTGAGGGTGCCTTGGACTGCAAGAAGATCCAACCAGTCCATACTCCTGGAAGTAATCTTGACTGCTCACTGGAGAGAATAATATTAGAGGCAAAGATGAAGTATTTTGGCCACATAATGAGAAGACAGGAAAGCTTGGAGAAGAGAATGATGCTGGGGAAAATGGAAGGAAAAAGGAAGAGGGGTTGACCAAGGACAAGATGGGTGAAGTGACTGACTTGACCTTGAAGGAGCTGGGCGTGACAATGGCTGACAGGGAGCTCTGGCGTGGGCTGGTCACGAGTTGGAAGTGACTGAATGAATAAACAACAAGCATTATCTACTGATATCTCACCCACATCTATGGCAGGCATCCTCAGAGGTTGTGACAGACCTCACAACCTCTGAGGATGCCTGCCATAGATGTGGGTGAAGCATCAGGAGATAATGTTTCTGGAACATGGCCATACAGCCCGGAAAACTCACAGCAACCCAGTGATTCCAGCCATGAAAGCCTTCAACTTTCATGACAGACTTGTTGGGAGCTCTTTTTCTTTTGGTGGCAAGTGAAATGGGCATTTGAAGTGGAAGAAGAAGCTAAAATAGATTTTAGATGGAATACTTTGTTCCCTTTACAGAAACTCTCAGACTGGTTTGGTAATTTGTTTCTTGGTTTTCCATGTCTATCACAAAACATTCAGCTTCCATTATGCTCTGTTTTCAGAGCACAGCAGGCATGTAGCCGGGTGGGGGTGGGGTGGGGGGCTTGAGGGGCTTCAGCCCCCCCCCCAAATTTTCAGGGTGGTCCGTGAGAAGGCCTTACATTTATTATTTAAACTGTAATGTTTATTCATATCATGATCTGATCACCATGCTCAATATATCCCATATGCATGGGGGTATTGGGATAACCATACGAAAGGTTTGCTAGGGTAGACCCTCTCCCGAACCAAAATCCCAGCCCCTCCCGAAACAAAATCCTGGCTACGGCCTGGAGCACAGAAACACTCTTTGTCCTATATTACAAACCAATATGTAATAATGGGAAGAATGTTTTCATGGAAGCTTTCAGGACAACTAAGTCCTGTGAAAGTTGATCAAAACATAATGTTTTCATTGCATTGTACTCCCATAATGAGTATTTAATTCAATGTTACAAAAACTCCCAAACATTTTCAAAGATGTAATGATTTCAAACTTAATGACTTTAAACTGCTTCTGTACTGGTACTGTACTGAATGCTTGGTGTGTCACAATGTAAATGCTGTTGTTATCTTTTCCTACCATTAGTCACTAACATAGCAATGCATTTTGTCAGAGTGTCCTCACCAAAATCCTGCAGTCTTTGTCTTCTGGTATGTAAGCACTTGTGATATGTGCCTTGTCAGGTGATTTTCTGCACACAGGTCACTTAAAGCTATTTGATGTGTATCATATTAGTAGAGTCACTGTCACCCTACTGAACAGAGATTAGTCAAGGATGTTATGGAATGTTTAATGCTAGCTGGATGTTTTTCAGGGCCGAGTTCATTAAAAATTAAATTTACTGCAATTGAAAAGTCAAAATATTAAAATAAAAAATAGTTACATAGAAATTTGACTTGATGACAAAATTCCGACATGCGAATACTTTGAGTCTTAAAGAATGATGCTAAAAGAAGATTGCTTAAACTATGTTGGCATGCTGTGGTTGTATTCCTTCAAGGCATTCCTGACACTAGGTTTTCTTGGCTGGTATTGTTCATGGGGGATTTGCCTTTGCTGTTCTCTATGGCAGACAGAATGTGATTTGCTCAAGACAATCCAATGGGTTTGCATGGCCAATCTGGGATTTGAACCCTGGTCTCCCAATGCCCTTAGTCCAACACTCAAACCACTATATCATCCTGGCTGTAATGTTTCTTCCACTGTATTAATGTGACCTATGCTGGTTTGGGGCTTTGGGAAAGTTTCTTATTAATATAGTTAATATAGAATTTGCCAAAATTGACTTGCAGACCACAATAGCTTGTGGAGTAATAAATTTGTTAGCTGCTAAGGTACTTGAAGTCTATTTCTTGACTTCACACTGTTCATACAAGATATGACTGTTTTGAGTTTTGGATCATCAGTGATTCGGATTCTGTTCAAGAATCTATGGCCAATGAGGTCTCAATGCATAATATAAATAAATAAATGAATAAATAAATACATAATCTCGAAGAAGCATTGACGAAATGATCTTCCACCATCAACTTTGCTGGACCGGCCACATTGTTCGAATACCCAATCACCATCTTCCAAATGAGTCACTTTACTCTCAACTCAAGAATGGAAAATGGAATGTTAGTGGACAGCAAAAGAGATTTAAAGATGGGCTTAAAGCTAACCTTAAAAATGGTGGCACAGACACCAAGAACCGAGAAGCCCTGATTCTTGAGTGTTCTAGCTGGAGGTCAGCTGTTACCAACAGTGCTGCGGATTTTGAAGAGGTATGAATAGAGGGTGAAAGAGAGAAACTTGTGAAGAGTAAGGTGCATCAAGCCAACCCTTGTTGGGACCACTTTTCATCTGGAAACAGATGTCCTCACTGCGAAAAAATATGCAGATCCAGAATAGTTCTCTATAGTCATTTATGGACCCACTGCCAAGACTCTACAATTGGAAGGCAATCATACGCAGCCACGAGTGATAGCCTATTATGATGGCATAATGACATAATGTGTCATATTTCAAGTAATGTCATTTCATGTGACCCTGCTATTGAGATCCAATGTATTGCAATTTCATTCAAATGTTTTGTTTGGAATTAGTTCCAGAGCACTATTTATCTAGGAGTCACAGTGTCTTTCTTTTCACAGAGAGACTGAATCCCCCTTTTCACATTTTCCTCTCAGCCCACAGCTACAAATAGAAATCCACACCATTAAAACACAGACAAGTGAAATATTTATTTATTTATTTATTTATTCATTTACTGCTTTTATATCCCACCCTTCTCACTCAAAAGGGGACTCAGGGTGGCTCACAAAAGAAGGCACAATTCGATGCCAAATATACATGCATAAGTAAAACCATCATATAAATTAAAACAAATAATTAAAACATATTAGTCATAAGACAAGTTAGTTAAAACCAAGCTGGTATTTACTAACAACCTCATCACAAACGCCGATGGATTCGCCATGTATCATGGCAAATCCATGGGGTCCTAGTGGGGTGCATGAAGAACCTGTCACTCCATGCTTTACATCACGTGACTCACCTAAGACCCTATCACATGGGAGGAAGCATTGCCATCCTGCTTACCCCATTGTCTTGTAGTCAACACAGGAAGCTTCCTGTGTTGCCACAGTTGTGAAATATGCTGCTTGCTCTCCCCTTTGCCGATGGAGCCCAGCCGGACGTATGTGTGTATTGTGTAATGGGCTCTATCGGGAAAGGGCAGAGCAAGCAGTGTGCAACAGGGAAAGGAGCCTGTCTGATTAGGTGGAAAGGCAATAAAAAATCTGTAAACTAGAGTCACACATTGTGGCTATTTCTTTTTCATGATTACTGTGTATTTAGCACTTTAGGTAATACTTTAGCATCCTGAAAGTCCTCCAGTTCTCACATGCTGGGCAGCTGCTGCTGCAAGTGACAGGGGTCTGTTCATCTGTTTATCTGAAATCAGCTGATAGACCTTGTTACCTCATCTCCTGAGAATAATCACTAGTGTGAGAGGGAATTGTAACAGATTCTTTGCTTCTGAATGTTACAAAAGAAATTGCTAGTGGAAGGGAGTGAAAAGTTGCTGCTTGAGAAAGATACAGTCCTCTGTCACTTGCAGCAGCTGTTCTCAGTAAACAAGGATCGGAGGCAACTGAGCTGGAAGACACTATTTAGCTATATAGGAAAGACAAAGACTCACAGCCATTAGAATATACTAGAAAGAGAGAGAAACACCCAAAGGTCTGTCAAAAGCAAAAGAAAGGACACCATGGAGATTGTCAGTCTGGGGTGTCTAAGGAAGGAATTCATCTCCTGTGTACTGGTGTACAGAGATATCTAGGTAGAGGCAGGCTCATATGAGAGAATGTGATCCTTCAAATGCCCTGGATCCAGGCATATGCAGCTTTATAGGTCACAACTTAAATTTTGACTTGTGCCTGGAAACAACCTGCTAGTAGAGTTGCTGTAAGAAACGAATTGTATGGTCCTTATAAATAGAACTGGTGAGTAGAATGATAGCGTCTTTGGACCAGCTAAACTTTCTGAGCACTCTTGAAGGCAGCCTGAGGTAGAGCTCATTACAGTAATCGAAGCAGGATGTAACTAAGGCATGTGTCATCCTAGCCAGATCTAATGGCTGTAGGAAAGGGAGCGACTAGCACACAAGCTTTGACACTGCAAATGTACTTCTGGGTGCTGTAAATGTTAGCTTCAAGGCTTTCTTGTTTCATGATAACAGACTAAAATGACTAAAATCTTAATTCACCCAACCTCAATTCCATCCTGGAACTGCAGGACATTGTAATATAAGTGTGACTAGAAGACGAAAACCTAGGCACAATTCAGACAAAGTATACACTTCTAAACCCCCAGGGAAATGCCTGTTGAATGAAATCAGTGGAGCCCAAAGTCCTAACTTTTATCTGAATTGGATATATTATAGTTGTCTACAAGTTAGGAATATATTTGTACTATTAAATAAATGTTCCCGCTTCTCCAAGAAATGGAGGGAAAAATCCCCTTTCTTTGTTTAATTTGAGAGAAAACTAGATATCCCATAGTTGGCAGCACCTCCGCTGATCTGGCAATGGATGTGTCTAGACCCTAGACCAGTGGTTCTCAACCTGTGGATCCCTAGGTGTTTCTGGCCTACAACTCTCAGAAATCCAAACCAGTTTACCAGCTGTTAGGATTTCTGGGAGTTAAAGGTCAAAACATCTGGGGACCCATAGGTTGAGAACCACTGCCCTAGACAGATCCTCCATCTCAAGGTCCTTTGTCTTCAACCAACTCCCAGCTCTCAGCCTCTTGTCTGGCTAGGAGTGGCTGTTGTACAACCTTCCAGATGTTGTTGAACTACAACTCCCAGCAACTTTAGCCAGTGATAAAGTATTTTAGGAATGACAGTTCAACACCATCTAGGACTGCTTGATCCCATTCCCTACCCTGGCTCTCAACCTCTGTTTGTTGAAATTACAGAACTATCCTGTGCTGTTAATAGTTTAGTGCCCAGATATAGGAGATTGGCCAGGCTATACAGTCACAATAAACTAGTCCCTTACGTCACATCTACAGTAACATAAGAGTTTTGGCTTCCATTAACGCAGATATTTAGGTTAATCAGACTGAGGAAAAGAAGGAGGGACTCTTTATACTCTTTGGAATTCAAAGTGGGTGGAGTAATGAGTCATTTTTTAAACACCTGCTTTTCTGCTTCAGCCAAAGGCACTGTCAGTCAGGAACTGTATCCATTGTGTTCCACATCAAGCAACTGGATTATATGTAGCAGGTACTGCCATGGGAACAACTATAAGCTCACCTGGGGTAAGTACACCTAAATAAATCAACACAAAGTTAACTTTTAAAAAGCTGGGTGAGAAGCCTGGGTTGGGTGTTTGAAATGAATACGTCGGGACATAATGACAAAATCATAAACAATTTCCCTAGAGGCATTGTTCTTTGTGTGGCTTTTATTTGGTTTTTATTCTTGTGGTACACCAAGCCTGACAGCTAGATTGCAATCCATGCACTCAGTTAACAAAGTTTAGGAATATTTGTGTGTTTGTAGAAGTGGTACTTATGACAGCACCAAATTGTGACTTTAAATATATGATTTCTTTTTTCTTTAGGGACATCCCAACAATGCAGAAAGGGGAAGGCAGGTATGTACAATACAGATTCGTACTATTCATGGTAATTTTGTTGTCATACTTTTGGCTATTCTTATTCCAAATGATAGGCAGTAGGCAATATGCTGCTTTTAAAACGTACAAAGGTATGAGAAATGCCACTGAGAATCTCATAGATGGCTCAGGATTTAGCAATGGGAGTGGTAAAAGAAGAGTAAGGTAAAGGTAAAGGTTTCCCCTTACGTTAAGTCCAGTCATGTCTGACTTTGGGGGTTGGTGCTCATCTCCATTTCTAAGCCGAAGAGCTGGCGTTGTCCGTAGACACCTCCAAGGTCATGTGGCCGGCATGACTGCATGGAGTGCCGTTACCTTCCCGCCGGAGCGGTACCTATTGATCTACTCACATTGGCATGTTTTCGAACTGCTAGGTTGGCAGAAGCTGGAACTAACAGTGGGTGCTCATTCCACTCCCGGGATTTGAACCTGTGACCTTTCAGTCTGCAAGTTCAGCAGCTCAGTGCTTTAACACACTTTGCCACCGGGGCTCCTAAAAGAAGAGTATTACATGCTAAATAAGTATTCTGTCCTCCCAAACATAATGTTTCTCCAGTTCCTGAATTTGTTTATAGCATTGCAGTAATTTTTTTTTAAAAAAAATCAGTTGAGTGTTTAGGCATCCAAAGAAAGGGGGAGGAAGAGTTACCAAGGGAATGCAAAGACAACAAACCCAAAACCTCATATATATGAACAATTTTAAATGACTCACTTTCTGCAATGCTAGAAGGAAAATTTCCAGTGAGGGGCAGAATTCTTATGGGGGCAGAACAATGGTCTTCTATAGCTACACCCATGTTCTTGTGTTCAGTGTATTAAGTTGGTGACTGAAGTGTGCATAGGGACCTCATCACACTTACTAAAATAAGCATCCTAGGAAACTTTGAGCTTTCTTCAGGGACGGAGCCCTACATCAACCATCACATGGCATTGTGTGGCTTCTAGAGGAGGCTCCACCCCCAACTGAGGTGGAAGCATCCTTGGATGCTTCTCCCCAAACAAAGAGGCCTTTCTGTGTTGTTCTGGCTCTAATGGACCCAGCCTACTTCTACCCTCTTTGGGCAGTGCCTCCTCGGTGTGATGGGGAAAGCGTTGCTGTGCCGGAGAGGTGTGTGGAGCAACAGAGTGCCCTTGTGCCTGCTGTTTTACAGGTGAAACGGCACCTAATCCTCCATGTGATTAGGTGGCCAGATATCCTATCTTGTCTTTCACTGTACAATCATTATTCCTAGCTTCCCATATCCCAATTAAACTTCAGGAGAGGGTACTATAAAGAAAAGCCTCCTTTGCACCTTTTTCAGACTAGGCAGATTTGGCAGCCACTGGAAGAAGCTGGGAGTTGAAAAGCAATAAAGTCATATGTAATAGAAATAAATAAAATAGATACTTCACTGTAAATTTTTTTCTATATAATCTATTGCATGCGCTTATATGTGTGTATTATAGCAGAAATACAACCATGTGTTATATTTATAATCAAGAAATCTTACCATATAGAGGAAGTCACTGAGTTACAAACATCCAACTTAGAAATGACTCATGGTTAAGAACGAGGGTGAGAGAAATCTACACCTTGGAAGGGAAATTCATTCCTGGAAGAGTTAACATAGGGAAACAGAGTCTCAAATGAAGCTTTATCACCAAGTCTTGTTTCCACAGCAAGTCAAATTTTTCAAAATCCAATTATTACAGGGACAGAAAATGAGTTGAAATCTTCCGAACAGGGGCACAGACAGCAAAACAATCACCACAGGGGTGCTAACCCCTTCCTATGTTAGACAAAGCTCTCTATATATCTATATCTATATCTAACTGGAGTTAAGAGTTAAAGTTTAGTATGGAGAAGTCAACCCAGTTTTTCTGGAATGATTTTTTGACTAAAATTTCTAGACTTATACATGTGTATATAGGATAAATGTAAAATGCAGGATGTGCTTTAAGGTCAAATCCTTTTTAACCTTAATCTGACTGACAGTCTGGACTCTGCTCTCATAGTTCAGAGGCAGAGTATGTGATTTGCTCCTCAGAATTGCTCCTATTTGATCTGGATTTAATGGTATATCAAATTAATTTGGGACAAAGCATGGTTTACCTGCTTTGTCTTGAATTAATCCTCTTTTACTGGAGGCGTCGTTTGGATGCCTCCAGTAAAAGTCTGACAGGACCTGTATTTTGGCCCTGTCTGGAAGGGCCCTGAGTGAGTATGGTACAGTACCTCACTAGGAGTAAGGATCACTCAAAGTGAACTATTAGCATTTAAGATTACAATCCTTTACAAATCAGAATATATCCTGATGTATATATTTCTGTGGGACATGTTTCTGTGATGTATATCAAATTTCATTTCATGTATGCATTGCAAATATAAATGACAGCCAGGCATCTGAGAGGACCTGTGGTCCCCCTCAAATCATATCCATGTTACAAAAGGTTACATCTGCTGAATTTCTAGCTGTCACAATCCTATTTACAGGCACAGAAATATTGGAAGGAGCAAAAATTGTCCTCAAAAATGTCACTTTCTTCTTGATCTGTAAATTCACGCACCACATTATGAGGTAGTTGTGCTTTAAACAAGATACTACAGTCTATAAGTATTAAACACAATTTTTTTTGAAAAATATTCAAAACTGGGTTTTTTTGGGTGTTGAGGAACGATGACAAGAAGAATCCTGGACTGAAGAGGCTCTTCATAGTTAGGACTTATTCAGAATAACATTCATATGGGGCTATTTGGAGCAGAGGTGATGATTTTCTATGCAGAAAACAGCTTTTTCTCTTTGAAATATAATGTCCTCTTTCCTGCATAGAAAATCCTGTTTTCTATGCAAATTAAACATATGCAAAATTTATGCAGAACGAAACACCGATTACAACATTATTTACACAAGAATTAATATTTCTGTGTTTTAATACTATCTTCCACGTGAAACAGCTTGTGTCTTTCACAGAAAATACTCATTCCTGCTCACAACAAGCATGTACAATTTTTCATGAAATAAGTCCCAAATTGCCAGTAGCCTTTGAAGTGTGTTTTTAGAAGATTTTCTCACAGTGTGAACTGCTGAAATGGCTACCTTTGAGAAGAAATTTAGTGAAGAACTACACCTCTACAGTAAAACATTCCTACAGATTAACAGTAGTGGAGGTTTGTGCTATTAAGCCCTGTTGGACATGGATGGAATTTTTGGTGCACTGCTGGTAAAGTCTTTGAGTTGGCAATTTTTCACATAATAATAATAATAATAATAATAATAATAATAATAATAATAATAATAATAATAATAATAAGTTTATTTGTATCCCGCCTCCATCTCCCCCGAAGGGGACTCGGGGCGGCTTACAGCAAAATCAAAATACAAACAATGATAAAATATAAAACATCAGGACAAAAACAAAACCAATAAAAAAATTTACACAATAAGTTAAAAAACACAACGCAGAATTAAAACATCAGGTTAAAAACAATGAGGTTGCAATAGTGGATAAGCAAATGTTCTTGTACACACACTTGCAGTTATGCTGGAAGACCTAAACATTTTTAGAGAGATATTTTCGCAAACCAGCAATTTCTTTATTGTGTTTTTCCCCTTTCACAGAGAATGCTGACTGTGGGTTAAACCACTTTTCATTTCCACTCTTTCAAATCTCTTTAGATTTACAGTGGTTCTCAACCTGTGCGTCCCAAGATGTTTTAGCCTTCAACTCCTAGAAATCCTAACAGCTGGTAAATTGGCTGGGATTTCTGGGAATTGTAGGCCAAAACACCTGGGGACCCACAGGTTGAGAACCATTCCTTAAGAACTCCCTCTGTTTAAAATAAAGTGTTGCAGGACTAGCTCAATGTTATGCAGATTTACTCAAAAGTAAAATGCTACTATACAGTCTATAACAGTGGCTTCTCTAATCTACCCCAATCTTCTTCCTTACACCCTCAGGGCTCCCTGTCCTACCACACCTTTTGATCCACACAAAATAGAAATGCATAATCTTTTAAGTAATGCTTCTTTTGAGCTACTTCAATGAGAAACCCAAACAAAACAAAAAGATTAAGAACAGGCTAATAAGTACTGTCGCCTGTTTTTTGTACCTTTAGCACAAACCACTGAGTTGCTGAACTTATTGACCGACAGGTCGGCGGTTCGAATCTGGCAAGCAGGGTGAGCTTCCACTGTTAGCCCCAGATTCTGCCAACCTAACAGTTCGAAAACATGAAAATGTGAGTAGATCAATAGGTACTGCTCTGGTGAGAAGGTAACATCACTCCATGCAGTGATAGTGGCCACATGACCTTGGAATTGTCTACAGATAGCATCGGCTCTTCCCCTTAGAAATGGAGATTAGCACAATCCCCAGAGTCAGACACAACTAGTCTTAATGTCAGGGGAAAACCTTTACTAGCAAATAGCAGTCTTCTTGACAAATTGAGTTCCAATGCAGTAGTTCAAGACAGAAAATGGTAAATAATTTCTTCCTTCTCTGAGCATGTGCATCTCCTTCTAACAAAGTGCACGGCTCGACTCACCAAGCTGTGCCTGTTGCAGAACAGGGCGCCCACGCCCCCATCATGGTGGCGATCCAGGGGCTTCTTCTTCCCAAAAGCCTCCTGGGGGCAGCGGGAAGCTTTCCCGCCACCAGCCCCTGCTGGCCAATGACGGGCGGGATGGCCTGGACTCGCCATTGGCCAGGCCCCCTCCTCAGAGGGCGGGCCAGCGCTAGCTCTGCCCCCGGGAGGCGTCTCAGCAGCCATTCGGCTGTTTCAGCTTGCCATCCCGCCCACCCTGCATTCAGTTGCTGTTGTGTTACATATGTCTGGTTTTTGTGTTCTGTTCTCGTCACAACTGTTGTTGGCGTGTGGCATGGGCCCCGGATCCGGTATTATTATCTGCATTGGCAGGAGGAGGGAGTATCATTGCGGCCACTAGGCGGCGCTTGGATACCGACTACCGGATATGGTGTCGGTTGCGCCGGGCTTGTTTGTGATCGGGCAGCACTGGGCTGACCGATCGGTGATCCAGGACCCATGCGGGGCAGCCAACCCTCGTTTCTGTAACCAATAAAATTGTTGTGGCCAAATTTTTACCCAAAAGTTTTACGTGTGTGCTCGTGGTTCTTGGTTATCATCTTCCAGCGTAGACACGTCGCCCATGCCCAGGCAATAATTCCAAGGGTGGGTGGGTAGGGGGAAGCGGGGAAAAGTGGAGAGAGCCTTTCTTGTTTCATTCCCTACCATCAAGGTCCCATGCCTTTTCTGTCTTCAGGGATGGCAGCCATCCCATGTCCTTTCCTTGCTTTCATTCGTCTTCTCTCGATGGGAGTTGGGTAGCACTCGACTCTAGAAGCTGCAGTCTTTGCTCCATTTCCCTGTGCTGCTGCAATGGAGTCCCATGGGGAGCCACCGGAAGTGGCCTTACATCCTGTGATGGCCCCCGCGGGACTCCGTTTCAGCAGCACAGAGGAATTCATGGGATGAAGTCCAAGGTAGACTTCTTTCTTTCTGCATCTCTGAACTCTACAGTAAAAGAAAACAAACCAGAGTAGAAATGTTGTAGTGGGTATCTTGCAAGTATGAATAGAAAACTTAAAAATCTGTTCATTGCGAGAGGAGGAAGGAGACTGCTGCTTCTTCTCAGAGGCTGTGATAAGTCAATATTCCATAAGAAACTAATGACCAGGGATGTCTCAATTTTTTTCCTGTTCCCAGTTGGTCTTGCCTCTCCACTGCCTCTTTATAGGCATAGGGTACCTTCCTCCATGAAGTGAGGAAGAGCTATGTGCTAGCCTAAATTATTGGTCATGGATTTTCTTTCTATACATTCAACCATCCACAGCTTGAAAATATTTTTTACAAAGAAATCTTTTTTTGCTATTTTATATAAGGAGCACCATTTTAACATGTCATTGTATACTGGGACCTGAGCATTCACAGATTTTGGTATCCTGGGGGCGGGGAAGGGCTACCAAATTGTAGTGTTTAGGGAAGTATTTTTTTCCTGAGTTCTGCAATGAAAAGTGTGATAGGTTGACTAGGGAATTAAGTGGTAGTATGGTTTATCCATACCTCACAACCTCTGAGGATGCCTGCCATAGATGTGGGCGAAACGTCAGGAGAGAATACTTCTGGAACATGGCCACACAGCCCGAAAGACATACAACAACCCTAAGTGGTAGTACTCCTCTTGCCCTAAAGGTCCTCTGAACAACGGTATATATCCCTCTCAAGCTTGGTGTGACTATATTGATTCTTTTTAATTCTAATTAAAGTGTATGTAGCATTCCAAGGGCTAACTCTGAATTAAATGAAACAATTTCTAGGCTGCCAGGTATACATCCGCACACCTTCTATTGTTTTGTTGATACTTGATTGGGAATTCTACATCATTTATATTTAAATACATACAGGTTATTCATCATCACTGCCTGGAATAGTGCATGTGTTACTTACATGTTTCCTCCTATTTTGTTTCTGAAATGGTTTAGTTTGTATCTGACATTCCACAGGAAGTCTTAATTCATATACAAGCTACATTTATTTGTCACCTCTTGATCTACCAGGATGTAGGGTAACAGCGGATGTAGGGTAACAGCAGGAGCTCACTCTGGTCCCGGGATTCGAACTGCCAACCTTTCAGTCAGCAATATCAGCAGCTCAGCAGTTTAACCCACTGTACAATCAAATAAAAAACTGTTTAAAACATTAAATAAACAATTCAAGGGCACTAAAAAGCAGTTTAAACTCCTTTTCAAAAATAATTCTAAAATCAGACAAACAGATTTTAAAAATGCTAAACCTAATTTTTAAGAGCCACAGGCCATGTGAAACAAAGCTGACTTTGCTTTCTGGCAGCAACTGAGGTCCATTAGCATGGGCCCGTGGCTCTTAAAAATTCCAAGTTCAAGGCTTGGCCAAAGCATTGGACTAGCCCTGGATTCTGCGGAGATGTTTACACCTCTCTGTTCTGGCAGCAGAGCTGGGACTGGAGTCAGGCCAAACCTAATTTGGCCAGTGGCCACACTCTTACTTTTTGTGATATGTATTGCAAAAGTAGTGGCCACAATGGCCAGACAACACCTCGCTGTTGCTGATGTCATGGCTGCATTGGCTCTTGTAAACAGCAGGATTGGTTCCAAATTGGATTTGGCCTAGGTCCTAATATTGGAGAAGCAGCGAGCATTCTGCTAAGTGGGTTAGTGGCTGGAGATTTTTGGATGTCATCTGGACACCTGACCTGATTTGTGGTTTGTGGCTCATGTAGATGGGCCCTTAGAAAAGATGAAGCCAATTTGATCTCACTTGGGAGAATGTTCCTGAGGTGTGGGTGGTACAAAGAAAGCCAGGTAATGTGTTGCCTCTAGCATATCCTCATGGGATCACAGAATATCTATCAGAGTCTCTGCTGACAACAACAACAATTTTTGTCTGGCTCTCCCGACAGCTTGAGGTGGGTTACAACATTGCTAAAATACACATTAACCTAAAAACATTATTTAAAACACACATATTGTGAAGTCTTGGCTCTGCCTTTTCCTCTGTTTAGATTTTCCCAATAGTGTAGATTCCTCCATTTGTATTAGTTTTTGGGTGGGAAGGCAGTTACAGAGTCTGGGAATAGCCACTCAGAAGTCCCATTCCCATGTTCCTATCAGTTGTACCTATGAAAGTCGTGGGACTAAGGACCTCATCACATTATATCAGTGATTCTCAACCTGTGGGTCCTCAGATGTTTTGGCCTTCAATTCACAGAAATCCTAACAGATGGAAAACTGGCTGGGATTTCTGGGAGTTGTAGGCCAAAACACCTGGGGACCCACAGGCCGAGAACCACTGAATTAGATAATTTTACCGTCCTAGGACTCTGGGAGGATGGAGCTTTCCAGAGACCATCAGGCATCCTGAGATGCTGCCCAGATAATGCAGGAGGCTTCCAGTGTTCTTTTTTTTTTTAAAAAAAAAGATTTTTATTAAGAAAAAAGAATAATTTGTATAAATAAAAGTGGGGAAACAATATAGGTATAGAAAGGTAGGAAAAAAAAGAGTCAGAAAGTATTAAAAAAAAGTGGGGAAAGGGTAATTGGTGGCTTCCTCCTCCTGTAAGACTTTAATTTTGTAATGATCTAAAAGTGTCAAAAAAAGAAGAATTCTTTCCCGCTCAAGTCTTTAGTATTTCGCAAGATACTTTTCTAAAAGTGACCAGCCCGTCTTCTTCAATCCACTACCATTATTCTCTTTTAATAAAAATGTTAATTTGTCCATATCTTTTATTTCCATTATTTTAATAATCCAGTCTTTTGTATCAGGAATAATATCCAGTTTCCATTTTTTGGCAAAGACTATCCTCGCCGCTGTTGTAAAAAAAGTAAACAGTTTGTCCATATTTTGGTCTGCAAATAACTCCAAATCGAACATACCGAGAAGATAATATTCCAGTTTCATTGAAAAGGTTTTTTTAAAGGATTTTTTGGCATTCAGCATGAATAGTTTTCCAATAATTCAACGATTCTTTACATGTCCACCATAGATGGAAGAATGTACCTTCATTTACCTTACACTTCCAACATTTGTTGTCCATATTCTTGTACATTCTTCCAAGTTTTGCTGGAGTCATATACCAGTGATGCATCATTTTTCAGGTAATTTTCTTTTAAATCGGTGGCATATGTATACTTTAGTTTCCTTAACCGAATTTCTTCCCACTCTTCGATTTGTATTGGTCTTCCTATATTTCTTGCCCATTTTATCATTGAATTGTTAATTTGAGTCCCCTTGGGTGAGAATGGCTGGGTATAAATAATTCAAATAAATAAATAAAATAAACTGTTCTGTTTTGATTGACCATTTGAGGAGTTTATTATATAATGTAGTAATTAGTTTTTTTCTGATTTAATCAATTTTTCCCAAAAGTCATCCTCGGAGAAGCCTAATTTTTGTCAATACTGAAGTACTCTTTAATCTGTAGATATTGTAGCCAAGTAATTTCCTTGAACTTTTCCTGAATTTCTTGTTGCGTTCTTAATTGGTATATGGGAAATGTCCCTATTATCAGGTCTCTATATGATGGCCATTTGGTCCATCCAAGCAATCTTCTTTGATTGGCTTCCAGTGGTGAAACCCACTTTGGTGTTCTTATATAAAAATTCCTTTTGTATCTTTCCCAAACTCTCAATAGTGCTGACCTAATAAAGTGGTTGCCAACGTTTTTCTCTACATTGATTTTCCTGTACCAAACATACCAGTGTTCTCATACGATAGAACAGGATGAGTGTGTGTGTGGGGGGGGGGGGGGAGAGTGATGCTGCCGCGTCATCAGGGTAAGGGGGCGATGCCATCGGATCATCATGCTGCCCGCTGAATCCCCCTGCTATCACCACAAATTGGACCTCAATGTGATAAGGTCCAGAGAGAAGCTGTTCTCAAAACATGGGAAGGTTTATGTGTGAGAGTATTGTTCTTTAAAGTTTCTCCCTCTTAGTCTACAATACATGGTTAAGTCAATGACATCCTAATTTAGGTAGGTAGCTATCATAGGTACTCTTTTTGTCTTCTTTTGGATAGCTACTCAGCTCATGAGTAGTATATAAAACTATAGCACTCAGTAATTGGAAGCTTGTTTTGAATTAAGTTTCCCTCGACTCCCACCCCAGTTTGCTATGCCACAGAACAAGGTATAGGTAAATTACAATAACATACTTGTCTTAATTTCTTGTATAATAACTCTGCTTATACTTTAATAAGTTGGTGAAGATTATTAAGATTAAGTATGTGGAGGACTAAATATTCTAAATGTCCCAGATCTCACCTGATTTTGGAAAATAGGCAAGGTCAGACCTGTTTAGTACTTGGAAGGCAGCCCACCAAAGAACACCAAGAGCTGTAGGTTATGGCCCCTTCTACCCTGCCGTATAAAATCCAGGTTATCCTCTTTGAAGTGGATTATATGGCAGTGTGGACTCATATAATCCAGTTCAAAGCAGATAATGTGGATTATTTTATTTGATAATCTGGATTATATGGAAAAGTAGAAGGAGCCTATACCTCTGAGTAGTTTTTACCTAAGAAAACCCTGTGAAATCCCTGAGTCACAATAAATCGATATGCAACTTGTAGATAGAATACACATGCACAAGACTGAGTGATATAAATGAAACACATGTTCATTTTTTTTGGACCAGAAAGGTTTAACCTTTGCTGGATCATTTTCAATGTTCCATATAAAAATACAGCCTGCATATATTTGTGCACACAGAACTCGAAAAATAGTTGGCCAATTAACTTGAATTTTTGGCACAATGCAGCATATTCAGGTGTTTTTCTTTTTGCATGATGCCAAAGATTTAAAAGGTTATCCTGGCTCCTCCTAGTTGTCAAACAATTTAATTGATATATTATCACAATAGATCACCACACTGATTATATATCGCTCCTGACTTTGCAACATTGATGTTGTGTGGCAGGTCCATTCAGCCCATTGCCCCAAAACAACAAGATGACTGATACTTAGGTTTTATTTGTAATTAATTCTGTAGCATACAGATGTTTGGCCTTTTGACAGAACTGTTCACCTTTTCAAAGAGATAATTGAAACCTAACCCACCTTTTACCATACAGGTTTTCTTCAACCACTGCTCAGTGGTGACTAATGCTTTTTTTTTAACATTTGAGAATTTCTGGCCATAGTCTAACCCAGTTTTATGACTAAAGATGTGATGTGATGTTCAATTACTTCTCATTACTTACTTTTAAAACAAAAACGACAGAAATGCTCAGAATAATTATGACTTAACCATTCCATGGCAGTTTTCTTCTTTCCCAAAGCAGTCTAGTAGCTTTAGTATACAGGTGAAAACTCAGATGGTATCACTTTAAATTAATATGGTAACTGGAATATTATTTTCTACAAGGAAATGCTTAAATATTTCAAATTTCTTATCACCTTTCTTATGCATGCAATATCATCAACTGTGTTATTGTGGTTTACAACATCACTGAGAGACAAATTGGCAGAATTTTCTTACAGAGGTATTCTCTTTATGAATTTTCTTGGTCTTCCAATGGGACTCTATGGTACCTTCTGGTGGAAGGAGATAGAATCATATGGAGGACCTAGAAAATTTGTAGGAAGGACATATTTCGTTGGATGCAGACAGATGAAACTGCAAGTACCAGTCCTAAAGGCACGGCATTTATATTATATTCTGTCAAATATATTTGTTCATTTATATCTTGTTAACATACGTTTGTTTATGTGTTGTTGTGCCATCAGAATGAGGAAACTCCATTCAGACTGCTCACAGTAAAAGTATTACGAGCCAGAAACATCCAGAAGGCAGACACATGTGAGTATATTTCATGTGACTAAATATTCCACAGTTCTATATAAAGGATTTTTTGTAGTATACAGGAAGGGGGCTTATGGGATGATATATTTGGATTACTGCTGCTATATCCATTCCTATTTGCTCTGCTGGTTAAAGGTGATGGGAACTGTGTGTGTGTGTGTATATATATATGGAGAAATATCAGTTCCCATCTTGATGTAGGGACTCTACTGTGCCCAGTACTGGTATATTGCATGATGTTTCTTCTATTTTGCTGTCTCATCATTACTGAGCACACTTCCTGTATTGTGAATCATATCATGTGATGTGTCCCCTTGCTCTGCATATTTGGCTGCTGATGGTAATGTAGGGGAAGCATGCGATGGCCAAGACTCACCTTTAGCATAACATCAATTTACTACAGTGCAGTCATGCTGAATCCCACACTTGTGTACCCACATGCACAATGGATGCCAAAGCATTGAGCTCACTCATTGTGTACAGTAGTGGATGGTTAGGTCCCCATCCACCATTTCATAAATAAATGATGGTTGTGTGAGTGCTTGAAGAATAGCTGAATGTGCTAAAGACTGTACTTATGTAACATGTGATAAAGCACATCCACTTGCACAAATGTTTTTACTAAATGTTGACTTTCCGCAATGTGTTGTTTTAAAAGGATAGGTGATTGAGGCTAAAAGTTACAGGAGAAAGAGTGAGACTGTAACAGCAGACTACATAATGAATGTAATGCATTGACTGCCATTTTCATAGAGATGAGGAGATTCTAATTTCTGATAAGGGTTGCATTTACTCAGGGATAATATCCTGTGTGGGTTCATGTTGCCGCCTTTTTCTCTTCCTCCTCTTTCCTCACACGAATCCCTTTTTAATTTTGTTCAGCATTCATCTTTTCATTCTGTTCCCACTGCAAGTGCTAAGACCACTGCCTGTCACCTGTCACCACTGCCAATATCTCAGGCCCGCCTTGTGGGAACAAGGGAGAGGGCCTTCTCTGCTGTGGCCCCCCGATTGTGGAACTCACTGCCCGGTGAGATTAGGCAAGCCCGCACACTAGCAGCCTTTAAGAAAGACCTGAAAATATGGCTCTTCCGTTGTGCCTTTGGAGAGTAATCACTACATACATCCCTTTTGCTGCTCTCCTTCAATATTTGTCCTCCAGATCGCACCGCCACTTTATGATCCTGTCCTCTGTGGTTTTTACTCCTACTTCCTTTCTCACCTCGAGTTTTAATCTAGTGTTCATGTGGCCTGCCCTTGGTTTTATTGTTCTTTGATCTTGTTTAATGTAGTGTATATTTTCTTTTATTGTGTTGTTTAATGTGCTATGATTTGTTGTTCTATTATATTTTGTTATATTGTATTGTTCTGGGCATGGCCCCATGTAAGCCGCCCCGAGTCCCCATTGGGGAGATGGTGGCGGGGTATAAATAAAGATTATTATTATTATTATTATTATTATTAAGACATTTCTAGACCTTCTGTCTTTATCTGACACTGAGAATGGGATGCTTTGAAAAGTGGCCAGGAAAATATTCTTTCTCTACCTCTTTGTTTTGTCTGAGACCATCTTTCCTGCTCTGATAGAGCATCATACTCTCCAGTAGTCTCAATTTAACAGGGTTGTGGTTGAATTCTACATGAAAGGATTTTCAGGAAAAGTTGGGATCATCTACTTTGGTGACCAGTTGTCCATGGACTAAACAATCCTGACAATTCTATTAGTTTCTGCGATAGTCCCTCTCATATTCTCGTATGTGTGCCCTGAGCCTCCATTTGAACTTCACTTGTGGGGAGGAAGTGAATCCTAATAGTTTTCCATCAATGGGTTAATCCTCTAAGTCAGTGGTTCTCAACCTGCGGGTCCCCAGGTGTTTTGGAGGTAACCAAAGGTTGTGTCTGTTAAGTCACAGTAATATTATGCATATATATCCACCAAAATATTGACACGTAGCAGTGTAGTGTTTCTAAAATAGATATTTCAGGATTAAATTCTCACAAGTATGTGTTCATATAACAAAGCAGTTTGAGTTTAATTCACTCTGCTGCTTAAAGCATATAGTGCAGGGTTAAGCTTTTGCTCATATATGCATAAGTAACAAAATAGAGTTCAATTCACTCTTTTGCGACTTGTTATAACAATATTATAGTTGCGCAGTATGTTGCAAGTAGTTGTCTTCTTTTTCTTTTTTGTATATGAGGAGGAGGTTGGTGAGTAGAAATGAAGGAAGTCTCTGATATAAGAAATGTTTGTTGTGTCCTTAAAAGGATGCACGACAAAGAGTCCCGGGTTTTTTTCTTCTTTGTTTCGGGTCAAGCCCTTCTTCAGGTTTTTTTTAAGGACAATTAGGTTGCAGAGACTCTATATTCTCCTTGAATTCTCATCCCTACATAAATACCAACAGACAAAAAACAATAGATATGCCAAAAGGCACCCACTAACACAGAATGAAGGCTAAATAATGATATTATGAATGTCAACGAGTAAAACATGCATATGATAACTTACATTCAATTCCTGCGTTGCTCTACATAGAGTGTAGTACTAAGGTTTTTTTTTTGTTTTCTGTAGTGAGCAGCTAGATTGTCTAAAGGAAAGTGATTTATATCTAAGGACTAATGATAAGAAGCAGCTGGTGTGGCTTCTCAGTGGAACAGATAAAGGAAAGGAATTTATTTACAAAAAACAACTGAATTCTAATTTATCATTAAGACCAGTAGGAAATACTGTATTCAATTTAAAGATCCAAAATGCCTCCCTTTGTAGGAGAAGATTTTTTGTGTCTATGTGCTGTTTTGAGTTGATTTTTTCTAGGACACAGAATTTTAGGCTTGATGGGGGATGTCCTTTCTCTAGGAAATGGGAGTATAAAGTACTATCACTGTATTTGTTTTTTATGTGTGATCGGTGTTCTAAGATCCTAGTCCTGATAGATCTCATGGTCATACCTACATAAAGAAGATTGCATTCACATTGTAACACGTAAATCACTTGGTCTGTTGCACATGTAGTGAAGCTGTTGAGGGGTATGGTGATTCTCAATGTAGGGTGTATGAATTGTTTTTTGTTTAGGGAATGGACACAAACATCACAATGTCCACAAAAAGTATGTCCTTTGAGGTTGGATTTGTTGTGAGCAGTTGGTGATATAAAGTCTGATCTGATTAGCATATCTTTAAGGTTTTTTGTGCGTTTGTATGCCACCATAGGAGTATTTTGACATCCTGGGATATCCTTAATAATGTGCCAATGTTTCTTGACTATTTTACAGATATTGGAAGAGAACTGTGTGAGTGTAAGGGGCCAAATTATCCTTTTGGGATATGTTTTAGGTGAATATCTTAGTAGATGAGATCTGTCAATGTGGTTAACTTTGCGAATGGCTGTATTTATGACTCTGGAAGGATAGCCTCTTTCTTGGAATTGTTTCTTAAAGGTATGTGTTTCTATTTCAAAGTCTCGTGGGGAGCTAGTATTGCGTTTTAATCACATGAGTTGTGAGAAAGGCAGATTTGTTTTCAGCTTGTGATGGTGAAAGCTAGTGTAGTGTAAGATGGAGTTTTTATCAGTGGGCTTACGATAATTTCTCACCCTCAATTTATCTTGTGTTTTATACACTGTAACATCCAGGAAATCGATTTCATGTTGATTACTATGGCTGGAAAATTTAATATGTTCATGTAACGTGTTTACCCATTGACTGAATAGTTTGGCTGTTCCTAGTGATTTAATTACCATGAATATGTCATCGATAAATCTACCATAGTAGATATTTCTGGTAAATAGTTATTTTTTTCTGTATTCAGAATTAAATTCTCTTCCAAACTGGCTATGTAGAGGTTTGCCAGTGCAGGCGCGACGGGGCTACCCATTGCGACCCCGAAAATCTGTAGAAAGAATTGTGATTTAAATCTAAAATAATTATTTTCCAGAACAATATCAATAAGGTCTATCAGAAAATGAGTAGGAGGTGCAGGAGGGTTTCGTGTGTCAAGTAATTCTTTAATCACTGTTCTTGCTTCGTCAAGTGGGATGTTAGTATATAATGATGTAATATCCATTGTTATGAGTATAGAATTGGTGGGTATGGTTAAGGATTCTATGATATTGATAAAATGTGTGGTGTCCTTAATGTAGGATGGCATTCTGGAGACAAAGGGAAGTAAATGATAGTCAATGAATTTGGCCAGAGGTTCTAGGATCGAGGATGTACCAGAAATTATGGGTCTACCAGGAGGGGGGGTGATGCCCTTATGAATTTTGGGCAAAATGTAGAATACTGGGGTTCTGGGGTATTTGTTATATAGAAATTCGAATTGTTGTAAAGAAATGTATCCTTTAGCTAGACCTTCTTGGCAGACTGTTCGGATGAGAAATTTTATTTTTTCAATGGGATCTGTAGGGATAGGTTTATAGAAGGTGGTATCATTCAAATGTTTTTCTACTTCCTTTATGTAGTCACTAGTATTGAGTAGAACAATAGCTCCTCCTTTATCAGCCTGTTTCCAGATATAGTCCTGTAGGTTGGCCAACCTCTTTATGGTATCTAATTCGGATGGTGTTAAATTGGTATGGGTATATATTCTGGTATGGGCCAATTTGTTAATATCCCTTTCTACCACTTTTTCAAAAGATTTTATCATGATGTTATCAGTGTTAGGACACTCTTCCATTCCCAGATTAGGACTCTTAATGGCAAGTACCTCTGTCTTGTCTGGATTCAGTTTGAATTTGTTTTCTTCATCCAGTCCATTAATTCCTCCAGACATTAATCAGAGGAGACACACTATCTTTAACTAAGGCTATTTTGAAGGCATGGCGACATATATTTGGGTGTCATCAACATACTGATAGCACCCCACCCCATGTCTCCAGAGGGTCTATCTCAGTAGTTTCGTGCAAATGTTAAAAGGCATTGGAGGTAGAATGGCATCTTGTGAGATGCCATATAATAGCTCTTTGTTTGAGGAGCAGCCATCCCCAAGCACCACCATCTGGAACCTGCCTGAGAGGTATGACCAGAATCACTATGACACAGTGGCTACGATTTGCAACCCGATTCTAGAAGGATACCATGGTCGATGGGACCGGAAACTACTGGAAGACTTATACACATGGTCAACTTAAACATGTGTATATATAGTCTGGAGTTATATATGCACATGTTCATAATGCTGGAATGTATCATCAATCAAGTTGAATGGTGGGAGAATTCAAGACAGGATAAACAGGAAGTTCTTTCTCACATAGCAAATAATTAAACTATTTAATCTCACAGTATGCATTTGTGGCAGATAGATTTTAAAAAGTAATTAAGCAGACAGCATAATAATGACAAGCATGTTGCTGTCTATTTCTTCAGTATCATTATTGCTGTTAGATTCTGTTTGTGGTAGATTCCTCGGATAGGCACCTGGGTTAAAATTCAATGCTGAATTAGATGTATTTCTGACTGTTTCCATGTTCTTATTGGATGTTTTCATTTGTATAGAATTCCAGAGTAGGTATAGATAAACCAGTTTCATTTGAAGTAACATCCAGCATTTTGAAATCATAGGTTCTTGAGAAAATGCTATAGTGTACCTGCCTGTCTTTTCATTGTTAAAGGTCGGGATCACATCAGAAAAAAGAGAAGGCAACCCTAATACAGTTCCATCAACATAGTTGAATACACAGGAATTCAAGGCCAGATAGAAACAATGTATTTGTCTTTCCAAGCAAAGAGAATTTGGCTCCTTGGTTGTCAGTGTCAACTTGAGGTCTGCCTATTTTTCCATAGTTGAGTCCATGTTGATGAAGAAATTTATAAATTTTGGAGATATATATATATATATATATATATATATATATATATATATATATATCCAGATGAATGTTAATCTATACTTAGTAGGTGAACCCTCTTCCCTTCTTTCTGTGGTTTTCTAGGATTCTGGTGTTTTGTACAGAATGTAGTTTTGAGAAATATTTCATATTTCACATTGTTCATACATGGAAATAATTTCTCTGTAGACTCACATACACTGTCTTACTATGAAACATCTTTGATTGCAGAAAAATGCCACGCATTTTGTTGGTCCAGAGTGAGTTTGTTAACCAAGGAGCAGATGTTTCTCAGGATAACCTCTTCTCTATGTGTGATACTGGATCATTTTGTGTGGGAAACAATACTAATCATACTTTAAGCTGGTATATTCCTCCACCCATGGAACAATTGTATTAATCATCTTGCAAATGTTGAGGATCAGGATTCCAGAATTGCTATTCAACTTCTTGGGTAAAGGATTAAAGATTATCCTACATAAATCTTTTAAGTATTTCTGAAATTCTTGTTATGAATACATTTCTTTCTATTCTAATTTCCAAAGCCATATCCTTTCCCCATGCAATCCCCACTTCTTTTTGTGATTTCCAATTTTGAATAGTACATAATCATGCTCACATTGGCCATGATCCTACATGAAACTTGTGAAAAATTATGCTCTTCTAGTTTACTTTGAGAATACTTTTTTCTGCTCTTCCTAGTGTGTGGGTGCATCTGAGTAACAGCATGTGACTCCATAGCTGTTTAATGACTGAGGGAATCCAAGGAGCTGGGTACCTAGTTGCATTTAGCTGCCATTCGATGCTTGGGAGGAAAGAGCAGATATTGTAGTCTCAGACTTCCAATGAATATTTTGTGTCACGAAATAAAAAATGAATATTGAACTCAGTTTGGAAGACAGTGGGAAGTATGAATTACTGCTGAGATACATTGTTATGTTGTGATTAATTGATAAGATATTTCAACATGTCTTTGCTTCTAATCATGAGCAAAGTTGGGATTTTGTTTCATTTTAAATGGAGATGCAACCTAAGTCACTTCTTTTGGGGAAATATTCCAGAGCAATTGGCCTGTATCACCTCTGGCAGGCACATGTCTTCTTCATCCTGTCTTATGTAAATGCAGCATACTTCTTTGTTGTTTGTTTACTTCTTCCTCAATTTCTGCATTTTGTAAAGAAATTAAAGCATTCAAGTCTGCCATTGACACTACCGAAGGCAGGCATGTAGCGGGGGGGGGGGGGGCTTGAAGGGCTCCAGCCCCCCCCCCCCCTTGAAATTCTCAGGGTGGTCCACAAGAAGGCCTTACATTTATTATTTAAACTGTTATGTTTATTCATGTTATGATCTGATCACCATGCTCAATATATCTCATACTGGGTACTGGGATAACGATACAAAAGGTTTGCTAGGGTAGATCCTCTCCCACTTAGACCCAGCTGTATTTGTTTGCTATGGCTGCTTCGGTTAAGGATAATAAAATTCCTGTGTTCACCACACCACCTCTGAGTGGGTCAAAAGAGACACAAAGCAGAGAAAGCCTACATCCTCTCTAGATATGCATAATTCTCTCCTTCTTATAATCTTTTTGCAGATATGTTGACTTCATTTGGAACTGATAGTTTTCTCACACTCAAGATAGGGCTGCATTAAGCTGCCCTAATTTATTGTTGCAGATAAATTAGATGTAAAAAGACTTAATTAATACAGAGGGTCTTGGTTCCTGGAGATAGGCAGAAGTTTTCACATCCGTGGTGACACCATGCTATGGTGGTGGATTATTGCATCTGAAATATGATGTCATCTTCACTATTCAGTATTTTTAATGCAGGAATGGCAGAAGTGCAGCCAATGGACCACATGTAGCTCCTACTTTGGGTCGCCAGGACCCCAAATTATTTTTCTCTCTCTCATTGGTGCCAAATGGCCTACTAAATTTCCCCTGTCTACTTGGGGCACCAAAGGACTCTGTAAAGGAAGTAACCAGGGAGGGGAGGGAAGAAGAAAGAGGGGAAATGATGTAAACATGTGTTACCAATGGAAAATGTTTTGAATGCTTGTATAAATTTGTGTAGCATTAGACACAATAATTTTGTGTGGCACTATATACAATAAATAAATAAATTTGAAAAATTATCAGGGTTGGCCATAAACATTCAAAAATAAGAAATATTACATAACAACCTTACCTGGAAAACGTTTAAAGGAATATAGCCCATCCTGGGGATAAACCTGGGTGTGAATAAGTTAAAATATTTGGAGGTATACATCCCCAAAAATATAAACCACCTAATACGATTAAATTTTAATCAATTATGGAAAAAAGTTAATAAACAAAATTACAGTTGGAAAAATTGGAATTGGGATATCTCAAACAAAATTAAGATCATTAAGATGATAATTTTACCTACATTTTTATTTTTGTTTCAAGGACTACCACATAGTATCCCTAACAAAAGAAATTAGGAAATGGGACAATTCAATTAAAACCTGGATCGTAGGTACAAACAAAAGCAGATTTGCCAATTCAGTATTTTATTCCTCAGCAGGAAATGGAGAATGGTCTGAATTTTTTGAACTACAATCAGCCCTCCACAATTGTGGGTTTCACTTTTGAGGATTTGATTATTTGCAGATTTGATTAATGTGTTATCTCTAAGAAATCCACTGGAAGTTGTTTCACAGGAAGAACCAGAGATTCCTAGAGATAACACTTCTCTAAGTATTTGTAGGTTGTCTAGTGCAATTCTATTATCAGTATCTAGTGGAAGTTGACAATGGTGTTGTTCTGGAGGACCGAGGTTCCCAGATAGGTATTCTGCTATGTTAAAAATAGTGTTTTTATTTCATATTTTGGGGTTCTGTTTCTCTAACTCTTGAAAGGAATCTCTGCTAACGCAAAGAGAATTATTAGCTCCTTCCCCCTTGCTTCTGATTCATTACAATAAGTACTCACAAATCTGCTTTTCCAAATTACCCTGCCTTTAGGGTAGAAATCCAAATAGTTTTGTTGATGGGACTATTTTGAAGTTGTAGGAATTGCCATACCTATAGTCTGAAATGTTTATTGCATCTGCCGAGACAGTCCCCTTTTCCCTAGGCCTCTCCCCTAGGATTGCTCTAATTACAGAGACGGGAAGATCATGCCTGTTGTGTGCTGGGTTTTATGAGTTGTACTACATTTCCTAAAATAAATTTTCTCTCAACTCTTATACCATTTACTGGACTTGGTGAAGAACTGAAATAATTTCCTCCCTTTTCTGGCCAAACTTGCCACTGGCATTGGCTTGTTGCAGATACAACAAACACAAAACCATTCATGTGCCTGCACAGAAAAGTCCCAATTGCCTAAATATTGCTTAAATGTTACATGACTATTATTACATTTATTTATTTATATATTTATTTATTTTCAGTTTCTGAAACCGATTGCTATGTTTCTCTGTGGCTGCCAACTGCTTCAAGTGAAACAGTCAGGACCGTAACTATTCCCAACTCAAAAGATCCAACATGGAATCAAACATTCTCCTACAGGGTTGACAGTCGTGTAAAGGTGAGACCACAAATATCTCTTGTTGTCATAAATACAAATCATATACTATTTGTTATAGGCTGCATTCAGAAGAAAGGCAGGATCATGAATAAAATAAAGTAACCAATTGATAATAACAGTAAAAATAAAAAGAATCCAATGTAACCATAGCAAACTAACTCTCCTGATAAATAACAAAAATGAGACCATCAACATTCAATAGGCTTGGAGGAAATTCAGAATTTGTAGCTAGATGAATACATTTCTACAAACATAGTTAGGTGTGTGGGGACGATTTAAAATAACATTCCTCCTCCACTTCAAGCTTACTTTCCTTCTGAAGGAAGGTAAAAACCTGGCTCTGGATCAGGCTTTCAGAGAATAGCTTAGTGTAATAATGGATTCGGCACATGTGCAATGACTATGACCTTAGACTACGATTTCTGAATGGTGTGATTTAAATATTGAATGTAATATTTTTAAATATTAATATGTATTAATTTTAATTCAATCTATTTAAGATTAATGTTGTATGTGTTAAGGCATTGAATAATTGCCACATGTAAGCTGCCTTGAATCTCCTTCGGGGTAGTGAAAGGCAGAATATAAATAGGGTAAATAGTAAATACATAAATAATAACTAACCCAATTGTGACAGTTCATGCTTCGGGGGGTATGGAATGCAGACTGGCTGCTGTGGGAAAACTGAGGAGATGAAAGAAATAAAATGGATTACTCTGGAACAACCTATGTCTGGCAAATGGTACAAGCAGCCACATTTTTTCAATTTTCACTTATAAAATAATAAATCATAAATAACATATTTGTTACTCCAGAAATATTTGTCGGAATCTCATACAGTAGCCTTTCTCAGTCTTTTTACTCTGGTGGAATCCTTGAAATAATTTTCAGGGCTGGGAGAAATCCTGCATTGAAATTATTACAACTCCAGGTTAAAAATTATGGAATCTCTTGCGGAACTGCTAGCAAACTCTTGTGTAAACCCAGATTTCCAGGGAGCCCTGGTTAAAAAAAAAACCATCACAGGGTGCATCTACACTGTAGAATTAATACAGATTGATACCCCTTTAGCTGCCATGCCCTACATCAGTGTTTCTCAAACTGTGCTCCTCCGGGTGTTTTGGACGTTAGTCCTCAAAGTTCCCAGCTAGTTTACAGCCTGTTAGGAACTGTGGGAGCTGAAATCCAAAACATCTGGAGTAGCACAGCTTGAGAAACTCTGCCTTATATAAATAAAAATGGCTTTGCCCACTAGTGAAAGCAATCTTCAAAACAATAATCATTGTCACATTGTTTCTGTTATTAGAATATACTGAACCTGAATGTCTACGATGAAGATACATTCAGCAAGGACGATCACCTTTACACAGTTCTCTTTGATATCGGTAAACTTCAAAGTGGACAAACTAGTCGCGTGAATTTCAAACTCAATCCAGAAGTGAGTACTGAAGTTATGCAGGGAAATATGTGTTATTACAAACACACATAGTAATGTATCTTCTTTTATTAAATTCTACTGTGGATATTTGTCTATATTTGGACTCTTACCTGAATTTAATTTTAAAGAAATGTCAGGCATAATAATGAGCAGAGGATATTATTTTAGCAATTTTGGCAAATAGAAACTGGGAAGGAGGGATTACCCCAGTTGCACTTTCCATGTGTATCTGCTGATTTTGCTTGGAATATTAGCAGTCAGCAATTTTTGTCTTTTAAAAATGACACTGTTTTCAACATCTGAATATAAATTAGGTTAAAACATAGGGTTTCTGCTTTTTAATTTTGAAAATAACAGGTCTTGTATTTTGGATAAAATGAGCATGATGTGATACACTGATATATTATGGTTTTCTTAGGGCAATATTTCAATTAGTAAATAATTGCATTGTTAAAAAGTTCTTTAGAATGTGACAAATAACACTATATTGCTTGTAAAACACACATTGCTGCTTGTAGAATTTTCTATTGTCGGGTATGTATGATTGAAACTAAAGACACCATTGACTTCATTATGTTCAGATAAACAATTCGGAATTCACATTTCAGATTGAATTTGCATTGGTCCAGTACAGATGTGTTGAGGAATGAGAGATTTTTACTACTAGGTTTGAGGTCTGGGTGTCCCCCTTCCTTCTCTTTCACATTTCAGAGGAGGAGATTTAAATAAAGTTTCAAAGGACAGTGGACTGTTTTGATCTCAGTGGCCATATAGCCCCCATGGCTATATTTATTTATTTATTTATTTACAGCATTTATATTCCGCCCTTCTCACCCCGAAGGGGACTCAGGGCGGATCACATTACACATATAGGCAAACATTCAATGCCTTTTAACATAGAACAAAGACAAACAAACATAGGCTCTGAGCGGCTTCGAACTCATGACCTCCTGGTCAGAGTGATTCATTGCAGCTAATTGCAGCTGGCTTGCTCTCCCACCTGCGCCACAGCCCGGGCCCAACATAATCCAACATAATCGCTTATCCAGCGTTCTGCTGGCCCATTCACGTTGGATAATTCACGTTGGTAATTCACGTTGGATATATTCACGTGGGATATATGGTGTCATCTGGTCACATACCTTTCTCAGTATTCTTTTGCACTTACTCTGTGCATTGGACTGTGTAGAGTAGCAAAAATGATTCTGTTGCATCTTTTGCCTAAAGCAAAACTTTCCAAATATTTCATGTTGGGGACACAGTTTTTAGACATGCATGATTTTGCGACACAGTAATTCTGTTTTAATAGCCAACTGGAGGTTAATTAGCCCCTCATGAGATATATGTTTCACATAGACTCAGAGGTATCTTGTTACGTTCACGTTACATACCTACACATTACAGCCAACACACTAATGTGGCTTGGCACAGTTTGGAAAGCTCCGGTCCAGAGTATAACTTTGTTTAGGTTTTGTAATACATGGAAGTTTGATGTGTGAGAAGACAGGCCAAAGAGACCCAAGCTAACTTACTCCTCTTCCATTCTCATTGCCCTTCTCATGTAAGGCAGCTATCTAAAACAGGACTTGCACAACATATGGCCCACAGGCCAGATGTGGCTCACTAATGCACTCCTGTGGCCGGCGGGTGAGCTCAGGACCCTCCCCAACCTCACACAATTTTCCTGGAAACATTGCAAGGCTGGGAAGGAACGAAGCCTGCCCTCGGCATTCAGTTGAGGAAAGAGCCAGGGTTGCCCCTGAAGCCTGGAATGGCATGAGGGCGGGGAAGGTTTCTGAAGGCCCACTGAAGATTTTGCGGGGAAACCTTGGCCCTTTACAAAAACCAGATTGTGCAGGTCCGATCTACAACCATCAGGCAAACACAATCCTGTGGTTCCATAATGCCCATTTTGTATAATATGAGATAAGAGATAAGAGATGTATGAAGTGCCAAAATATTAAATGGTTAAAGATTGTATGAAAAGACACAAGAAATTTCACAGAGACGTTTCCTTCTTTGCTTCTTTTTTATTCCTTCTAGAGACATGAAGAACTGGATGTTGAATTCACACTACGGAACTTGTGAGTACAACTCTTAATATTAAAATGAATCTCTAATAGAAAAGTGATATATATATATAGGACACATTGCTGTTTAAAGAATATTTTTATATACATAGTGGCCTATGTCACACTTTTGCAATGCAGTGCAAAATAGAGAGGCACTTTCAACAGAATAGCAAACTGGAATGGCTGCTTGATGTTCTTCACTAATAATTTGAATTATGGTTTTTCTTGCACCAAGCTCATCTCCTGCTAAAACTGTACTTTTTTCAAAAGCATTATGCAATCTAGCTGACTCTCTTCTGTAATTCACCTTTGAATTATTTATATTTCCAGTGGATATGTATGTGTATTTGTGATTCTGGAACTAGGAGACTCAGTTACAAAAAGAAACAGGGTGGATAGTGAGGAAATCTTGCCTTGTTGGCTGGAGAAATCCCAATTTGGTGTGTGTGTGTGTGCGTGTTGGGGTGGGGGGAGGGGGTCGCATCATTTGACAATTTTTTTTATACAGAAACAAATTTAAAAATGAAAGGAAATCAAATGGAAATGTCCATCCCTTCTTTCCTGAGCACTGGTCAGCAAAGGACACTTAAGCACCTCATCAAACGCAGACATCATCACACTCAGGCAACATCATCACATGCCGACGACAGTGGGGGGATTTACCAGGCAGTGTGGCAAATCCATGGAGCAGCAGGGGACACATTGCCCACATCACCACTTTCATAATAATAATAATAATAATAATAATAATAATAATAATAATAACAACAACAACAACAACAGCAACAATACTTTATTTATAACCCGCCCTCTCTTCCAAAAAGGAAATACCTACTTACACTGAACTACTAACTTTTGTTTATAATCTGTGGATATCATTCTCTCATTGTGGTGGTTTAAGATTCAGCCATGCCAACAATGGACCCTATTATGCTTTTGGAGACGCTATAGCACATTTTTGTGTTATTCTCTACCTCTGTTATATGGAGCTGTTCGACTGCAGGCAGCGATGCATGCCTGCATGCCACACATGCACTCTCTCAAGGCAAGGAGGCAAGTTCTCTCTTTCTTACTCTAGAGGAGGCACTTGGCTGCAGGCAGGCACCCATGCTGGGCCTGCATGCTACATGTACACACTCTCAAGGCAAGGAGACAAGTTCTGACTTTCTTACTCTAGAGGAGGCACTTGGCTGCAGGCTGGGGCATGTGCTGGGCCTGCATGACACACACACACACACTCTCTTACCAAGGCAAGGAGGCATGGAGCGCCACATGCTCACGAAAGCAGAGGGGGAGCTAATGATCTTAGCCCTCTTGCTTTTGTGTCGATCTGATTTTCGGGGAGGGGGGGCTTCATGTTGCGTGCTCCTGAAGGTAAAAAAAAGTAACGAAACAATGGATGAAATGGGAGAAATGAATTTCACACACAACTCTATTGAACACACAGAAATTCCTGTACAGCCTTGCAGAGCCACCAGAAGGCATTTTTATGACCCAATGCTACAGATTTGCACAGTCCTTGGTAATCAGCAAGTGCTCTGATGCTGATGAAGCCAATATTTGTGTTGAATTGGATCATATCTACCTTCTGAGCAAGAGGCTTACTGGGATATGACAGTATTATTTTCATGATAACAATCTGAGTGATTTCTTCACTAATCTCTGGGTTGCACTGTTTATTGTCCTGACATTTCCAATTAAAACTGCCAGTGATGAGTACACCTTTTCAGAACGGAAGATTATCAAAATATACTTGTTGTCTACTATGATTTATTAGCTTGCTATACTTTGCATTGAGATAGCATAGGAAGCAAGTGCTATTGTTTGCTATGCTCTCAATTGAGAACAAAATTTGCACAAAATGTTGATTTCTCAGTCATTCTACTACAATTTGCAGAAGGTGAAGCTTGAAAAGTTATTTTCTGGAGCAGTGGAAGAGCAACACAGCAAAAATGTTTTACTTTTAATATTTCGTTTGTGGAAGTTTTATTTTTATAAGATTTATTATTTTAGAATATCCATTACCAAGATCTAAAACAGATGGATTAAAATATTTTTTGTTTTCATCTCTTCATACCTCACATCATAATAAATATGGATAATTGTTGACTCCAGTGGATGATAATGTATTTGTCACGACCCAGGCTGCAGAGCACCAATAACCATACACAGAGGCCAGATTCTATCTAATATCTTTATTAAGGAAATATATAAAGTTAATAAAAACAAGTATAGGAAATAGTCCAGAAGTAGACCTTTCAGGAAAGGTCAAAATTAGTCCAAAAAAGCAATGTCCAATATGAAATATTAAGGTCCAAAGTTGTAATCCAATAACCGAAACACTCACTTGCCAAGCAAGTGAGGGGAGATGACAAGGTCCTTTAGTCCATGAACTTGAGCAAGGCTAGGAATTAACTTGATTCTTGGCACACAAAGCTTGATTCAAGGCAACAAGGAAACGAGGAGCAAGAACAAGATCCGTGGTAATTACTTGGCGAGGTCCGGGAAACAAGGCAAGATCCGGGGGGGAAAACAAGGCTGAGAACGAAGGCTTGGAACAGGAACAAAGGCTTGAAAGCAGGAGTAGCTGTCCACACACGCTGCTCCGGTAGCTGACGAATTGACTCCGCAAGATCCCTTCGTGGGCAAAACACCTAAATAGGGTCTAGTTTTCCCGCCAAAGAGCAGTTCTCTGGAGAACCAGAAACGAAAGCTATTCTCTGAGTCCAGATGCATGACTCCTTAAAGTTTCCCATGGAAAGCAGGCTTAATCAGCTGAATGCTTAGCAGCTATCCTAGCACTCCTGCGAGACGCCTGTTGAACTCCCCTCTGTTGTTTACAAAAATCATGACGAGAAAACGGGGGAGATTTTGGCTCGGGGCTTGTTTGACAGACTTCTGGAAGACAAATCTCTTGCAGGTGCAAAGGCTCAATTTCTGGCTGGGATAGTTCCTTTTCTGGCTGAAATGGTGGAAAACCCAAGTTTTCCTCTTCATCATTCACAACAGTACTAGGAACGGGACTACATGGCCCATGAGTCATCACAGTATTGCAAATCCCAGGCTTATACAAATTATTTTATGTTGCCAGGAAGTGATATAATAATAATAATAATAATAATAAATATTATTATTATTATTATTATTATTATTATTATTATTATTATTATTATTATTTTATTTCTTATCCACCTCTCCTCATGGTTCGAGGCAGGTCACAGCACAGTCAAAACAAACAAACATTGCAAAATTCTATAAACATATATATTAAAACGTATTTCTTTAAAATACATACAGGGCAGAGATTAAAATACAGGACACAAGTTTAAATTCATGCTTAAAACTGGCTGGGTATGCCTGCTGGAAAAGACAGGTCTTTAGATGGGTTTTAAATTCTGACAGCTCATTTAACTGTCAGAGCTCTTCTGGCAGGTCATTCCACAGTCTTGGGGCAGCAGATGAAAAGTCCTCTGGGTGACTGTCACCAGTCGGGTTCTTGCTGGTTGGAATAGCCAACCTCCATAGGATCTAATTGTGCAGGGTGGATTGTAAGGGAGAAGGTGATCCTGTAGGTAAAGTGGACCCAGACCACATAGAGCTTTAAAGGTCAAAAGCAACATCTTGTACTTTCCCCAGAAACTAATTGGCAGCCAGTGGAGTGACTTTAGGATAGGTGAAATATGCTCACTCCTAGATGTTTCTGTAACCAATCTGGCTGCTATTTTTTGAACCAGCTGGAGTTTCCAAACTTGGTACAAAGGTAACCTAATGTAAAGTGCATTGCAGAAGCCCAACCTTGAGATTATTAGTACATGCATTACCATTTTCAGTTCCTCCAACTCTAGAAAAGTGTGCAGCTGGTGCCCCTTCCGAGTAGTAAGTTATCTCTGTCAAACCTTATATAACAAATAAAAAGCAGACTTGCATTTGGAAAGGATTGCAAAATTGTGCAGTTAAATTAAATTATTGTTTTTAAAAATGCAAACAGAGCAAAAGGAGTAACTAACAGCAACGCACCCAGAGATCCTCTCTGTTTGTTTGCTGGAAATTGAATGGCTGCAGTTTGAGAACAGAAAAGTAGAACAGAGAAATGCTACGTCCACAATATGCTAACACTACCATGAGGATTCAAACATTATCACAGCTGCAGATGGAAAAGATACACTATTAGAATCCTATTCATGCAATAATGTCCCCAACAAACTATGTGTGGACTTTGACAACTTCAATAAAATAGATGCATTGGTACTGACATTTCGGAACAGTTGAACACAAGGTGGTCCACGGAATACTTTAGTCAATCTTCCCTGAGTCAAGAGACTCCATATGTAGCTCGGTCTGCTTATGGGTGACAACGGATTCCCTAGCAGGCAATGGTTGAGGAGGTGAGTTCTTTTTTCATTTAGGAAGTTGTGTTACTGTGTTTGTTTATTTCTTTGCGTTTAATGAATGCCAACATTCAATATCCTTTTATTCTTTATCTTACAGGATCCAAAGACGGGGTGCTAGGATTCCTGCTGCTTCACCTCCAGCTCCAGCATCCAATCCTGGTCTTCTTGCCAGAGGAGCCCGTTGGTTTGAATGGTTTCGCAGTATCAATATCCCCAGGCCCCCCGGATTCTAACAGAATTGAGGACCTCAGATTAAAAGACCTTCTGTGGATCCTGGGAAACAAAATGGTATTTCAAATTTCCTAATTATAAGCAGTTTTTAAGATATGTACAATAGGAAAATATACTTTCTTCATTTTGGCAATTTTACTTAAAATAAGAAGGTTGAACTTGAGTTGTATTATGTTAAGGGTGGGCAACTGCATGGGGGGGGGGGAAGTCAATTTTACCATCAGACTCCATGTGACACATGCTTCCCCAGCAAGCCCAGTAACCTCCTAAAATGGTACCTGAAATGAAGTGTGCAGATCAACACAGAGATAGTGGTAGGGTTCCTTGGAGATTTTGTGGGTATAATGAGGCTGTTTTCACATATTGGGGGATTTTCTCCAGCATTTTCAAGCAAAATTTGCTTGAAATTGTTCTGATTTTTTTTTAAAAGACAGGGAGAGCTTTGAATGACAAGCAGAAGGGTTTCAAGGGACACTGAAATTGGCTCTAGACCTGCACGTGGATCATGAACTGTACTCTGCCCACATCTGGGTGACATGAATATCTCTTAGTTGCCCTGCTGTGGTCACCGGCTGTGTACAATGCTGATGGATGAGAAAACAGTGTGGGTCATTTCATGGGCCTGACTTCAGGGGACTGGATGCACTGAAGAAATACTTTAGATATCTAGAGCTAGAAGTGCGTGGTTGTGTGCTGTCTTTGGGTGGTTAATTTGTGTTTCTGTTCTTTCTTTCTTTTCAACAGATATGAATTTCAGCACTTTTATTCATCCAGAGATGCCGGCATGAAAATATCCCTGAGAAATGTGAATAAATGTATAAAAAGATGTATGATATATTTATTAAAAGATGACTGTAGAGGAAACAATATAGTATTAAATGTGTCTTTCTTTCTATTAAATCAATATTAATAATTTAAAATGGTTTAGGCATTTATATTGTTTCATCTATTTTTCATTTATTTCATTTTATCCCACCTTTCCTCTAAGGTATTCTGGATAGCTATACCCATTTTATGTTCACAATAGCCCTGAGAAGATGATAATAATAATAATAACAATAATAATCATATTTTTTATTTATACTCTGTCCCTTCTGCCCAAAGGGACTTGTGTTGGCTTACAACAAGATCTTGGGATTTGAACCCAAGGCTCCCTGGTTATAGGACTTGCAGGCAATGCAGGCAAACCAGCATTGCAGCTATCACACAGTGCCATTTGTATCCTGGTACCAGTTTGCCTCCTGCCTGCATGGTCATGTGACATCAGTGGGCAAGATTGTCCTCTGGTCTCCCCCCCTCACCATTTCCAACATAGTTGCTTTTCTTTTTAAAAAATATGTAATTGCACTATTGCACTAAAATATAAATTGATTTAAAAGTTAAATAAACCACAACATGTTGGGTAGGGAATAAGACAGGGTTACAGAGAGTGTGAAGTAGACTATTGCAGCACCACAGATTACCAAACCAACCCCATTTTGCTACTGAAGAGAGGTTTGTTAGTGATGGTCCTCAACTTGTTATGTATCCATTATCTACATATACTAACACAGCTGTTGGGATTCAGCAAGTTGGTATGTTAAGTCTGTAGTCTGTTTTTCTGAACATTATATTGCTCTGACTCTTTTCTGCTATATCCTGTATTTCAGTTGTGTCATCCTCTAGTGCAAATGACACTGTATTTGTGCATATATAGTTTTCCATTGTATGTTGGTATATTGGTGATGGTGAAATGCATCCCATTGCAGAACTGGTTGCATGATTGGTTGTAGAACTAGTCACACGTGTGGCTGCATAACTCTTTTCAAAATTGGTTACATGAGCAGTAATTGCATATGTAATATCATGGAAACACAGGAGTAAATGTGCTACTCTTTGTGTAACGTCAAAAACCAATGCCACAACCAGGGTGTTTTTGTTTAGTTTATTCTTTCTGACTGGAAACAGAGAACTCAGAATATAAGTGTCAGAAAACAACATGCATCACAATATTCTTGTTTGAAATGCTTCAAATATTTTTTTGTTCCTCTACATCTGAACAACTACATCTACATCCCTCCACATTTGAATAGCTGGAATAGGACATCCAAGCATGATAATTCAGAGATAAGAGTTTCATTTAGACAGAAATGGAGATAATTTTGCTTGTGTTGCATTTATAAAAGACTTGTCTAAATTTGAACTTGCTGAAGTGAATACATGAATGCAGTTACTATTTAGAACTCATAATTTTGTGGTGTAGCTATCTGAACCCCCCCCCCCCACATGTTTTAAGAACAATTTATGCTTGCTAGATCATTCCAAAGACCTATCTAGTCCAATGGTTGTGTTTACACAGTTGTCAGAAGAAAACTGACAAGGCTAATTCCTTGTGAAGAACAAATCTTGCCAAGAAAACCCTGTGATAGGTTTACCTTTGGGCCATCATAAGTTGGAAATGACTGAAAGCACACAGTAACAACAGCAACTGTCATATTTCTAAAGGAAGGAAATAAGTGCAATAACACCCTCCTGCTCATTTAACCTAACAACTGGTATGTAGATGCATATTGCCTCTGATACTGGCAGCCATATAATGTCCTCAGGCCAGCAACCATTGATTGCTATCTCCTCTAATCCTATTGTAAATCCAAATTGGCTACCATCAACATCTCATTTTGATAGTGATTTCCACACATTAATTATGAGCTTCCTTTCGTGTACTTGGAATTTCATAATTTGGTTTAAACAATTCTGGATTGAACTTTAATGACAGACAGAATTAAATATGAAGTTGCTGTTCTTTCTAGCCACTCCAACTGTCTACAATCTATTTTTAAAATGAAAGAAAAAACACTGAAGGTAGCCCAACATGGTCTCACAATGGAAGATGGAGTGGCCTGAGTTGTATACTCATATGTTGATTCACATAGTCATCTAGAAAGTGCAGTCAAAGACAGTTATCTCAAAATGGAAACACCAAATCCCTCCTCATCTCTGGTATGTGAGCTAAATTCAAAAATGAACTGACAATGAACTAGTTCCTCATATCTATAAATACACTTCTGATGTTGAAGCCAGCTTTGGATGGCTGAATGATACTTAACTGTAGTTTGGCTAAAAGCAGCTAATTCAGAACTTGATATATCATAGAAGTCCTGGAAATATCAATTGTTTATTAAAGTTCTGTTTAATATTATAAAGTTTAAAATAAAGAGTTTCAGAGAGTTCTAATTGCTCTCCATTCGTGCTTCCTTTAAATCAGCTCTGTGTCCATTTCAAAGCCCAATCAGCTGATCAGCTATTTCCGGCTTTTTAAATGTGGACATGTGCTGGAGCAGTCTCCATGGGGAAGGGAAGGAAATCACGTGTTTTTTGCAAATGCGGGATATATAGTCATGCAAATATATGCATTTTCTGGCCAGAATTGGGATAAAAGAGGATTTTTTTAAACCCTGTGTTTTTGGCAGTGAATCAGTGTGGATTTACCATTAGATTTCCTTTTAACTCGGGAAATCCTGTGTTTTAGGTGCTGTGTAAATGGGCTTTGAAATATTTGAATGTATTCACTATAATTGAAAGAGTATTTCTGATTCAGCTACCTCACCTGAGTTGTCTTGTACTTATTGGAGTTGGAAACGACAAGAGGAGGAAAGGAATGAAAAATTCTCCCCTTCTTCTTGACCTGCCTGAACCTGTCAGCACTTCTGCAATATGGTGTTAAAGGGCTCCCAATTGCAAATAGTTCATAGCACTCATATGTTTTATTTTTATATTTTCTCCTATGGCAGGCTTGGTTGCCCACCTGTCTGCTCTCTTTGTGCTAGCAAGCAAAGATTTTGTAATTTAGGCAGGTCTTTAACTTACTGCAGTAAAAGGATATTTTAAGTGAAGATTTTGTGTTTTCATGACTTTTATTACGTTTTAGTGTATTTTAAAAAACTGTTTAATTTAGTATATTACTAGAATTATTATTTAATGGATTTTCATCTGTTTTAATTTGTTATAAACTGACTTGGTCCAATCTTGCCAAGAAGACTTCATGCCTTAGTATCACAATAAGTCAGAAGCAACTTGAAGGTAACAACAGACCAAGGCCCCATCTACACTGCTATATAAAATTCAGATATCTGCTTTGAACTGGTTTATATGACAGAGTAGACTCAGATCATGTGGATCATCTGCCTTGATATTTTGGAATGTATGACAGTGTAGAAGGGCTCTTGGTTAGTACTTGAAAAGAAGACCACCAATGAATTCCAGGTGCTCTAGGCTTTCAGAGGAATGAAATGGCAAACTATCTCTGAATATTCTTTGCCTGAAAACCCCATGGCTTTGGCTTTTGAGAGATTTTACAACACAAAGAGGAGGCATCATTAATACGATTAGCAATGCAATTGAATACTGTCTTAAAAGGAAGCCCTGATTTTATTGGGATGGAAGATTTTACAGGTTCTATTAGCTGTATGCTGGATGGCACTGAAATGAAAGTTTTCAATTGAAGTTGAGCAAAACACCCACTGCTGCACTGATGGCTGATGCATTGATTTTGGTGTGTCTATAGGCAGGTGGCCCTGACAAACCTGCTGTGAACTTAATGGTGTCAACAGAGGTTTTAAGGCAAAGCTGGCAAATGATAATTTTTGGATTACTAGTTTAATGAAAAAATTGTGGCATCGCAGTGCAAAAAGTTAAGTAACCTTTATGACTTTTAGATGACAGTGGACTGGAGGCCACCATTCCCACCTCCTCAAATTTCCCAGGCATTGCATGATTATATGGCAATCTGGGGAGTTTTGAAATGAATTACTTTTTTTCCTTAATGGTTTGAGCACTGAACTATGACTCTGGAGACAACAATTTGAACCCTTGTTTGACCATGGAAACCCACTGGGCAAGTCACACTTAGCCTCGGCAGAAGGGCAGAGGCAAACCTCACTAAACAAATCTTGCCAACACGCTATCTCTGCGATTGGGTTGTCATAAGTTAGCAATGACTTGGAGGCTCACACAACAAAAATTAAAAGTGAATATGCAATCTTATCTTTTGGCAGTGTGATTTAGATTGAAATCTCATTGAGTTATTTGTTTCCACTGTTTGTTACAGGGCTAATAAGTGCATCTTATTCTAGGTATACTGCAGTGTTTTATTATCCTTAAGGTATTATGCAAGAAGAAATTAGCTGTCAAGATAAGAAATCAATCTCATTAAAAGATTTTTTTTCTATAGTGGTTTGTTGTTTTAAAACACTTTGGGCTTCTTCATGTTATATAATGACAGTCCTGTATTTCACAACACCTGCCATAGCCATATCCTATGGAATCTGGGTGTTTGTTATTTATTTGAAGATGCAATGCAGCTCTCTGGCTGAGAATTCTAAACCTCCAATAATTTCCATGGGAGTTAAAATGAAATACACAGTTGTTCCTCCACATTCGCAGTTTTGACTTTTGTAAAATCAATTATTCATGAATTTGTTCTTTGAAAAAATCTGTAGGTTCTTCACAGTAATTTTATGGTTATCCGCCTGCAGTCATGTTGAAGGATCTAGAGATTTCTAGAGAGACCACCAATCTGGGAATTTCTATGTCCTTCAGTGTGATTTTATCGTCAGCTTCCAACAGAGGTCACCATACAGCCATGCAGGAAAACCTAGAAATTGGTCTTATTCACATATTCCCCACTTTCATGGCTGCCGTTTATTTTCCGAGCCCAATTCAAGGTGCAGGTTATCACCTACAAAGCCCTAAACGGTTTGGGACCCACCTACCTTCGTGACCACATTTCCCCCCATGAACCTGCACAATCTTTTCGCTCGTCGGGGGAGGCCCTTCTCTCGCTCCCACCACCCTTGCAGTCGCAGTTGGTGGGGACAAGGGAGAGGGCCTTCTCCGTCGTGGCCCCCCGGCTCTGGAACTCTCGCCCCAGGGAGATCAGGCAGGCCCCTACCTTCCTTACTTTTCGGAAGAGCCTGAAAACTTGGCTCTTCCAACAGGCCTTTGGCGACTGATCTCCATAGTAAAGGATCGACCTGTTGCCTATTTTATCTTTATTGCACTCCAATTTTTTTAGCCGGCAATAGTCCCTTATGTATGCCTTCCCCAGCACTTTAATGGGAACGATAGCTCTGGTATCTACCTCTCCCTGATGGTACTGACACTACTTGCACTTTTGGCCCAGTTCCTTTTGGAGTCAACCCAGGATTTTATCAGTATATTTATTGTATGTGACCTCATTTGTTTTATGATTTATTTTATTGTCGATTGACTTGTTTTATTGCTATGTTTTTATATTGTTTGATGTCTGGGCTTAGCCCCATGTAAGCCGCCCCTAGTCTCTTCGGGGAGATGGGGCGGGGTATAAAAATAAAATTATTATTATTATTACTATTATTATTATGGGGGTCCTGTGCCCGTAATACCAGCAAATGTGCAGGGCTGACTGTAGTGCTATAATTCTATAATATAAACAGGTCCTCATTAGAGGGATTGCAGTCAGTGATATTCCTTTGAAGATAAAAGGCTATTTGAGCCATTTGCTATTCTGTTTGGAAAATGAGAAGTGAATAATATTTTTCCCACGACTCCTTTTGGCAATCTTCATGTCATACTAAAATATCGGGGAGGGGCTTTTGAACGATATGAGAAGGGGCATGGGAGCTGTAGGATGGGGGGAGGGTAGTTGAGAAAAAAGGATTTATGTTTGTTTCATTGATAGAAATTGCCACTGAAAGAGTGAGGGAACATCTTTCAACCCAAAGGGCAAATTCATTTTCAGAAATGTTCGCAGGAGCCACAGTCTAGGAGTGGGCAGGTCAAAAGATAAATTGTGTGACCCAAAATGCTAATATATTTAAAGTTGCCTGTATGAAATAATAAACCATAACATTTTCATTTATTATTTCTTTTTCAGATCAGACCATTCTGAAAACCTCATTACAAATGGAACAATGGTGGTAATAAACTCAAAACTCTCATTTCCAGGGTCCCCCCCTCCCTAAATATTATGGTAATATGAGAACATTACACCACTTTTTTTGATACCTATTTGTTGCTGCTGTGCTGAAGCACAAGGAACTTTATCTTCCTGCCACTTTAAGTAAGCCAGTATCTCCATAATAGTTTTGTTTCAGGAGACAACAATTTGTTTCGTAAAATCAGTGAACAAGTTTTGACTTTCTTGTCTCATTATTTTTCTGAGGCACCTTCTACACTGCCATATAAAATCCAGATTATCTGCATTGAGCTGGATTATATGGCAGTGTAAACTCAGATAATATAGTTCAAAGCAAATAATTTGGGTTATCCACTTTGATAATCTGGATTATATGGCAGTGTAGAAGTGGCCTGTTTTTCTAACCATTCTCTTCCCACTGTCAAAAAGTCACCATTCAGGATTTATTTTGCACAGAATTTGCATATGGCATTTTATGCAGAAAGCAACATTATTTACACAACCAACCAATCAAAACAAAAAGACCCCCGTGTGCCAGTTTTGCACAGAATAAATCCTAAACTGTGAAAAGCTCAAGTTCTTCACCACCTTGTCAGAGGTGAAGAAAGACTTTTTTACCTTCTTAAACTATTTTCAGATACTAACCCTAGTATCAAGTGTTCTATTCCCTCTCTTTATTTCCTTATTATAAAAAGCATATTTTAGACTGAGGTCTTTGAAATAAAATAAAACCTAACTTTTCTTTAACAAATCCTGGAAGGAATCCCTGTAGATATCAACTGTAGTGAGAGTTTTCATTCCTGCAACACAGTGAAGAAAGCTACTTAAAAAAAAAATAGCAACAACAACAATAGAGAAAAGCTACGGCTTTTTAAATTGTAAGATGTTGGAGATTTGTGTTATTGGAAAATAACAACAAAAACAACAACAGGCAGATATATAAAAAAACTGCACCAATATTTTGCATTCCTGAAAGGGAGAAAATAATTGAAAAAGGCACAAAAACTCTGCTAGATCAACCCATTTGAGATTGAAACTTATGATCTTTTGTTCTTCTTGTTCTCACATGTTAACATGAAATAAACAGAAATTTATATCCTGTTCTGTGTTCCGTATTAGCTATTGTTGAGGTCGGGAGGACATAGCAAGCAAGCATATTTCAGTAACAGGATTAAGTAGGAGAAAGCCTTCCCTGAGATGATGGGGATAGAAAGCAATAAACTAGAAAGACAAGTAATCTGATTTGGTATACAGCAATTCCTATTCCAGAGACTTAACCGGAAAGGGAGAAATTACTGACAGCCATTTTTGTGTGGATCGCATTCCATACAATTAGCTTGGAAACATGAGAATTTGTCAAGTAGTTTTCTGCTGTTCTGGGGTGGCTCCATCAATACAAATAAAACAATGATGTGTATGTTATAACAGTAAAGATGAGGGAAAAGTGAAACTATGAGCTGGAGGGGCAATAAGAAGTTTGAGGAAGGGTGCTCGACCTTGCATGTTAATTAAATGTTGAGATGCTTATGCCACATTACTCTTATAGGCTCGGGAAATTTCGTGTCTGGAGATTATAATGGATCTTGGAAAGCTGAAGCAACAATACACAAGTGAGGTCATTGCATCATTAACTAGTTATGTATTGCATTGAACCAATAACTTAGAAGTTCTGAAAGATTTATGATGACATCTAGTGGGCCTTTAATGGCTTTCACCATTTTGAATATGTATAGAATTTGTATGTATGTGCCTTTCACATTAGACAGTATGTCAATTTATTTTGTAGATGGTTGTCTGTACTTGAGTGTAAGCTATATGCTCAAGGGACCACTGCTCTATCTTATCTGCAGTGGCTCTGAAGCACTGTTTTGGGGTGTTGGAAGGGCATGCAGTGGCTTATCAGGATGCATTTTTGGAGCCCAATCACCCCAGACACTGGTGGACCAGTTTGTTACCAAAAGATCAAATCTAGAGGCTGCTCCACTTCTCATTTAGGTGACCCTACTTCAAAGTTAAACATTTCTACAAAATGTGGGGTGGGGGAAGATTTATTTTTTATGGTGTTTCTGCTGTCTGCTTGTTGAAACATAATATCTTGGAAATTTGGTTCAGAATTACTCACTGGGCACATATACAAAGACCCTACACTCTGAAGTGGGCAAGAAAAAGCTCTGTAGCATTTACATTCCACATGAAGCCATCTCATGCCCCATGTTGAGCACATTCACATAAGACACATTTGTCCCAAATTGGGGAAAGTCAGGGAATGATCCAGAACTCCCTTGCCACCATCCGGCTTTGCCTGTACTCTATGCCATGGGGAAACTGGGGTGGCACTTACCTATGCATTCTTGTCATTACAGTAGTGATAACCATGGAGCTCCAAAGAGCTGCTGGTTGCCCTGGATGCAAAGTTGCAAGCTTTGGAGAGGAGAGGATGATTGTCCCTTCCTTTGCCCCCTGCCTTTTCTGACTCATGTGGGTGCCATTGCATACATTGGCAAAGATGCCCAGAGATGGCCTGGAGCTCTTTGGGGGTTTGTAGCTGCTGTGATGATAACACAACACAGATAAGAGTGCCTGTGCAGTGAGGCTCTGCTGGATGTTTGGACTCTGTCCTGCTGCCACAGCGAGATGGAGGCAGGGCATTTAGCTACCCTTGGGGCCAGTCTGGAATACTGCCAGCTTTATTTCTTGAAATTCTGTATATATTGACCATAGCTAAAATTTTCCATTTGACAAAATGAGCCAGTTGTTGTTCCTTTTGTTGCCCTATTTTGTTTTGTTTATTTTCTGTGTAGAAGGTGAAGTGACTTTTACAATCAAAGGTTCCTATGAGGAAACCCAGAAAATTCCATTTCCTCCTGATTCCTGCTTTGGTAAAAGAATTGCCCTTCAGTTTCACTGTCTAAAGAATCTTCATTCAAATCTGGAAATCACACTACCGGATGGTGAACAATGGTCACAGGTATGTCACTCTTGTTATTGCTGCATTAATGATTTGGGGGTGAAATAAATTAGAGGAGCAATCCTCTAGCAATTTCTCCTGGCTCAACCTTAATAAGGCAATTATTTTTTCATGTTTTAAAATGGATCAAATCAAACAAAAAGGAAGAGCTAGATTTTACAGTGCAAACTTTTTTCATACCAAAATTTAAAAAATAGAGCTCAAATAGAAAATATAACTTGATATATATATATTTCAAAAATTACAGATGTTATTTGCAATGGACAATTAGCTCTTTTGGTTGAATTGCTTTCACCAGAAGAATAAGAAGGAAATACTTGCCCCTGCTCCTGCTCCCTGAGCCCCTCAAAATGACATACAGAAAAATGGGGGTACCTCTGAGGCCAATTATGGGGTATTTGAAAGCAGAGAGAAACAGAATGGACAGTCATGCTGTAGGAGTACTCATATGATAGTACCTCCATAGAGGCTCATTTCAGTTTTTTTTAAAAGTTAATAAGTACATTGATGTTAATCTTGTGCAATGTAATAATGTACAAATGTAAAAATTGCTTCTTGGCAGGGGGTTGGACTGGATGGCCCATGAGGTCTCTTCCAACTCTATTATTCTATGATTCTATGACATATGTCCAGCACTTCTTTTAAATGTATATATTTATATCTTCAGCTAATTGCATTTGAAGAAAAGGAAGGAAACAATTCCACTATGATTTTACCTTTGATTAATCTTCCCATAAAAGAGAAAATAACACTAACAGAGGTAAGTGCTTTGTTTTTGAAACAAATAACTTTGTGTTGAATATAATTTAATGCCAGGGAAAGCTGGGGATGCGGAATAGGAAAGAAACCATAGTTCAGTGGTAGATCACATGTTTCTCTACTCCCAGGCATCACAAAGCAGGGCTTGGAAATGTAAATGGCTCATTTGTACATTTGAATATTTGTGCCCTGTAAGCTAATGGTCCAGAAGTGTTTCCAAAAAGAAATGTACAGGAGTGTTTCTCTATACTTCCATATTAGGAAATAGTTTATGGTATTATTGTATTTACTTTTGTATAACTCAACCTCATGTTGAGGGGACCAGATTTTTGAGCAAAATTGTGTATTTTGGTATAACTGTGAATTAAGTTGAGAGTTATTCCACTGAGAGGGGAAAGCCCCAGTGCTATCTCAAGGGGATCAGCTGCCTGGGCCACCCAGGCATTCAAAAAGTCCAGAAATTGAAACAAGGCAGAGGGAGCAGAGGGGGGAAGTTCTGCTTTTAGTATCTCCTAGGACGCTAAGCTCTTGTTTTTAAATATTCTAAGCTGAGAAGAGGATGATTACTTTTTTGATAAGAGTTTAAGATACACTATTCAAATTGATCTGCAAATAATAATAATAATAATAATAATAATAATAATAATAATAATACTTTATTTTTCCATCCCCTCTCCATCTGCCCGAAGGGACTCGGGGCTGCTAACATGGGGCCAAGCCCAAAAAACAAAACATGAACAAGATTAAGAGCATATGTGAACAACATCAACAAACAGATAAAATAAAACAGATTAAAAACACAATAATTCGGTATGACACAGTAGTAGTAAAATAAAATGGTGAAATGATATAAGGCAAAGACCACCATTAATGGACAAAATGGGGGAGGGCGGTCAGGACAAAAGTGCAAAGGTATATAGTTATAAGACTATTTAATAAGGTGCCTGGACAAAGTGCTGAAGTGTTCTCTAGCAGAATTTGAGGTGGGGTAGAAGGTCAAGTTATTTCCAATAAAGGAGCAGAATAAAGTGCAAAAGAATCAATTTTCCTTTAGGAGGGGGTCTGTCATGGGGAATGATTATTCGAAAGTGCACTGGAAAAGCCAAGTTTTTAACTGTTTTCTAAAGGCTGACAGGATAGGTGCTTGCCTAATCTCATTGGGAAGGGAGTTCCAAAGCCAGGGGGTCACCACGGACAAGGCCCTCTCCCTCATTCCAACAAGCTGCACCTCTTCAGCTGGAATTGCTGAGTATCACAGCAGATTGTGGTGCTTTCATTGGTGCCCACCTGGTGTGTGTGTGTATGTGTGTGTGTGTGTGGACCTGTTGCCCACACACCACACTGTCCTGGCTTCTGCTCTACCTTATCACACAGGGGGAAGCCTCTGTAAGCCAGCTTAACCCATCTTTCCTTATGGAAAGACAGGAAGCCTCCCGTGGTGAAAATGGAAAAAAATAAAAACCCTGCCGCAGCCACCAAAATTTAGCCTGTGTGAAAAGGTCATAAGCCGACTCATTTTTTAATGTTGATCTTTTCACGAAAACTTCCAAACTTATACATGAATCTATAGGATAATGTTGCACTATAGCCTTGAGACACCTTTTCACTCAGCATCATACTGGAGTACAGAAGTACTAACTACAACAGTTTATTAAGAAAAGCAGGTACAAAGGGAAAAGGGCATTTCCCTTAATATGTAATAGGAAAGGAGCTATAAAATAGCAGTAGTCTATATACAAAAGAACAGTAGTCAAAAAATGGCAAAATACATGAAATCCAGGAAATCAGGATCACGGACATAAATCTTTAAGCATGAAACAGAAACTTTTTCCAAGGCAAAACGCTTTCAAGCACATAGGCAAACACAGGAAACTTAAATCATGAACTTGAAAGCTAAAACAGGAGCCTGAATCATTTGTCAATGTTGTCTGCTTTGAGAGGCACCAAGAAACATCATTTGATTAAACCCATGCCTGACCAAGAAGCCATGAGATCATTCCTCGCACACCTGATTTTCAAGGACATCCCATGGAGTTTCTCTGACCACCTAACTAATCTATCTTTCACCACCTCCCTGTGAAGACCTAATCTGATATTGCAGGAAAACTCCCCATCAACTGAAGACTGATTCCCAAGAGAAACGGCTTTGTCCTCTGTTGTTAAGGAATGAACATTGGAATCCAAAGCATCCTCAATGCACTTCTCTCTGATCTAAGGCCTGCAATTCTCCCTGATCACACACAGACTCCTCAGTTTGCTCAGTTTGAAACCCATCATCCCACTCGTCCTCTGATAAATCCCCCGCATCTTGCTGAGCCTCAACAGATAAATCCCAAAGTTTGTTTTTTTTAAAAAAAAACTGACTTGCACAATATTTCATTTGCATCTAGTTATTGCTAGTCAATAACAGAACTATACTGTTGTACTGTTATAATACTGAAGTTTTAATTGTTCTTTTTATTTTCAGGCTGAAATAGTTGAACTGCATGTGAAAGCAAAAGACTGGTAACATATTTTTCTTTGTTGATTTCTTCAAACACAAACAGTAACACTATTTCTTCATCAGGAAAATGTGATTTTGCATCTCAAACATGTATGGGACTATATAAAGAATGTCCTGAGTTCTTACGGAAGTAACTTTTTCAACATACTTTTTTGAATCTAGAGCCAGATATTTTATCCATTATCTACATAGATTTATGCCATTCTAAAACCCTTCTGAAAATAATAACACAAATTAGCCAGAATTGTAGCTGGGGACAAAGAACATTTTCAGGACCAACTTGGCTGCCCTGAGTTCATATATTGGGAGAAAGGCAGGATAAAAAAGCAACTAATAACTAACTAAATAAGACATTATGAAAAAGTGAAGTACTTTATTTTTAAAATGATGTAAAATTGCCACTGCTGAACTTCTATTGCCCTTTCTTGTTGCCTTTCAACTCTCTTTCCCAAATCTGATCAGCAAGGTAGAATTGTTTAAATCATCTAGGAAGTATGTTTCTCCTTTAATCTTAGTGCTATCATCTCAGAGCTAGTTGCATCTCATCATGTTTCCCATGAAAGGCCCAGTTTATGGAATTACCCATATGATTAATGTAGGAATTAGAAAATTAGAGGGAGATAACCTCTAACAAACAAGCAGTATATAAAAAAAGCAAAGGTAACAAATAGGATTCCTAAACTGTAAGAATTCCCACAGACAATTTGGTTTTGGAAATAATACTGTTACCCCTTCTGAAAGTTCAAAAGCAGAAAACATGTGGTCCTACCTTGTGTGTAAATAATTGTTTCTGAGTTTTTAATTTAAGTAATATATATCATGTAGCTAACAGGTTAGCTATCTAAGGCACCATCTAGACTGCCATATAAAATCCCGATTATCTGCTTTGAACTGGAAGCTGATTATATGGCAGTGTAGAAATCAGGATCACAGACATAAATCCACAGACATATAATCCAGTTCAAAGAAGGTAATCTGGATTATTTACTTTAATAATATGAATTATATGGCAGTGTAGAAGATGCCTAAGTCTAAATCTGTTTAAATAAATTAATAAATATGCAAGGCATTGTATGCTTTCCTTGTTCTTTTATCTGAAAGAAATTTACATGGAAGTCTTACCTTGAATCAATCTTTGAATGAAAAAATAATCAGGCTGCATCTACACTATCCTATATCCCAGGATGTGCTTCCAGATTATCTGCTTATTGGCAATGTAGACTCAGATAATCCAGTTCAAAGCAGATAATCTAGGATCAGATCCTGGGATATAGGATAGTGTAGATGCAGCCTGACTATTTTTTCACTCAAAGATTGATTCAAGGTAAGACTTCCATGTAAATTTCTTTCAGATAAGAGAACAAGGAAAGCATACAATGCCTTGCATATTTATTAATTTATTTAAACATTTACAGATTATGAAGCAATTTATTGTTTTTTTTTGCAAAAGTAGCACTATTCACAAGGCAAATTAGTACTCACTGTTGCCATCTACAAAAATTAAGAATACACTGGGTTCTTTGTATCCAATTAAGACAGCATTTCCTCCAACCAAAGTCATACCTATTCTTTATTTTAATTTCTTAGCCATATAGATTCATGTTTGCTAGTCCACAAGAAAGGGTGGAGAACTCTTTGATTTAGTGAAACATTTACTTAATTGATAGTTATTTCATGCACACAAATAATGCACACAATATGTGATCCAAATAGAAAATAAGAGATATAACAAACTGTGTATACTTCTGGGAAGGCATCTACATTATTAATACCAAAGATATTACAGAAAGTGAATTAGATCTGCTCATCTGACTGATATTCTGACCTACAATTAACTGCATTATGGGTTTTACACAAATACTAAAAAATTGTATTCAACTCTAATCTAGTGCTATCAGTCTGCACAGTACACAGGGATTTCCAGTAAGTATCCTGATCTTGCCCTCCCAATTAAACAATTTTGCTGTACATCCAGTGGAACTGATGCAGTCTCTACCCATCTGGACAACAGCATGGTGTTGCAGAGGGTTTGGCATGTGTGTCTGGCCACCAACACATCAAATCTGGGACCAGACTGGCCTGGCCCTGGATCACGTTGCTCATGTAGATGCAGTCTGTGCCTGCATAAATCGGATTAGAAAAAAAAATTATGGAACTGCACCCAAATTGTAATATATGGACAAAGGCACCCCTGCCTCAAATTTTCAATAGGAAATTAGTAGCCCTGGCTTGGACATTCTTTATTATTTTGAGGAAATTTGAGGAGAGAAGACCTTTGTCAAACAAGTACTATATAAAACCAGTCAGAACTCACTTATCAGTAGTCACTCTGAGGACCTTTTTTTTTTTTTTGCCTGCCCCTGGACTGTGGAATAATTTGCCGGAAGAGATTCAACAGCTAAATGAGCTGTCAGAATTTAAGATGCAACTAAAGACTTATCTCTTCCGGCAAGCCTACCAGTCAATTTTAAATGATGAATTTTTATATTTACATTCTGTTACTATTGTATTTTAATCTCTGTACCATGTGCTTTAATATACATATCTTACAGTAATATGTTTTAATATATGTGTTTATGGTATGTCTTTTATATTGATATATTTTTACTGGGTTGGAACTCCACCTTGAGCCACGAGGAGAGGTGAGTATCAAATAAAATTGGTGATGATGCCCAGCTATAATTGGACTATTGTAGGTTGCAGTTTCCCCATACTGTTCAGCTATCCCTGCTATAAAGTTTTATTCATTGTAAACTGTATTGCAGGACAAAAGGCCTGGATGTGCGCTTAGAATATGATTTGTGTCCTGAGGAAAAGAATTTCCTGAAAATGAGGAGGAATCATGTTGCTCCTGCAGTGGAGAAGGTTCTTCAACTGAAGGAAAAGCTGTGTGATGATGAAGTAAGCAAAACAGATATTTTTAAATTATAGCATAGATTATTACTTTAACTTTTCCCTGAAGCAAACAAGGAAATTGTGTTCTGCCTCAGAATGTACCTATTTGTTTATATCACCCGTTTCACTTAATATCTAAGGATATTAGTAACAGTAATTTGTTATGAGATATTTTCTAGGAGCATTTATGGTTTTGCTACAGCACAGCACTTTTCCTGTGTAGTAGTTTGTGAAAGTTTGTGGTCTTCTGGAAAGAAAACAAGCTATTGTAAAGTCTGTATGGAGCAAGGTCATATAAGATGCAATGGTATTATGTGGGAAAAGAGCATAATCTTCTAGTTTGCTTAGAATACAACTGGATGAGTAGATTACTTCCATAAAAACTATCTAAATTTATACCTATAGTTATTGTTGTTGTTATTATTATATTTATTTATACCCCACTTTTTCACTCCTCAAGGAGATACAAAGGGAGCAATATAGTTCATAGTGTTTACTGTACTTGACAGTGACATATTATAGAGTAATTTTAACAATTTTCAGTTGGCAATAAGCAAGTTTTCAAAAACTACATAATTTTGAATGTTGTAGCCTGGAAAATATTCAGTTCAAAATTTACAACTACAACTTCAGCATTTTCTGAACAGAAAATATAATTCTGCACAAAATATTTTCTGTGCAGAAAATTCTGTTCTTCACAGAAAATTCTGTGAAAAACAACAACAAAAATTCATCTGAGGATTTTGTGCAGAATTTGGCCAGAACTGCAAAGATTGCATCAGTCTAGGATTCTTTTTCCTGGGGTTTCTTGACACTAAAAACATTTTCTGATATTTATTTCTTATTTACTAGTTCTTTTTTTGTAAAAATATTTTCTTGCAGTAATGTCTAGCTTACCATCATTTGTTCTCTCTACTAAACAGGTTCCTGTGGTTGCAATCATGACAACAGGTGGTGGAATCAGATCATTTACAGCAATGTATGGAAGTCTACTGGGTTTGCAGAAGCTGAATTTGTTAGACACTATTACATATCTCACAGGTTTATCTGGCACAACATGGTAATGAGAACTTTTGCATGCTTTATTCAATCATATACATTTTACTACAGTATTATTTAACCTCTTCAAAACAACTTATAAGGGTTTCCATGGTCTCAGCATTGCCTGAAATGTCAGTTTTATGAGAATTACTTTAGACAAGTCACCTTTCCATTTTTGATTAACAACTGTTTAAGATGTTTTGAAATTAATACTGATTATGTTTCTATGAAAGAAGATAATGCCAATAGCTCAGACTTGGGCAAAGTGATGCTTTGAAGTCTCAGGCCTCTTCCACACTGCCCCTATATCCCAGGATCTGCCTTAAACTGGATTATATGAGTCTCCACAGTCAGATAATCTGCGATAAACAGATAATTTGGGATCATATCCTGGAAAATAGAGGCAGCATGGAAGGGGCCTCATACAGGTTCTTGGATGGTTTTAGTGGCCTGCAATGTTGCTGACACTCATTGATCATCCTTTTTTGAAAAAAAAAAAAAGGTGAGTTGCCGCTCCTGGGGATATCACATATATAAACATCTATTTTCAAATAAACGATTTAACATTTAGATAAGCAAGAACACCCCATCTCTAGTATTGTTTAATGTCAAATATATTCATTTTTCAAAATCAGCAGTTAGACCATGTGCTTCAGGCTTGGGGATGAGAGTAATATATGGTCATATTTTGGACTTTCAGGCAGTTTATGCCTACTTAGAGACTTTGTTTCAATCTCCATTGCTAAATGATCAGGCAGAATGTATATCAAACGAACTAAAGTAAGTATGGGTAAACCTCTTTTGTTTTTATATTATTTTCATAATTCTGTCTACATTCTTCTCCCATCCAAGTTACATATCAAGTTGTCAAAATATTTTTATTCCCCTTGGATACTCACACTTTTCCAGATGTATGCATTTTCTTCAATGATTAAACTTTGTCTATGTATGTTTTATGAAGAAAGTTGTGCATGTTTACTTGTATATAATTTTAAGAAGGAGAAGGAGAGATGATACTTGCCATGTATTTTGAAGCACAGGAAGCTGAAGATAAGTATGCAAGATTATTCTCATACTCTATTAGGAATTGGGTAAATCCATAAAAGTTTTAGTCACTCTGCATTTATTTTATGCCTATAGGGTAAAATCTCACCTAATTTTGCATATTTGTAGACCTGGATAAGAGAGAGAGAAAAAGTATGAGATGGGCTGATTGAGAGCCTCACCAACTGTCTGAAATTTTTGGCCCTAATTGAAGAAATGGGATATTCCACTCCACCAATTCGTTACATTAGCTGGTTATTGCAAATAAGGTTGCCTTAGGACCCAGGGTTACCTTAGTAAATCCCCTCAGCATGGTCTACGGGTGTAAACATTTGTCTGTTTCATCCTTGATAGCGAAATAATTTCCAGTTTGCCCCCCAGTGTAGAGAAAACATTTTTTTCTTTCAAGTTCTTGCTGGGAAAATGCACACATCCCAAAGTATTTTGGGAGATTAGTCCATGCTGAAACACATGGGCATTTTTGCATGAAAAGAAGTTTTGATCTGCATGTACAAAACCTACTGTTTACAGGTAACTATGGGCTTTTAAAAAAGTCTTTTCCACAAAAATACTTGCAACACTATATTTTTGCATGCAAGATTGTGAGGTTCTTTGGGGCTTTTTGTGTATAAAAAGTGACTTTTTGTGCAAAACTTTCTTTTTTGCATTTCTTTTGTGTGTGTAAGATTTTTCTTTTCTTTGGGAATGCAGGACTATGGGGAAATTGTATGAAGATCCTGACTGGTCACAGAGGTACATGGAGGAAGCCATTCATAAAGCACAGAAGCAAGTGACCAAATGCAAGCTGAGTTGTTTTTCTATGAATAATCTGAAATATTATCATCATGAACTGAAAGAAAGAACCAAGGAGGGCTTCGACACTTCATTTATAGATCTCTGGGGACTTGTCGTTGAGTCCATGTTAAATGATGGGGTAATGCCATATTTTGTACTTTGAAATATTGTTAAGATTATTCAAAGGAAGAGCGTACTTGGGTGCATGTAAATGCTTTGGAGGGGTATCATTTGAAAAGAAAATACTTCTTAACATACAAATTAATTTATGAGATTAAAATACTTCAGGATAAGAGCATTTTCCAGACATTCCTGGTTCTGCTAGTGTACATTGTACTTGCCCCCTGTCCTTTTTTCATGAGTGTGGTCCCCTACCTCAGCTTTCCAGGTTTATTTTATTAAAGTTAAGGTCTGCAAATGAGTTCTGCCTATTTTTGATTGAATGAGAATAGAGCTGTCAGCATCATTGGGAATCTTTATAAAACCAGATATATTTACAGTCCATTTAAGTCAAAATGTGTAAGCCTGCCCGGAAAACTTTGCAAATCAGTGATAGTGTCAAGAAGTTGTCAGTTTGGAGATGACGCTAAGGGGGACGTCATGGCAAGGGCCGCCTGTATTTCCCCACATGTTTACATGACTTTAAATGGGGTTTAGACAAATGCACAGAGAACCTCTGTTTGTGGGTGTTCACTATGATGGTGATATGAAACGGTTAGTTTGACCATTGTTCTGTCACTGATTACCTGGGAAGGAACAGCAGGGCAAATTATTGCCTCCATGATTGGGGGAAGAAATTCTTCAGCCTTGAAGCTGAGAGGGAAACATTTGTGGACACATACTTGGCCAATGAATGTATCCTAGAGAATGGAAACTGAGATTTGAAATGGCCCTTAAACTAATGAGCTCATAATTTTGACCACAATTATTCCTTTTTGTCTTTTGCAGAGAGACAATCATAAACTCTCAAATGAGCGACGAGCTGTGACTGATGGTCAGAATCCTTTGCCCATTTACTTGGCTGTTAGTCTCAAAAAGGATTACAGTGCTCAGGATTACAGAGGTAATATTGTAATGGCAAATTACTTTACACCTGCATCCGTACTTATTCTATATTAACACATGCTGAGTTTCCACTTAGAATCATAGAATAATAGAGCTGGAAGAGACCACGTGGGCCATCTAATCCAACTCTCTGCCATGCAGGAGAAGCACAGTCATAAAATGAATCAGTTCGGTTTTTCTTTTTTTTGCCCTTTAGATGGGAACAGGCTATACCTGCTTAAAAGTCTTTTCAATGTATAGAAGCACAGTTATTATTTTGATGTTTAACTTCTGATAGATTTGCTTTGTATTTTTGGGGAAAGGCTGCAGTTTTTAAAAGCACTGTATAGTTCTTTGATTTTATTTTAAAAAGTCCAAGCAGCAGTTAGCTTTTTCTCAACAAGATCAAGGACTGTTTAATAGAAACAGCAGATCTTAGGATTTTTAATTATGAGATTTGACATCATCCAAGGAGATTTCTTCTAAATCACCAGAACATTCTTTTTCTCTCTTGATCTCTCTTGCTTTTCTGGAATATTCTAGGAAAAGTATTACAGTTCTCTGGAAAAATATCTGAGAGGCTAAAGAGGAGATGTTACTGCCTCATATCCCATTCCACTGACAGAAAACGTTTCATGGGCGGGAGGAGTTAAATGCATACTATTTAGTGTTTGGGAATAGTAATTCTAGAACATTTCAGAGCCTGAAACCATTGAAGAATGAACACTGTTTGACTTTCTGATGCAATTTATACTGAGGAGACGTGTCTAAGTAAAAGCTGCAAATTCAGTTTACAGTGTTTTAATGAATGATGTGAATCTTTTAGTGACTGTACAATTTTGGTCAGGGTGAGTATGCTTTTGTTGGAATGGAAGATGCTTAAAAAGGCTTCAGGGAGTGCCTCACACAAACCCTTCCTCTTTAGCTCTTCTGACTAACTTTTTAGAATAGCAGTTCTCTTCTCCCTCTTGTCCTTCACCACCATTCTCTCATCCTTTCTTAATTTGCTTTAAAAAAAATCATGTCAGAAGTGACTTGAGAACATATTGCACTTCTGGTGTGAGAGAATTGGCCATCTACAGAGATGTTGCCCAGGGGACGCAGGGAGGCTTCTCTCATGTCCCCACAAGCTAGAGCTGATAGATGGGAACTCATCCCATGTCTTCATTTGCTCAGAGCAGTCTCAGCATTAAGTAGTCTCCACAGATTCTGCATCCATGGATTCCACAATTCATGACTTAAAATATTTTTTAAAATCCCAAAAGCAAACCTGATTTTGCAGTTTTATACAGGGGACATTATTTTACTATACCACTATATATAACGGGACCTGATCATCCATTTTATTGTGCTCACAGAATGGGTGGAATTCACTCCTTATGAAGTGGGAAGCTTCAAATATGGGGCATACATTCGTGTAGAAGATTTTGGCAGTGATTTCTTCATGGGGCGAGTGATGAAGAGGCTCCCAGAAATGCGGATCTGCTTCATGCAAGGTAAAGTTGTGTAATGAGGAAAATAATAATTACCTCAACTGATATTACGTGACAATTAACTTAAGATCAAGTAGCGCCTGCTTGGAGATCTCTAATCTCAAAGATTTATTTTTTCAAGAATTGTTGAAGAGATAGTTGATGCTGTAAATTACGTGTGGCGCACATTGCAAATACACAACAATGTATCTGAGTGCTGTGCATACTGTCAATATGGATGCCTCTTCAGAATTAATTCAGTATACTTACTGTTCTATTTGTGCCGTCCGCCGGACAATAAAAAACTATAAAACTGAAACGTGCTGTCCTTTATCCGGGCGAACTGCAAATCCCTATAAGCTGTCCTATAGATATTGAACGACTGAGTCTGGATAACTTCAAAAAAGGATGTTTATTCATACAAGGTTGTAAACCTGGCACAGATCTTAAAGTTGCAGAAAATGAAACAAATTTCTATAGGCTTTAGTCACAGAATTATCCCTGGTTCCAGAAGGCAAAAGTGATTATAAAACCACTATACCCTAATCACGCTGCCTATATTAGAAGGAGAAACTCTTTCCTTCCCTATCTTTACAGCAAAGATTAGTTCTAGAAGCGATGGAATAACTCTGCTCCTCTAACTAGATTTCCTATTCCAGATCAATATAATTCAATACTTATCTAATTTGGATAGGCTTAGATTGGCCTGGTTTTGAGGATGATTTGTCCCAGTTAGCCTTGCACAGCTCCAGCACGTTGGAAAACTATAGCCAGAATGAAGCTCCAAAATGGAGACTAGACCCTGGTAAAAAGGGCGGTCCTAAGATGTTGCACTCTTTGACCAATCACTGCAAAGAAAACTGCAGCCAGCTTTTGCAGATTCCAAGCCACTTTTCCTGGGCTTTGCAGCCAGAGGCTGAAACAAGATGCAAAGGAGGGAAAACAAACAAACGACCAATAGGTAAGGCAAACCATCGTCCTGGGGGACGGAACACTATTTATCTACTATTGTTTTCATACCACAATAGTTTTAGGCTGCTGTCTTATGGTGAGGTCTAGTTGGTCAACATGAAGGAAGCAATATATTGCCTTTATGTCAGAATGTTGACTGCATTTTATTGTTGAGGACTTGGCATGTTTGGACATGGGGTTTGGTGCAAGCACAGACTGGGTATACTTACTCACCTCAGTTGGGAGGTGTTTTTCTAAAGAACCTTGGAGACAAGATCTAGAGGCATTTGGCCGATCTTGGAGGTCATGCAACCCAGCCATCACTTTCTGGTTGTGGAAGAGTTACTGTACAGCAGTCCATTCTAGAGTGGGGCCTACTACTTACACCACTTCCATCATTTCTAGCAAATGAACTCTGTTGAGCATTGGTTGGAAAATGGATCATCCAATACAGTAGAGTCCCGCTTATCCAACCTTTGCTTATCCAGTGTTCTGTATTATCCAACACAGTCTGCTTTTTAGTAGTCAGTGTTTTTGTAGTCAATGTTTTCAATATGCTGCGATGTTTTGCTGCTAAATTCATAAATACAGTAATTACTACATAATGTTACCGTGTATTGAATTGCTTTTTCTGTCGATTTGTTGTAGAACATGATATTTTGTTGCTTAATTTGTAAAATCATAACGTAATTTGACATTTAATGAGCTTTTCCTTAATCCTACCTTATTATCCAACATTTTCACTTATCCAGCATTCTGCTGGCACGTTTATGTTGGATAAGCAAGATTCTACTGTAATAGCAATCTGATTGCAATGCAGAAACAACAAAACTGCACAGAAGTTGTAAATGACAAAGTTCTGACCTTTTCAGGGCCAACAAAAATTGTGTTATCTCCTCTGCTCTCCTCCTCCCTCTGGGGAGCCATATCTCATCACTAGGGATGTAAGAAGAAAAAGCTACCAGAATGTGTGAAACAGAAAGCAAAAACAAAGGCACAGAAAAAATGCTTCAATTAGTAAGAAGAGGGCAGTGATGAAACTGTAAAAGACATTTCATGATTTTTGTGTATTTTAAAACCAATTCCAATTCACAGGCATGTGGAGCAGTATATTTTCTTTGGATTTCATGTTTTTCTGGCACTTGGCGCTTAGCTCAGAAGACTTCTGGCACAAATGGACAAGAGACAGAATAGAAGACATTGGTAATGTGATTTCCTTCAACCTTGCCTTTTTTAGTTTTGAGAAAATAATTTCATACTTTTATTTAATAGTGTGGTTGTGTCACAGTTGTTTCAATTGCTTTGATATGTAGCATAAGATATCTAATAACTTTGAGCTCTCGCTTTAATTTTGAAGATTAGTTATTTTTAAAAATAATAGGGCACATTTGGATTATTTTGAAAAAATATGGATCAGATATATTTTTATGGAAGCATACCATCATATGGCAATATTTAAAAGATCATTGGTGTGCATGGCAGCCATTCTACCACCTAGCTGCCCCATAATTTTAAAAGTAAAGAAACCCACCCAGTTGTTGGACCATCTTATAAGATCTTTTACCTGAATCTTTGCCTCAGTTCAACAAATATCCACATAGCTTTTCACCTTCTAGCAACACTTTTGTTTCCTCCAGCCATATTTTGGGTTTGGCTTTGGTTTGACTTTGTTCTAGAAACAACTTTCTTATAAAGGTATTTACTTCCTTTGACTTTTCCATAGAAAAGTCTAATGTTTGGTGTTGTTGCTGCTGATAAGTTAAAAACAGTACCGCAGTTTTCTTGCTGTCCCATAGGAATGAAACATTTAAGCATTCCTCTCAGGATGTGTTAAAGAACAGTTCAATTTTTTTATTTTATTTTAAATGCTTTCCATAATAAGATACAAAGAGGAAGAGAAAGAACAGATCACTTGAGACTAGGGATGGCAATAATATTTGAAACATATTTTTAAGAAGATAAAATGTGCATCTCCAGCATTGGAAAACCTTGAAAAAGTTAATCTTGGACTCTTTGCAATTCAGGATTTATTCTGTGCAAAATTGGGACATAGTGGAGGGTGTGTTGGTTTTGTTTGGCTGGTTGGGTTTCTTTCTTTCTTTCCTTTTTGGAGAGGAACCAACATTTTCTGATGAAGAAACAGTATTTTCTGCACAGCAAATAACTGCAGCTATTGCTGCTTTCTGTGCAAAAATACCATGTACAAAATTTTGTGCAGAATAAGTCCTGAATGATTACTTTTCACGGTGAGGAGAGAATGTCCAAAATTACTTGTTGCTGCCTTCAAGAATGAAATCGGCAAAGAATTGCAGCCCTACTTAAGTCTAAGAAAAAATTACAAAAGAAGAAAGTGGGATGTATAGAAGGTGACCAATGATTGTTTACTGATTTCACAAGTAAATTGTCATTTCCTGAAAGAAACTACTATAAAAATATTAGCTTGAATAAAATGGTAGGAAGATAAAGGTGAATTCCTGATGAGTCTACTTCAACAGGCAGCCAATGCCAGTTTGGTTCTATTTACCTATGTTTGATGAAGTAGTCAAAATATTCTGTATCTTTCACAGTGTTGAGTATCATGCGTACATCAAGGAGTAACAATCCAAGTCAAATCTATTACATTTAAATTACTAATTAAATCCAATGAAAGGTAGAATCTGTGGGTAAATATTTTTCAAGGAATGGTGCAAATAACATGTTTATCACTAAAACTTTCCTTCTCCTATGCATTTGGTGATTGCAATAGTACCTATAATCACACTTATCAAGATAATTAATTTTTTTTCAGAGGATTCTCTTCCATCTACAAATCCACACTGTTTAGAAACTCGCCTAGTTACACCACCAGGCCAGCTTTCTTCTGCCCTCCGAGATGTCTTAACAGGACGGCCAACAATGGCAGAGTACCCCAACTTCCTGAAGGGCTTCCAGTTTAATGATGACTATTTGAAGAACAAGTATTTTTCTACGTGGAAGGGTACAGTATTAAGTCTGCATTTGTGGGGATGGACTCAGATTTTGAAATATTCTTTAGACATTACTCATCACAACCAGAATCCTGGTGAAGAAGCTGGTACACCCTGCCTTGTTTGCTGGAACAACGAGTGATCTAATTCTGTGTTAACTGAACTAGGATTTAAATGAGTGGTAGTAACAGTCCCATGAAAAAATCATGTCCATGTATATTTGGAAATTAGTTCAATGAAATATATTTTGTAAGAAAAAGGAGAGCAAAACTGAGATACAACTAGTGCCAAGGTGTGTCAAAATTGCTGTGGTGATGTTTGGATTACTTTGTACCTGCATTTTCTTCATCTCTTTGTATGGATGTCCTAAAACAGTTGCTGTGGAGGTAAGATGTTGCATACTTTTAGCTCTTCCACCTTGAAGAAGCAGAGTCTAATGACACACATTTCTTCAGTTCCTCTGCCTTTTCTATACTTTCCAATGTTATCAGGACTAAAAAACCTTATTAGCTAGTAAAAACATGATACTAATTTCATTCTGAAAACTATTTCTTTTAATGTAAAAATAAATAAATAAATAAATGACAGATAACAGTCACAGCAATATAGTTTCATCCAGAATACATGATACAAGTACTGAGAAGATATACTTATTAAACAGGAACTGTTGAAATGGTTCTTTAATTGAAGATATCCAAAGGCCACTGGGCTGACCAGGTATCTATGGGTCTGTCTACACTGTAGAATTAATGCAGTACTGGATTGCCATGGCTCACTGCTCTGGGATCATAGGACTTATGGTTTTACAATGTCTTTAGCCTTCTCTTCCAAAGAGTCTATGTGCCTTAATAAACAACTTCCATGATTCCATAGTATTGAGTCATGATAGCTACAGTGGTGTCAAATACTACAGTACAAGACAAAGTAGTAGTAGAAGAAAACAATAAAAATCAAAATTAGCAAAGGTTAAAATGAGGAATCAAAAAGCAGTTAATTCATGATACCCAAAAGCATCTGATTCATGGAATGAAAGAAAGAAGAGGGCACTTTGTTAATTTGGCAGAGAAGGTTGTTACTGACAAAATCTCATGGGCAATATTTGTTTTTCAGACACCGTTTTGGATATTCAACCTGACAAGCTAATGGAAACAGCAGCACAACCTCTAGCTCTGGTGGATACTGGGTTCTTCATCAACACTAGCTACCCACCCCTTCTTAGACCAGAAAGAAAAGTGGATGTTATATTACATTTAAATTACTCTGGAGGTTTACAGACCAGGGTAAAATATTTCATTGAATTTATGCTTTTCTGTCTTATAGTTTCTGATGCAACTTCCTGATGTTTGAAGACTTTGATTTTGCCCCTTTTGGATATATTCAGTTGCATAATTTGTATAGGCAGCAACATTTATCTTTCCTTGGTACAGTTGTTAATGACCTTGGCACAGTTATTTTAGTGAAAAATATAAAACTTTTAAATCATGCTTATATTATTTGGGGAAAAGTGTTCATTTCCCTAGATCAGGTTTGAGTAACATGACTAATGCGTGTCATGCATTTTCTGTCAATTTTTGAGCCATCTTTAGCCTCCAGACGCGTCCTACTCAGACTCCTGCTGTTGAACTTGCCGTAGAACCAGCAGCAAAAACCAATTTCCTTTTTATTTCCAGCTTCCCAGGAGCTCTGATCACTGGTTATAGAACTGCTTTGAATTGGGTTTCAGGATGTCTTGCAAAAGCTTAAAATACAGTAGATGTAAAAACCTGTAAGGATGTTTATCTGTTTTCCAAAGAAATGCTTGCTTAAATCTTGCCAAATCTTTCTGCAAAGAATGCTGCTGAAGAAAATTGCATTTCTGATATTACATTGAAGCTGGACTTCTTAAAAACTCACCATCTGAAAAACCAAGCACATATTTGCAAAAAAAAGGTTTTTTTCTTTTTAGTTATATAGATTCTGAGCTTGTGTGCAGGATATTTCCACAGCTTTAAGTTTCTTTCTTGCTTACTAGACTTACTAGGAAGTCTAGTAAGTGTAAGGTTTTTAGATATAGTTAGTCCTCTGTATCTACAAATTCTGCATCCATCAATTGAACCAGCTATAACTTGAAAATATTTTTAAAATCCCCCTAAAAGTAGCCCCCTTTTGCCATTTAATATAAGGGACACCATTGTACTATACCATGGATTTTGTGGATCCTGGAACCAAACCCTTAGAGAATACAAAAGAGTCAACTGAACTTACATTGATTTTTGTATCTTTATCTAGAATCTGGACCAGTTTTCAGCATATGCTGCTGAGCAGGGAATCCCTTTCCCCAAAGTAGAGATCAGCGAGGAGGACAGAAAAACCACCCTAAAGGAGTGCTATGTGTTTGAAGACAAAAAAAACGTAGATGTCCCTTTAGTGCTCTTTTTTCCATTAACAAACGATACCTATAAGAAATATTCAGAACCTGGTAAGTTATGTGAATTGCATAGGTATGTGTTGATAAACTAAGGACCCTTTATGGTTTGGTTCTAGACTGTTTGAAAAACTGAATTTCCTATTAGAGCCTGCCTGGCTTTTAGAAACTTTGGGGAAAGTTATCTGTCGCACCACCTTCAGAGCCACATTTGCTGATGACATAGGAAAGAGCTGTCATGGCAGCTGCTCATAGACTTTACAGTCTTAAGTTATTTTTTTTATAAGTTTGCTTAGTTAATCTTTAAAGAAAATATTTTTAATGTAGCTGTTTTTATTACTGTTGTGTGCATTCAAGTCATTTCTCACTTATGGAGACCCTAAGGCAAACCTATCACAGGGTTTTCTTGGCCAGATTTATTCAGAAGGGGAGTGTCATGGCCCTTCTCTGAGCCTCAGAGAGAATTCGACTTGCCTAAGATCATCCAATAGGTTTTCAAGCTAAAATTTGAACCCTTATCTCCAGAGTCACTCAAACATTCAAAGCATTATCCTATGCTATATTTTCTTTCTGTCTATATCAGGCATGGACAAACTTTAGCTCTCCAGATGTTTTGGACTTCAGCTCCCACAATTCCTGGCCTCAGGCCCCTTCCTTTTCTCCTCAGCCACTTAAGCTTAAGTGGCTGAGGAGAAAAGGAAGGCGCCTGAGGCCAGAAATTGTGGGAGTTGAAGTCCAAAACACCTGGAGAGCCAAAGTTTGCCCATGCGTAGTCTATATTGTAGGCCAACTTTCTTTATCAACCAACCAGCCAATCAAATGACATGACTTTGGTTTTTAAACGAGTAGTATTAAAATCTATCTATCTATCTATCTATCTATCTATCTATCTATCTATCTATCTATCTATCTAGTCCTTCATAATTCCCTTGTGGCCAGACAAATTAGATAGATCACAGTTAAATTTGTTATCCCAGTCTCATCATTATATCTCATATTTTTTCAGTTCTTTGTTACTCTATTATGCCTATGAACAATTAATTGCTCATTGGCATTACGTGGTTCTCAGAGACCTTCTACATAGCCCCCTATAAGTAGTTATGTTGTCTTTAGCCTTCCTCCATGCCCTGCTCTCCTGCTGATGAAGAAAGAATACCTAGGGATGACTATTTTCATGTGATCTCTTCTCCAGCATAGATTCTTAATAATATTCATTTTTACCCACCTCTCCTCAAGGCTCAAGGAAGGGTACAACATAGTCAAAATCCAAAGGTAAAATTACAAAGCCATTAAAATGTCAGTTTAAATTTACAGTTTAAAATTGACTGGGAAGGCATGCTAGAATTGTATTAATTCTATTTTTAATTCTGACAAATCGAACTGTTGGAGCTCTTCCAGCATGTCATTTCACAGTCTTGTGGTGGCTGATGAAAAGGTCCTTTGGGTGATGGCTGCCAGTCAGATTCTGGCTGGTTGAAGTAAACATCCCCCAGAGGATCTAAGTGTACAGGGCGGGTTATTTGGCAGAATCCAATCCTGTAGGGAACTTGGATCCAAACCATGTGAGGCTTTAAAGGGATAACCAATACTTTCCCCAAAAACTAAATGGCAACCAGTGGAATGATTTTAGTATTGGTATTACACGCTCACTCCTAGATGTTCCCGTAACCAATCTGGTTTCTGTATCTTGAATTGGTTAGTTTCCAAACTTGGAATACATCTTTCATTGGCATCTAACGTGATGGGGCAGCAGCCCAACCCAAATTCTCCCATATAGCCAGCAATCAGGAATTAGGTACTCTGGGTGGAATTAGTGTGGGGTCCAGTAGCTGAACCCCAACTGCAAAAGGGCTAGAGCACATATCTACTGTGTATCATCTGTTGTATCATTTGCTGCCAATAAACTTTATGCCATATTATAGCAGTAATGTGCCACTGTTAAGGAGGTCTGGACCTTTGCCTAGTGCCTGAACAGAACAGGGTATCAAAAAGGACTCCCAGATCAATGGAACAATCAAATGTGCCACAGGGACTCCACCTGGTTCCATTAACTTCTGGCAACTTTGCTGTGACTTCATGCAATTTTGCACATCCTTAACAAAATCTTGATCAGTAGCTAATGTTATTCAGTGCTGTGAAAGCAGAAAGGGGGCAGTTTCCCTTCTCCACCCCCTCCCCCAAATGAAATGTTAAATATGTGTTTTGGAAGGCTGGAAAACTCCCTGGTGCATGTTTTTAGTTTGGAAAGGCTGCCATCAGTCAGAGAGTATGACCAACAGTGCTACCATAGGCATCATTTTTTTAATTTAAGCCCTTATGTTGTCATTTATGTCATCACAACATCTAGAAATATTTAAAAAGTAAGAGTTGGTAGCTAAGGTTAATAACATTCATTTCTCTGGGCAAACTATATATTAGATTAAAACCTTATTAGTAAAACTTGGTTGTGTTCTCTCTCAGGTGTGGAACGGAACTCAGAAAACATAAAAGAAGGGGATGTGGATGTCTCCACTATATTTTCCCCATTTACTACTCGTGAGGTGTGCTTCTCAAAAGCAAATTTCAGAAAATTGGTGAATCTGACTGAGTACAATGTCCTAAACAATGAAAAGAAGATTGTTGAAGCCTTGCGTGTAGCAGTGGAACGGAGAAAACAACGGAAGTCATAAGCTCCTGTGTTGCATCTGCAGGTGTAAATACACTTAGTAGGAAAGTGGCCTCCTTAAACAGAGATGGTCTTGTGAATCAACATGTGGAAGATTCTGATGTTAGAATAATAAATAAAAAAGTTAACTACAATTTAAAATTAGTCTTCTGGTTTAATTGGGGAATTGAGTTTGTTGGCTGAAAACAATCTGGTACCCTCTGACAAGGTGGATAAAAATATTTAAAACAGTGATATTTGATTCTTCTTTGCATACATAATTAACAAATATTGACCAGTATTTTACACTTAGTTAAGTGTGCTTAATTAAGCTATCTCTTCTGCCCCTCCCCCCAGAAAATCAAGCAAAAACATCATTAAGCCATATTCTGTTTGCTGGTAGAATGAGCATCCTTCTCCTTATGCAACTGATGCCTGGCAAAGTAGGTGGTGGTGACTTACAGTCATGGCAATAGTGTCAAATCATGACTATGTAGTGATTGTGAATATGGAAGTGTTCTGGATGAGTAAATCTTGCTAACCATTCCATATTCATGATCATTATTTAGTCATGATTGCGACAGTATTGCCACAGTTCTGCTGGCAATCTGAGCATAGGTGAATATCATTTCCATCCAGTTTTGCCAGGAATCAATTATATTTAGATAAGCAGCTGATGTAGAATATGGCCATTTTGTATTTTAGCATGAAACTACACTGATATATATTTGCCTTCCATGTAGCATGCAAGTAGCATGTGGTATTAATATGAAGACAATCTGGGAAGGCATCAATCAATGTACTGTTGACTCTCCCCATTTGCAGGGCTCTCTTTCATGGATTTGATTATTTGTGAGTTTGCATCTGCCACTTAATTAGCTCACACTCTCAATCTTCTATTCTTCCAATAATGCAAGACAGATCCTTAAACCAGTCCATCAATCTCTTCAACTATATTTTCCCTCACAACCCTCTCTTAGTCTCCTGTCCTAGCAAAAGAGCCAGCCAGATTTTGAAGTATTTCCTGACACATTAATTGTTTCACCCTAGGTCTTCTCCTCCCAATCATTTGTCTTTCTAACAGTGCCAGTTAGGGCTCAAAGTTGACTGGCTCTCTTGGAAGAGCAGGAGATTGAGAGGATGTAGTTGGTATGCCTGAGGAGGGTTATGATATTCCCAATTTTTCCATTTTTGCATGGGTTCTGCACCCTTAACTCCTGCAAATGTGGAGAGCTGACTATACTGTACTCTAGAGGAGAAAAGATTGCGGAAGCTAAAGGTCTCTGCCGTGTTTTCTTGTTAAGAATCTGGAGGTTGACAATGTGACTTCTGATCCAAAGTTGTGAAGCCTTAATGTTCTACACACCTGTCAGGAAACGTGACAAGACCTTTATTGTCTCTTCCCACCAGGAATGTGACAGATGCAGGAAACTCATGGCTCCACCCAGATATAACTATGTCCAGCGTCACCTTGTGACTAGATCATATCACAACATTATCCCCATAATTGCTTCTCTGCTCCAACTGGTTTTGTAGGTGTTTGAACAGCTAAAAAACTTGAAAAGATAATGCACACATCACATGTGATGATAAGTAAGCACACTATGACAACTATACCTCTGTTGCTTCACATTCACCAAACTAAGATACCTTCTAGATTTGTCTAAAGAAGCATAAACACTCATGATATGGCTCCTTCAGTTTTGTTGAGTTCTGCTACTTCTTGGCATTTTCTTCTTAGCTAATTCCATTCTTTTGGAGAACAAGCCCTATGAGGAGCGGCTTAAAGAGCTTGGCATGTTTAGCCTGCAGAAGAGAAGGCTGAGAGGAGACATGATAGCCATGTACAAATACGTGAGGGGAAGTCATAGGGAGGAGGGAGCAAGCTTGTTTTCTGCTGCCCTGCAGACTAGGACACGGAACAATGGCTTCAAACTACAGGAAAGGAGATTCCACCTGAACATCAGGAAGAACTTCCTCACAGTGAGGGTTGTTCGGCAGTGGAACTCTCTCCCCCGGACTGTGCTGGAGGCTCCTTCCTTGGAGGCTTTTAAGCAGAGGCTGGATGGCCATCTGTCGGGGGTGCTCTGAATGCGATTTCCTGCTTCTTGGCAGGGGGTTGGACTGGATGGCCTATGAGGTCTCTTCCAACTCTACTATTCTATGATTCTATGTTTTGCAGCCATTTCTTGGATTTGCACAAGGTGTTTTAAAACCGTGTCAGGGTTTTATGTGATTCAAAAGGCAAATTTTTTGCTTGCTATTTTTTTTTTTAAATTATAGGTCAAATGCATCATGTCACTATAACTCTAAACAAAATCTAAAAGAAAAAGAAAGGAAAACAGATGGTTCTGCTATATCTCTCAAGGTTAGGAATAAAACATTGCAGCTGGTTCTAAAGTAGGTAAAAGGTACTAGCCGGGCTGTGGCGCAGCTGGCTAGTAACCAGCTGCTATAAATCACTACTGACCGAGAGGTCATGAGTTCAAAGCCAGGGTCGGGTTAAGCCTCCGACCATTAATAGCCCCGGCTTGCTGTTGACCTATGCAGGCCTGAAAGACAGTTGCACCTGTCAATTAGGGAAATTTAGGGACGCTTTATGTGGGAGGCTAATTTACAACACCATAAAACTGCCAGCAAAACACGAGGAAAGGAATGAGGAAGTACAGCCACTTCTGGATGGTGAAGCAACAGCTCCCCCTGTGGCCAGAATCGTGAAGCTGGAAAAATGTTAAAAATGCCTCTGAGTCTGTCTAATGTATGTTGTTTGTCTGTTGGCATTGAATATTTGCCATATATGTGTTCATTGTAATCCACCCTGAGTCCCCTTCGGGGTGAGAAGGGCGGAATATAAATACTGTAAATAAAAATAAATAAATAAATAAATAAATAAAGGTTTTCCCCTGATGTTAAGTCCAGTCGTGACCGACTCTGGGGGTTGGTGCTCATCTCCATTTCTAAGCCGAAGAGCCGAACGTAGACACCTCCAAGGTCATGTGGCTGGCATGATTGCATGGAGCACCATTACCTTCCCACCGGAGCGGTACCTATTTATCTACTCACATTTGTATGTTTCGAACTGCTAGGTTGGCAGGAGCTGGGGCTAACAGTGGGCGCTCATTCTGCTCCTGGGATTTGAACATATTTCAGTCCTTGATGTACTGTGCTTTCTTGTCCCCTCTGTCCTGGATTCCTAAAAGTATTGCTTACCTCATGGTGACAGTTTCAAACAGCTACAATTAGCTAATACACTTCATTAATATTTTCCAACAACTTGCCTGGACAACAGTGCGCAACATAGAATACGATGCTTTAATGATGGTAAACATCATTGAACTGTAATCAAATTCTCACCGTACTGGAATGGCATCATTGTTTCCCCCTTCTTTAAACTTCCTCTGGTATGTATAAGTTATTTGGGAGGGACTGGATTGCATGAGAAGCACTACACCCACATGTCCACCTGATCTGGGCTCTTGCACCCTGGAATGGTGTAGGAGGGATGTAGAAAATGGATGGGGAGGAAAGAATAACAACTACACCATCTTGTTCAGACATCAAGAGTTTTGCCCTCTTTTTTAATGATTTAGATACAATTTGACCCCATGGAGACTTTCTGCGGAAACAGGAAGCTATGGATAATAGCAAATGTTATTGAAATGAATATCTGCTGGAGGTTACCATAAAGTCACCCTGGAAGACCTAGTAAAATGTTCCCTCAGGGAATTTGCTAAGTCGCTCAGAGAGACTCCTTGGTAAATTTCAGTGAAATCATTCCACAGTATTATTTGGAGGACCTAGAAAATTCTAAGAGAGGTCATATTTTGGTGGTTGTGCATTTTCCGGGCTGTATGGCTATGTTCCAGAAGCATTCTCTCCTGATGTTTTGCCCACATCTATGGCAAGCATCCTCAAAGGTTGTGAGGTACATTGGAAAATTAAGCAAGGGAGATTTATATATCTGGGGAAGGTCCAGGGTGGGAGAAAGAACTCTTGCCTGTTGGATGGAAGTGTGAATGTTGCAATTAATCACCTTGATTAGCATTAATGGCCTTGGAAGCTTCATTCCTGCCTGGGGGAATCCTTTGTTTGGAGATATTAGCTGCCCCTGGTTGATTCATGTCTGTAATTCCTCTGTTTTCAGAATACTGGTAGCCATATTTTGTTCATTTCCATGGTTTTCTCCTTACTGTTGAAATTAAAAAACTCTAAAATGAGAACAGTAAATAAAGAACAACACTCTGAAAACAGAGGAATTACAGGCATGAATCAATCCAAGGCCATTAATGCTAATTAATGAGAACCACCACTCCTCTTGATGTTCCTCCAGCAACAGCAAGAGTGTCCCTCTGGGCAGCTAAACCAGGCAATCCCAACTGGATGGCCCCCCCATGAGGGTCTTCCCCCAGGGGCAGAATGGGCAACTTGGAAGTCCCTGATAGACTGAGAAGCGGAGTGGGCAGATCAAAAGACAACCTGGCAAGATGGCACTACCTGGAGGAATCCTCCACCTTGTGTGACTGTGGAGCTGAACAAACAACTCTGCATATGTATGCTTGCCCACAATGCCCTGCCTCATGTACGGAGGAGGAGTTGTTTAAAGCTACGGACAATGCGGTCGCTGTTGCCCGCTTTTGGTCTAAAACTATTTAGCTGTTTATGATTCCTTTATTTTATCACTTTTGGACTTGTTTGTTATGCAATGCTTTTGACACAAAATAAATAAATGCTAATCAAGGTGATTAATTGCAACATTCACACTTGCCTCCAAGAGTTCTTTCTCTCACCCTGGACCTTCCACAGATACATAAACCTCCCTTGCTTAGTTTTCCAATGTGCCTCACAACCTATGAGGATGCCTGCCATAGATGTGGGTGAAATGTCAGGAGAGAATGCTTCTGGAACATGGCCATTCAGCCCCGGAAAAAAAGTACAACAACCCAGTGATTCCGGCCATGAAAGCCTTTGATGTCATATTTTATCAGATGTGGATAAGTGAAACCTGAGGTTCTGGTCCAGTGGGTACAGGGTGTTGTGGTGTATTTTAAACCCCATTTAAAATAATAGAAAACAGATCTTTACTTGTTAGAGAAAAGATTTTACATTTTAACACAGGAACAGCAAAGTCAATGAAGATTCAATGATATTTCCAAACCAGACTGGCTGGCTACAACAATCTGGATGTCAAGAATGAACTGAGGTCTGATCTCAGCTAGAAATTGCCTATACAACCTTAGGGAAGCATATATCTTCTCAGCACCAGCCAGTGGTATCTCAGTGCTGTGGGATCAGTCTAGTTTTTTCTGTTTTCCACTGATGCAAATCACAAGTAGACTACCAGCACACTTGTTCATTGGTTTTAACATAAGAGTTTGATGAAACAGGTTGCTTCATCTCTATGGAAATTTAAGAGAGGTGGAGCTGTGAGTCAGATTGCTAAACACCTGTTCATCAACGCCTCAGTTCAAAGACTTAATATGCTCTATCCATTGCTACTTGTCTGTAAACTGTTTAGGAATCTGTCAAACGAGGTTTGCAATGGGGATATTTACAAGCAAAAAACAGGTAAGGAACTAGAGATTTTTTTAAAAAAATGTAATGATCTTTCAGTGCAGAAATATGATCACTCCAATTCTAATGGTCAAAGTATAGGGAACATTTCTGCTTGAGTGTTTGGTTGACATGCATAGGTTTTCTCTTGATCAATGTCTGGGATATGATAGTCATTGGATTTTAACTGCAGACTGCATGAAATAGGACCTGGAAGGCTCCTTCTCTGTGGATTGACTGAGCCTAAATGGTAGGATTGAAAGTCTATGGGTCTACGTCCTTGAGATAGAGATGGTTTTTCAGGTTGTCAGTGAGGAGTATTATGTGGCTCGTCGTTGTCTCATTCGTTCAGTCGTTTTCGACTCTTCGTGACCTCATGGACCAGTCCATGCCAGAGCTCCCTTTCGGCCGTTGCCGCCCCCAGTTCCTTCAAGGTCAATCCAGTCACTTCAAGAATGCCGTCCATCCATCTCGCCCTTGGTCAGCCTCTCTTCCTTTTTCCTTCCATTTTCCCCAGCATCATGATCTTTTCCAAGCTTTCCTGTCTCCTCATGATGTGGCCAAAATACTTCAACTTTGCCTCTAATGACCTTCCCTCCAGTGAGCAGTCGGGCATTATTTCCTGGAGGATGGACTGGTTGGATCTTCTTGCGGTCCAAGGCACTCTCAGGATTTTCCTCCAGCACCAGAGTTCAAAAGCGTCTATCTTCCTTCGCTCAGCCTTCCTTATGGTCCAGCTCTCGCATCCATAGGTTACTATGGGGAATACCATTGCTTTGACTATGCGGACCTTCGTTGCCAGTGTGATGTCTCTGCTTTTCAGTATTATGTGGCTACTGTGAGGCATTCAAAGTGTTCTCAGGAGTATTATTATAGCGATCATGTGTCCTATATGTCATGTCCTATCTTTTTCGGACTGGGGGAATGCCACGTTTGCTCATTGTATGCTCTTCCATACTGCTAAGATGGATCACATGTGGAGGACCAATATAGACCCTGCAGCTGAAAGCTGTTCTCCTGCCATAAATGCAAAAGTTGCCAGAGGGAATGTCCTATGTATGTTCAAAAACCATATGAGTTTTATATTCTGCACATGACTGAAGTGACATGACATGACATTGGGAGATTATACAAAAGTATGAGGTGCTATTCTGCTTGGGTTAAAAATATGTGTTGAAACACACCCCGAATAGATAGATGCATGGGAGCCAAAATGTCAATATGAACTAAGGAAGGAAAAGTCATTCTAAAACTGCAAGTAACTATTATAAACAGAATAATTGCATGTGTTGTCAAAGACTTTCATGGCCGGAATCACTGGGTTGCTGTGAGGTTTCTGGGTTGTGTGGCCATGTTCCAAAAACATTCTCTCCTGACTTTTGGCCCACATCTATGGCAGGCATCCTCAGAGGTTGTGAAGTATATTGGAAACTAAGCAAGGGAGGTTTATAATATCTGTGGAAGGTCCAGGGTGGGAGAAAGAACTCCCACTGTTGGAGGCAAGTGTGAATGTTGTAATTAATCACCTTGATTAGCATTTAATAGCCTTACCAGCTTCAAGGCCTGGCTGATTCCTGCCTCTGGGAATCCTTTGTTCGGAGGTGTTATTTGGCCCTAAATTGTTTCCTGTCTGGAATTCCCTTGTTTTCAGAGTGTTGTTCCTTATTTACTGTTCTGATTTTAGAGGGTTTTTTTTAATACTGGTAGCCAGATTTTGTTCATTTTCATGGTTTCCTCCTTTCTGTTGAAATGCTTGTGGATTTTAATGGCTTCTCTGTATAGTTTGACATGGTAGTTGTTAGAGTGGTCCAGCATTTCTGTGTTTTCAAATAATATGCTGTGTCCAAGTTGGTTCATCAAGTGCTCTGCTATGACTGACTTCTCTGGTTGAGCTAGTCTGCATGCCTTTCATGTTCCTTGATTCGTGTTTGGGCAATGCTGCATTTGGTGGTCTCTATGTAGACTTGTCCACAGCTGCATGGTATACGGTAGACTCCTTCATTGGTGAGAGGATCCCTCCTGTCCTTTGCTGAACATAACATTTGTTGGATTTTCTTAGTGTATCTTTCTATTTTGCCCTCAAATAAGTATATTAAATTTCTTATCTTTTAGATAGTTTTTAACAGGTTCCCAATTTGTTTGTTTTCTTTTTGTAGTCACTTCTTCAATACATAGTAAATGAAATTTCCTAATCCCAACATGCCTTGAATTTATAAAAGGTGTCATTTTCAGAGGGTTCTTAGATTTATCCATAAATATTATTATCAGATCAAAGCTGTAATCACAACAAAGTACTTCTCAAGGCCATGTCTACACAGGACAAATAAAGCAAATTCACCTTGCAACTGCTGAGGGAAGTCCCCATGATGTATGGGGCTGGATTCCAGCTGTCAATCTGCCACAAAGAGAAGCAAATTCCAGTAAAGCATATTTAGACAAGGGTTTTCTTTCTACATTTGAAATCTATGTACTTTTAAGGAAGGTGTGTCACTGTCTACAATCACTATTCACATGACTATTTAGAACACTGCATTCAGCCTGCAGAGTCAGGATGTGTAGACTGGATGTATTATGTAAAAATTGTAAATTTCACTGGAGTAGGTCACGAAGAGTCAGAAGCGACTGAACAATAAACAACAAAGGTTATTCAGATATTTCTACTTATCATGTTCCTTGGGAACATCTGGTCGGTCCTGGACATAGAAAACAACAGGAAAAGAAACTGGGAAATTCTAGTAAAACCTGATGTAAAGGAAAGACTGGGGTACCATTTACACTCACCGTTTAGGTTGTTGTGGGGTTGGATCAACACATGGGAAGCCACAAAATGCACATGAGCTGATCCAGATTAGTTAGGGAAAGTTGCTTAATGCGGCTGTACCCTGGGTTAAAATAACTCAGGGGAAAGCCTGAATCGTGCACCTTGTTTTGAGCTTCCCCTTAGTTATGGCAGTCTGGGTCCTACACAGAACCAGCTGTGAATGTCCTGAGAGCCATCCCACACTCCCTGGTCTTAGGTGACCTGGGGACACTGGATGGGAGCCTACCTTCTGTTGGGGCCTCCATCAGCCTCCTTCTGTGTCTTGTGACTCATGAAGGAAAATGGGAGGAGGGAAAATAGAGCTTTCCCCTTTCCCTCCTTCCAGCTTCCTTTGTGAATCACAAGGCATCAAAGGAGGTAAATAGAAACCTCATCAGAATGTAGGCTGTGGTGTGGCTGATGTTGCTTGCAGCAATACAGGGAGAGGGAGATGGCAGTTGGACCCTTACTTAATGGTGACAAGCTGATACTCACCTGCTGCCAAGACAGTTCAGGGTGTAACTGTCAGCCTTCATCACTGGGATGTGTAGAACTACCCAGAGTCTCAAGATATGTTTTCAAAAGCCAATGAACCAAGTTCATACTTGAAATTAGATACATCATATGAAAAGGTTACTGTTTGGATGTAGTCCTCCAGGTGTTATTGCACTCCATCTTCTAAAAGTCATAGCCAATAATGGGAGAAATACTAGAAGCTTCAATCTAACTACAACTTGGAGGTTATGTGGCTTTCACCTCAGAGTTACTGCTCAGGTCCTGCTTTGTCCTAGTAAATAGATGAACAGGGTGACAATACATTGAAAGAGTCTCATGGACCATACAGCCTCATGGAATAATCAGCAGACATCAAGAAAGGGGTATTGGTTTGATGAGTTAGATAAAAAAAAACTATAAATAACTTCTTACGAAGGTATTTCCAAATACAGTAGATTCTCACTCATCCAAGCTAAACGGGCCGGCAGAAGCTTGGATAAGCGAATATCTTGGATAATAAGGAGGGATTAAGGAAAAGCCTATTAAACATCAAATTAGGTTATGATTTTACAAATTAAGCACCAAAACTTCATGTTATATAACAAATTTGACAGAAGAAGTATTTCAGTAGGCAGTAATGTTATGTTTTAATTACTGTATTTATGAATTTAGCACCAAAATATTACAATATATTAAAAACATTGACTACAAAAATGGCTTGGATTATCAAGAGGCTTGGATAAGCGAGGCTTGGATAAGTGAGACTCTACTGTAACTAAAATCAATATAGTGAACTATGTAATAGGAGATGTTACGACCTCATCACACGATGGGCTGCAAGCGTTCCAGGACACTCGCAGCACAGCTGATTGATGGAACCCCAGGTCACCCATCACACAATGCAGGACACTTGACCCAGAAGGCCCACAAGGAACCATGGGGTCAGCGCAGGGGGAGGGAAGCCACGTGGCAATGCTTCCCCAACTGTGATGAGGAAGCAAATTGAGGTGGCATGTGGGGTTCCAGGGTCCCCCCCTCCCAACTGATTTGCCATAGAGGCTGGTGAATTGATCTGGGAAACCTCATCAATGTGATGAGGTCCCCAGATATCTGAAATTTAACAGAAATGCCTGTGTTCTCATTCAGTAAGCTTCTTATGTGTAAGCGCAGGGGGAAGCCAAGTGGTGAAGTTTTCCCCCTTGTGATGAGGAAGGGGGCAATGTGGGCGATGCAGTGCATGGGGCAACAATTTTCCCCGCTGCCCCATGGATGCCCCGGCTTGTGGACCTCAATGTGATGAGGTCCATAGAGAGGGCACCCAGGGTGATACAAGTCATGTTTATTATTTGGCAACCTTTACTGGACTGGGCCATAGAGGAAAAACTGCAGCAGAAGTGTTTATGAATGCTCAGAAGATTTTGAAGGGGTACAGGATTCACTTCTATGTATTGAAAGAGACTCATTATTAGAAAATTGCATGGGGAGTCTCCCGAGTGATCCAGAGTGTAGAATTCTGGATAAGCCTTGGGATGGTTTTACCTTCAGCCTCCTGGCCACTGAGGCAGGAAGGATTTTTGATCATTTAGCAACTCTGAACCCAATTCTACACTACCATCCCATGTCCTCAGGCCACCCAAGCCCAGGGCATATGGGGTGTAAACAATTGCAGTCTGTCCTATCTTAGGACCTCATAGTACTTAGGTCCTGAAGCCAGGCGACAGTGGGGGGGGGGGGATTGCCAGGCAGCATGGCAAATCTGGGGGGCAGTGGAGGAAGCCATTGCCACATGCCCCACATCACCCTTTGCACCTCTTTCCCCATCATATGGGGGAAAGTGTAGCTGCTCGGCTTACCCCTGTTCTGTCTAATGAGAACATAGGGAGCCTCTCTTGTTCTCTGGGCAGCATCCTAGGACGCTACCAGGACACCGGAAGTAGCCTTGTGTCGTATGACGGGCTCAGTTAAGTAGCGTCCTGGAAGTGTCTTAGGACTCTTTCTGAAGACAATGTGATGGGGTTGTTAAAGCACTATTAACACCACATAGACAAGCCCTCAGATTGTTATTTAGCTTGTGCCTCTTATTTTGTAATTCTAGGCCATGGGGAATTATTTGGTGTGTGGTATACAAAACATATATGAGATGTAATCAATAAAATAAGCTAAATGTTAATTCACCTCTTGTTTTTATTTTTGCATAGCTGCCAGAGTCCTCTCCATGCAGCCTCCTCACAGTCAAGATCATAAAAATTAAAAATCTCCGGAAGGCGGATCTTTGTGAGTATATCAACTCTTCCTATAATTTTTTGGTGGTATAAGATTACTGGGGTATGAGCCCTTATATAGTCAAAACAGTACAATTCATGCATAAGAGAAAGCACAAGCAGGTTTGAAAAAATCCCAAAGTTTTCAGAAGGATATAAAAAAATCTGTAGAAAAAAATAATTTTAATGTTAATTAAAAAAATAACATTTAACCTATGTGGATGGAACAGAGTAGCCTAGAAAATTATAGCACTAGTTTTGTATAACCCTTATTAGACACATACTGGAAAGTTTGGTTGCACATCTCTTTATGGCTGGATCTACACTGCTATACAATCCAGATTATCAAAGAAGATAATTCACATTATCTGCTTTGAACTGGATTATATGAGTTTACACTGCCATATAATCCAGTTCAAAGCAGATAATCTGGATTTTATATGGCAATGTGGATCCAGCCAAAGGCTGGATCTTCACTGTCATATAATTGAGATTATCGAAACAGATAATTCACATTATCTGCTTTCAACTGGATTATATGAGGCCCCTTCTACACTACCATATAATCCAGATTTTCAAATCTGATAATCCACATTATCTTCTTTGAATTGGATTATAAGAGTCTACACTGTCAAGGAGCCCCTGCTGGCGCAGCGGGTTAAACTTCTGAGCTGCTGAACTTGCTGACTGAAAGGTTGGTGGTTCGAATCCAGGGAGTGAGCTTCCGCTATTGGCCCCAGCTTCTGCCAACCTAGCAATGTGAAAACATGCAAATGTGAGTAGACCAATAGGTACCACTTCTGTGGGAAGGTAACAGCGCTCCATGCAGTTATGCTGGCCATATTACCTAGGAGGTGTCTACGGACAGCACTGGCTCTTCAGAAATGGAGATGAGCACCAACTCCCAGAGTCGGACAGGACTAGACTTGGAGAAACCTTTACTCTGTCATATAATCTAGTTCAAAGCAGTTAATCTGGATTTTATATGGCAGCGTAGAAGGGGCTTAGTCTATTTTAGGCCCCCATCTGGGGCCCTTCTTCACTGCCATATAATCCAGAATATCAAGACAAATAATCTATATTATCTAGTTTGAACTGGATTATCTGAGTCTACACTGCCAGATAATCCAGTTTAAAGCAGATAATCTGTGGAAGGGCCCCTACACTGCCACATAAAATCCAGATTATCTGCTTTGAACTGGGTTATATGGCAATATATACTCATATAATCCAGTTCAAAGCAAATAATGTAGATTATCTGCTTTGATAGTATGGATTATATAGCAATGTACATCCAGACTGAATCATGGCCAAAATGTCTCAGATCAATTTCTGATCTTCTGTTTATGCAATGAAGCTAGATAGGATCTTGAATGATGGTCAGATGTTGCATAAACTGAATTTAAATTGTGCTTGTAAATGGGACGGTTTGCTGTTGGAAAGGATGTAATTCTCCCTTATGCTACAGGCCCAAAATGCAAGACGTGCAAAGTGAAAGAAAGAAGAAAAACAGACTGTGGGAAGTCTTTATTGCAAACCTGATCAGCCAGCTGAATGAACATCCTATGCAAAATGCTTTGTAATTGCTCAATGACATGAAAAATGCATACTGCACTTTAAGAGTTAGGGATAGTTTGACCACAAGCTAACACGACAAACAGGTAGCTTAATACTCTGAGTCTATCCTGCACTTCCTTTTCATCTTGCACTGCAAAAAACCGTGACCTCAGCACTTATGCATATTCCCACACTCATTTTATGGTCAGTAGATTAGGAAGTAATTGGTCAATATACACCTGCCATTCTGTAGCTGTGAAGAAAAAAAGCCCAACCACCACCTGAATCTTCATTGACATACTCCAAATATACAGTACTCAGATATCAGCTGCCCTTCCCTAGCTACTACATGACCATGGGGCATATACTGTGAGGTTGCTGAATGTGGGCTATTATGCAATGGGATACTAAATACCTCACTGCACAACAAATTAAAAAACATATATGCTTTATTACTACAAATTAAATGAATGTATGGCTCCAGCATGACTCTATCCATGATGGCTGTCAAGGGGAAGCCATTTTAAATTGTTCTTATCATGCAGTCAGTCATCTGCTATGACTAGTTTTAGATAATATCACAGTAAACCTGTCTTTTTTTGGAAGATTTATTGAGAAAATATCATAAACTACTGACCAAATGGTTGCTGTGTGACAATAGTTTTGGGCTGAACTGCTTGTCTAACAACTTCATCAGACGGTCAAAATTTGGCGGCCTATGCCAGTTCCTCTTCAGTTTTGCTTGCCAGCTTCCATCTTGAAGTGTATAGAGTCTGCTGGCTCCCATTCCATAGCATACATCTATTTCTGGGTGGGCTCCGTGACAAAAGTGAAGAGGAATCGGTGTGCACTGCAGCGGCAACATGGAAGGCTTCCCATGTTGCATTAGGTTCAATAAGGGGAAGCTGGGCAATGCGAGGCATGGGGTGACGGGTTCCTTCCTAATTCCGGTGGTAAATGTGATGAGGTCCATAGCCTCATGAAGAATTTGTAGATGATAATATAAATTACAACTGGCCCTACCATTCAGAATTGTCAGTTGGTCACTTCAGGCTGCAGAAGATGAGCACCATTTCACCTCTTGGTTCACCTTTATTCATATTCCTTGTGATCTCTAGATAACAGTCAGCAAGAAAGGAAGTGAGTGTATTTATACACCTCCGAGGTGTACATATGTGTCTCCCTTTGATATCTCAATTGGCCCTCATGTTCTGAGGGCCCTTCTAGACAGGCCCAAAATGTGGGACCTATATTGGTTTTACCTGAGGGATTTCCCTCCTCCCGCTCCACCTCCTGAAACATCATTTTTGCGCATCAGAAGTACTCTCTGGAGATGCCTTCACTGCTCTGATATGTTTTGGAGGGGGAAATGGTAGGCTTGAGGGGGGCTGTAGGCCATCCTCGGCTCAAGTTTTGGTTGACCTTGGATGGCCTCTAGCCACCCCCAAGGGAAAGGCCAGGGTTGTGAGAGGGTGTGGGGACAGAAGAGAAACTGGGTAAAAAAACCAGTTCCTCTGGGGTTTTGGGCCTGTGTAGAAAGGCCCTGAATATTTGTGCACCTCTTGATCTAGCCATACGTCATATTTTCACTTATTGTAAAACCCTGGTTAAAGGTCTCCAGAGTCTCTCTGAAGCTGGAACTACACTGCCTGTCACGACCCAGGCTGCAGAGCACCAATAACCATACACAGAGGCCAGAATCTAACTAATATCTTTATTGAAGGAATATATAAAGTTAATAAAAGCAAGTGTATGAAATAGTCCAGGAATAGACCTTTCAGGAAAGGTCAAAATTAGTCCAAAGAAACAATGTCCGATATGAAATATTAAGGTCCAAAGTTGTAATCCAATAACCGAAACACTCACTTTGCCAGGCAAAGTGAGGGGAGATGACAAGGTCCTTTAGTCCATGAAACTTGAACGAGGCTAGGAAGTAACTTGATTCTTGGAAAAACAAGGCTTGATACAAGGCAACAAGGAACGAGGAGCAAGAACAAGATCCGTGGTAATTACTTGGCAAAATCCGGGAAACAAGGCAAGGCTGGGTCCTGGAAAGCAAGGCAAGATCCGTGGAAGAGCAAGGCTGGGAACGAGGCTTGAATCAGGAACAAAGGCTTGGAAGCGGAGTAGCTGTCCACACACGCTACTCCAGTTGCTGACGAATTGACTCCGCAAGATTCCTAAAGGGGCAAGGAACCTAAATAGGGTCTGGTTTTCCCACCAAAGAGCAGTTCTCTGGAGAACCAGAAACGAAAGCTAATCTCTGAGTCCAGATGCATGACTCCTTAAAGTTTCCCATGGAAAGCAGGCTTAATCAGCTGAATACTTAGCAGCTATCCTAGCACTCCTGCGAGACGCCGCTTGAACTCCCCTCTGTTGTTTACAAAACTCGTGGCGAGAAAACACAGGAGATTTAGGCTCAGGGCTTGTTTGACAGACTTCTGGAAGACAAATCTCTTGCAGGTGCAAGGTTCCCAAATCTGGCTGGGAAAGTTCCAAATCTGACTGAGACGGTGAAAAACCCAAGTTTTCCTCTTCATCTGGCACTACAGTGCCAGAAATGGGACTACATGGCCCATGACTCATCACACTGCCCTATATCCCAGAATCTGATTCCAGATTATCCTCCCTATCTCAGATTATCTGGCAGTGTAGACTCAAACTGGATCTATACTGCCTTGTAATCCAGATTATCAAATAAAATAATCTACATTATCTGTTTTGAATTGGATTATATGAGTTTACACTGCCATATAATCCAATTCAAAGCAGATAGTCTGAAGTTTATATGGCAGGGTAGATTCAGCCAAAGGCTGGATCTACCTTGCAATATAATTTAGATCATTGAAGCAGATAATCCACATTATCTGCTTTGAACTGGATTAGATGAGGCCCTTTCTACACTTCCGTATAATCCAGATTATCAAATCAGATAATCCACATTATTTTTTTTGAACTAGGTTATATGAGCCTACACTGCCATATAATCCAGTTCAAAGGAGATAATCTGGATTTTTTAAGGCAGTGTAGAAGGTAAGGTAAAGGTAAAGGAGACTCAAATAATTCAGTTCAAAGCAGAGAATCTGGGATCAGGTCCTGGGATATAGGTCAATGTAGCCTTTCAGCTATTCTTATAGTTGTCAAGGTCAAAAGCATATTGAGGCCACTACCACCTTGCTACCAGCAAGCAGATTTCCCCAAGAAGATTGCTGATGACAGCACAAATCAGAATGGGCCCATTGCGGGTGTGGAACAGCAGATTCTGCTGGTCACACTTCTGACATTGTGGGATCACTCCAGAGTTTTCAGGAAACTCCAGAGTGAATTCCATGCTTTGCTATCATGGAGAATTGACTGGATGCCATGGGTATGCATCGCATCTGGCCCATGTATCATATAGACTCACCATAGCAACACAGTGGCCTCACTATTTTCGACTTTACAGTCAGCATAAGAAGAACTGACAAAGTTCTGATATGTCTGAGAAAATCATTGTGCCAACTAAACAGTAAGATTAGAGACAATGGGTTTCCCCTGAATTGTTGGCACATATGCCAAGAAAACCAGAAGCTGGAAATAACTTGAGGACACACAACAGCAACAACAACTGATTTAGAGCCTGATCTCAAGTATAAGTCTGGATGGTGGAGAAAAGACAGAATTCTACCTGACTTATCTTGATTAGTGGCACAGACTATAAAATTAGGAAACAGGATGTGATGTTTTGCTATAGGGAGCTGTGGGGGTGGATGGATGAACGAGTATTGCACGATCCCAGCTGGCCTGATTCCTATCGTGTCTGAAAGCCACAAGGAATTTTCTCAGCACAATAAAATGACAAATAAATCATAACTAAAAATGCATATAATATAGACTCTATAGCAGCATTTCTGAACCTGGGAGTTGGGACCGCTGGGGGGATCGCAAGGGGGTTTCAGAGGGGTCATCAAAGACCATCAGAAAATACATATTTCTGATGGTCTTAGGAACCCCTTTGGCAGAGAAGGCAGAAGATCTCTCTGCCTATCTTTCTCTTCCTTTTTGGAAACAGATGGCAAATCCTCCCACCAAAAGCCCTCCTTCTGTAAGTTTGGTTCAATACCATCGTTAGTGGAGTTCAGAATGTTTTTCGAATGTAGGTGAACTATAAATCCCAGTGACTACAACTTTCAAATGACAAAATCAATCTCCCCCAACCCCAGCAGTATTCAAATTGGGGTGTATTGGCTATTTGTACCGAATTTGGTCCAGTGAATGAAAATACATCCTGCATATCAGATATTTACATTATGATTCATAATAGTAGCAAAATTACAGTTATGAAGTAGCAACAAAAATAATTTTATGGTTGGGGGTGGTGGTCACCACAACATGAGGAACTGTATTAAGGGGGTTGCGGCATTAGGAAGGTTGAGAACCACTGCTCTATAGAAAGGGTAAATGATCAGGCCTCATAGAGTGCAATAGTAATAAGGAATACCATAAAATCTCACTGGAGAATTTAGCAAATGCCCAGAGAGGGTTTATTTTATTGAATGTAGATAAAAAAAACTGCTAATAGTGGTCTTGCAGATACTGGGTTTGTATTGTACTATTTCTTTTGAAATCCACAAGAAGTTTGTTATGTGGCAAGAAGTCCTATCATTCAAAGCATTTTTTAAAAAGAAAACTCTGGGGCTATGCTATCTTGCTTTGTTTAAAACAAACGTGAGGTACCAAGGATCATAAAGGCAAGGCCAGATTTACTATTTGGCAGCCTCAGGACTAGGAAATTGTTAATTATTTAATATATTGATATTGCTTTTTTTCTCCCAGGGAGAAGCACTTGAGATATTTTATGTCCTCATTGCTCAAACAACATGTTCTCCATTGGGTATACTATTCTGTGGTATTTATCATTTCAGATTTATGTATTATCTATATGCGGCACTTCACTGTATTTTGTTGGCCACCTTGTGTCTGTCTGGGGAGATGGTGGCGGGGTAGAAATAAAATGTATTAAATTATGATTAATTCCTCAGACAGCAAAATATCTTGACACAGTTCCTTTCGTTTTCCCATTTCCTTTTAGATTCTATCCCATTTTCCCATTTCCTTTTAGATTCTATCCCTTTCTCACTGTCAGATCCCATCTCATACAAAGTACCTGAGTGACTAAGAACTTCATCACAAGGAACTGGAGAAAATGAGGGAAAGTGGGGGAAAGAGTGGAGTTTCATGGGGTTCTGTCTTTAAATAATATGAAGAATTTACTCACTCCCATCAGACTAAGATTGCCTCTTCCAGCTTCTAAGTCAACCACCCACTTAAATCCCATCACATGAGCAGTTGATGACGCTTCCCATTTCAAGGATACCAGCACACTTTTTAAAACAGGCATAAGGCAGCACTGCTTTCAAGACCCTTCAACTGAAGCAGATTTAAGGCATTTTTCTTAAAGTGGCACTTTCCATGGGGTCATTTGCACTCAAGACACTTCCACCGAAACAGAATTAAGCACCTTTCTTAAGATGGCACTTTCCCTGGGGTCATTTGCACTGAGATTTCCTCCAGGATTTTGATTATTTATCTTTTTTTTAAAAATCACCCCAGATCATAGGTAGTGGTTTTAAATTAACCCTCATCTTTCCCAGAGCCTTTGCATTGGCAATTGATCTTTCCCCAAGTCTCTGCATTGGCGAACTGGGGAAATGGGCATTTCAGTCCTTCCACACACAGCGTCATCATTTTATTTACAAATGGGCAACAAAAGCAGGCAACAGAGATTAACATCACATGGGGAAATTGGCCATTTTGTCCGTCACTATGCAGGGAATTTAAAAATAAGTCAATTGCCAACTGGCTTAGGAATTGTTGGAAGAACCAACACTTTAGAAACAGCAAAGTACCTCACTCCCACAGTTGAAGCTAATTATTGATATTATTATCATTATTATATTTATGTATACTCTGCTTTATCTCCCCCAAAGGTGACTCAAAGCGGATACATTATGTGAAAGACACAGTGGTTTGCCATTTCTTAAAAGTGTAGAAACGTTGATTTTACTGTGTGTGATGAAGTGATATACTATTCACATGACAAGATACAGGGGAAGCTCAGCAGCTCTTTATTGTTTAAGCTGATTATTATTTTAACTTAGCCCACTAAATACTATGACACACTGTTGGATTGTAACTATAGAACTTTTTTTTTGCATAGTAACACAATCTGATTGTTATGTGACTTTATGGATGCCAACTGCTTCACTGAAAAGGACCAAGACCCGGACTGTGAATGATTCCAAAGACCCCGTGTGGAATGAAAGCTTTCACTTCAGGATTCAGAATCAAGTCAAGGTAAGATGCTCTGGTTATCCATACTCAACAGAGGTTCACAAGGGATGCATGTAGTTTAATACCACTTTAACTTTCATGGCTCACTGCTAGGGAATCCTGAGATTTGTCATTTGGTGACATGCTACCATTCATGGACAAAGAAGGCTAAAGTCTTGTAAAATGACAACTCCAATGATTTCAAAGCATTGAGTCATGACAGTTAAAGTGGTGTCAAGTTGCATTAATTCTACAATGTAGATGCACCCTGGGCCTCTTTTAGGCAGATCTGGTAGTTAGTCACATTGGAAGCTGCACAGCTTTCAAATTAAAAGCTTCTATGGAAAACTGCCCCATTTTGTTCTTCTTCCCTCCTCATGTAACAACATCACACAGACTCAAAAGGGATCATGGTACCTCCTGGGAGATGACCAAATAACCAGTTACAAAGTCAGATTAAATGTAAGAAAAACATGTTTCAAAAATTAACACCGACGTGTGGATCTTTAGAACCATATCATCGTAGAATTGGAAGAGACTACATGGGCCATCCGGTCAAATCCCTGCCATTTAGGAATACCCAAGCAAAGCAGATTGCTTATGGTGACATTTGTTGTTATGCTTGCTGATGAATGATGCTTATAAAGTTGTCTGGCAAAGAGGAATCACAACAATGTTGGCTCTTGTCCAATCAGCAATACAATAATTTATTGCTGCATAATTGTGATGTATGGAACATCGTACCAAGCAGAGGCATGAAACCTTTGGTTTACTAGATCTTGTGGATTATCACTACCCCAGTTCCTTACCATTAGCTATGCTGACGGAGACTTCTGGGAACTGAAGCCCAAAACATCTGGGGGGCTCAAGGTGGGGCCGTACCCAGAAGGGGGGGTTAAAAGTTCAAAACCACCCCGAAATGGGTCAGGTTTTAAAAAAACTGGTTTACTTATAAATTGGTTAACCAGTTAAAATTCATGAGCTTGAGATAATGTTTCCTACCACCATCCAAAGTAGTCCGAAACTTGTTGGATTTTGGTTGTGTGTATATGAAATTTTTAAATACAATATTGAAATCAGGAATGGGAATTGTATGAATGTTTGCATATATTGTTGAATTGAACGATCCAGGGCACTTCCAGACAGCACAAAATCTGGGTTTAAAATGGGGGATAAAAAATCTTGGGACCTGACTGCAGGTCCCCACACAGACCTGTCGGTCCTGGAACTGGATCCCCAGCCATCCTCACAGGCCTCCTCTCTATCAGAACAAGATGGAGGGTGGACGGGGACATCAGCAGAAGGTTTTCCTTAAAAAAATCACTTGGTTACACACTGGACTGTACATCTTAATAGAAATATAAGCAGATTTGCATGTGCGCATATGAGGTTCAGCACATAACTGAGTGAATTTTTTAAAAAAAAAACTTTAGATGGATATCTCTCTTCCCCTAATAGTTTATTCAAGCTCTGTTTGATACTATAAAGTATAAAATAGAGTTTCAGAGAGCTCTAATTGTTCTCCATTTGTGCTCCCTTTAAATCAGCTGTGTGTCTGTTTCACAGGCCAATCAGCTGTTTTGTGTTTTTAAAAAATGGACGAATGCTAGAGCAGTTTCCACAAGGAAGGTGTGGGAATGGAAGAAAATCACATGTTTTTCATGAGGGCAGGAATATACAGTGATGCAAATATGCACATTTTCCAGCTGGAATCAGGACATAAGCAAACCTTTTTAACACATGCTTTTTGTCTGTTGCAGCGAATCAGCGCGGATTTACAGCTGACGTCAATTAGGCACCTCCCTTTTTAACCCAGTAACTCGTGTTTTTGGTGCTTTATAGAAGGGCCCCCAGCTTCTTCAGCATTAGCTGTGGTGACAAAGGATGTTGGTATCTGTAGTCAAACAACAATTCAGTTTTAAACTTTCCATGGAAATCTTGAAGCAGGATACACTGTAACCCTATTATACAAAGTAGGGAGGCAATTCAGATACATGTAAAGATGTTTTACCCTTTTCTAATTTTACCTTCTTATTCCTTGTAAATGAATCATCTGGACAAAGGTTGGCTTTCATTTTTAGTTTTACTTTAATTATATATAATAGTAGCTTTATAAGGATTATACAGGAGTCTGCAAGAAAAAGGTTTGTAGTTGTTTGGTTAGTCCTTATGTGAAACCCAATATGATAATCCAGGCATGGGCAAACCTTGGCCCTCCAGGTTTTTCGGACTTCAACTCCCGTAATTCCTAACAGCTTACTAGCTGTTAGGAATTGTGGGCATTGAAGTCCAAAACACCTGGAGGCCCGAATTTTGCCCATGCCTGTCAGGTAACCCATACCTTGCTTGTGTCATTGGTTTTTTTGCTGGTAACCAAATGCTGCTCAGCAGAAGCTCATAAAGTGTTACATGCTGTGATATGGGACTAATAAGGATATTGTTGCTTATGTATTCAGGAATATGCAATTAGCAAACAAATGAAGTAAAGTACCTGCATGTAATTTATATATGCATTCCATATTTATAACGAGAGAGGGATCTTCGTCCTTTTGCTGTCTGTGAAATTAAAAACAATTCTGGTTGCATTAAATGTTTCAGTGTGGTGACAACAAATGTCCATCTGAGTCAGTTCCAGATCTAAAGTTTGCATCTTGTTTTTCTTTCCCTAGAACATTCTGGAGTTTAAAGTCTGTGATGAAGACAAGCACACTGCAGATGACCATCTTCTCACTGTTTTCTTCGATGTATCAAAAATCAAGCTTGGAGAAACAGTTTGCCTCAATTTTCAGCTTAATCCAAAGGTGCATAATGCAATTAACAAGCAGACTGTGACATTGGATAGGGAAGCTGCATTTCTCTTTTCAGTGAAGCTTTCTTTCCAATAATGAGCAATCCTTCTGTATATGGGAATAACGTTTGCATTAAATACAACAGTGTTTATCACATCTGACAGGCCTGTTATGAACAATTGGGTCTTTAAACATCCCTGATCTAAGGTCTTCATTGCACAAACCTGCTATTCCATTAGTCCAAGTCCAAGTTTATTTGATGCTTAGACCACAGGTCTTTCACATACAAGGCAAACAAACAAATACATGAAAATCAGATTATTAAATACAATATAAAACACACCACTAAAATTCTATATAAATAATTAAAATACTTCATATATCAATGGCGAGATATGCCCTTCGAGTACTATATAAGGTACTGCATGGACTGTCAATGATATTGGGTACATACTGCATTGAGTACCTTTGATATCACCTCTCTCTTCAATCACGCAATTGTACTGATCTGCCAATTTATGGTCCCGCAATCATACTTCTAGGTACCCTTATAACCCTATCTTTCTGCATTACCACTTACTTTATTTTAGAATAGTTTTGCAATATCAACCTTGAAAAAAGCAAATATAAATATGGAATATAAAATAAACAGAAAATTGACAGTTTTGTTATAAGGAGAGGGAGAGGGGAGAGGTAGACAGGAGGATGAGGATGTTGACATTGGGGAACACCACTGTGTTACATAATATTGGAAAAGTTCTTGAACGGCCCCAATACTTTAAAAAGACAGCTCAAAGTGACAATTTTTATTTTTAATCCTTTTTAAATAGCCATATGATGAATAAAATTAATAATAATAATAATAATAATAATAATAATAATAATAATAATAATAATACAACATCATCCTTTTTTAATAGTCATATGCTGAAATGTCTATGGGGACACACTACCATCTCTATCCCTTAGGTCACATAGATCCCGGGCATCCAGGTAGTGAATGTGAGTCAAGAAAGCCTAGAGATAGATAGATAGATAGATAGATAGATAGATAGATAGATAGATGTGGAAATAATATGCCCATAGAGGATAGAATGTATAATTTTCTCTAGCTCAAATATCGATGCTCAACATGTAGATGTCAGGAGCACTGTCCAGCTTTAAGGTAGAGGCTTGAGGCATGTCTGCCATTCTGACCTTTTATATGTGGAACCTTATTCATATCATTCATGTGTAAAGAGTATTAATGTTAAAATGAAAATATGGTTTTTAATCACATTGTTGTTTTTGTTTTACCTTTTAGGGTAAAGAGGAACTAGAAGTTGAATTCACTCTAGAGAGCAGGTAAGAGCAATTGTTGTTCAGTACACAATTACAGGCACCAGATCCTGTCTGAATTTGAATGCTAAACAGGACAAGCCTTGCTTAGTACTTGGAGAGTCCAAACAGTCCCAGATATCTATACAGTATAGAGGAGGTAAATAAGGGTTGTGTCTGTTAAATCTCAGTAATATTATGCATATATATCCAACAAAGTATTAATGCATAGCAGTGTAGTATTTCTAAAATAGATATTACAGGATTAAATTCTCACAAGTATGTGTACATATAGCAAAACAGTTTGAGTTTAATTCACTCTACTGCTTAAAGCATATAGTGCAGGGATAAGCTATTATTCATATACAGTAGAGTCTCACTTATCCAAGCTAAACGGGCCGGCAGAAGCTTGGATAAGCGAATATCTTGGATAATAAGGAGGGATTAAAGAAAAGCCTATTAAACATCAAATTAGGTTATGATTTTACAAATTAAGCACCAAAACATCATGTTATACAACAAATTTGATAGAAAAAGTAGTTCAGTACGCAGTAATGTTATGTTTTAATTACTGTATTTACGAATTTAGCACCAAAATATCATGATATATTGAAAACATTGACTACAAAAATGGCTTGGATAATCCAGAGGCTTGGATAAGCGAGGCTTGGATAAGTGAGACTCTACTGTATGTACAAGTAGCAAGATAGTTAGAGTTCAATTCACTCTTTTGCGTCTTTCTATAACAATATTATAGTTGCTCAGTATGCTGCAAGTAGTTGTCTTCTTTTGCTTTCCTGCATATGTGGAGGAGGTTGGTAAGTAGAAGTGAGAGAAGTCTCTGATATGAGAAATGTTTGTTGTGTCCTTAAAAGGATGCACGACAAAGAGTCCCGGGTTTTTTTTCTTTGTTTCGGGTCGAGCTCTTCTTCAGGTTTTTTTTAAGGACAATAGGTTGCAGAGACTCTATATTCTCGTTGAGTTCTCGTTCATTCAATTCCTGCGTTGCTCTACATAGAGTATTGTACTAAGGTTTTTTTGTTTTCCGTAGTGAACTCTAACTATCTTGTTACTTATACATATATGAATAGTAGCTTATCCCTGCACTATATGCTTTAAGCAGTAGAGTGAATTAAACTCAAACTGTTTTGCTATATGTACACATACTTGTGAGAATTTAATCCTGTAATATCTATTTTAGAAATACTACACTGCTATGCATTAATACTTTGTTGGATATATATGCTGGATGTTGGATATATTACTGTGATTTAACAGACACAACCCTTATTTACCTCCTCTAGTACTTGGAGAGTGCCAGTGAATATCAGGTACTGTGTGAGATATATTTGGCTCTCCATATCCCTAGATTTAGCCATCCATGGCTTGAAAATATTTTTAAAACAATTCCTGATGTTATCATTTTATATATGGGGCACCATTTTACGACATCATTGTATTAATGGGACTTGAGCATCCATGGATTCATAGAGTGTTCTGAAACCAAGCCTCAGCAGATACCAAGGACCAACTGTATTTTCAAGATAGGAACTGGAAATCACCTCTAAGTATTCCTTGCTTATGAAAACTCTGTGAAATTCATAGGGGCACCATAGGTTGATGGGTGAATTGAAAATGCATGGTCACACATACCATTAGCAAATTGTGATGCCAAACTCACAGCATGGACTTGCTTTCTATCTTTCTTGATGCCTGGCTTGGTATCATTGGTAGTGTACATTCATATTTATTTAATTTATTTATTTACTGTATTTTTACCCCACTCTATCTCAACCCCAAAGGGGACTCAGAGCGGCTTCCAGATTAGCAGTAATTCAGTGCCACAACAAACATAAACATACAAATACAATATGCATTAAAATCAGTAAAAACATTATGGAGCAACAATAGTAGTATATCTCAGTCATATTGGATGTGAGTTATCATAAAGGCCATGACTTAGACCTTTGCTATATGCTAAGCATGCACCTGCATGCCCACTTTAATGCTGCTGTTCCTGAGAAGAAGATCTACCTCATAACCTGTTTATGTGCAGTTTTGTTGTTAACAGATGATGGTTATAATGGGAATGTCCATACTTCTTTAAAGGTTGCCTGTTAGTTCTTCCTCTAGATTTTCTCTCTTCTTTCCTGACTTCTGTCCTCCTGCTTTCTACCACCTTGGACTTTTCCCTCATATCCTGTTTCTGCTTTCTCTGGAAAGAAACCTTAGCTCATGGGATAAGTAAGGCAAAAAAGGGTAAAGGTTTCCCCTGACGTTAAGTCCAGTCGTGACCGACTCTGGGGGTTGGTGCTCATCTCATTTCTAAGCCGAAGAGCTGGTGTTGTCCATAGACACCTCCAAGGTCATGTGGCCGGCATGACTGCATGGGGTGCCGTTACCTTCCCGCCAGAGCGGTACGTATTGATCTACTCACATTTGCATGTTTTCGAACTGCTAGTTTGGCAGGAGCTGGGGCTAACAGCGGGCACTCATTCTGCTCCCGGGATTTGAACCTGGGACCTTTTGGTCTGCAAGTTCAGCAGCTCAGCGTTTTAACACACTGTGCCACCAGGGGCCCCACAAGTAAGGCAAGGATGTCCATATATTAGGGCAATGACACCATACTATTTTTATCCTGGTCATGTCAACATCTACACTAGTTCAGCTGCAACTCTGCTGAAACCTTTCAAGAGATGCAATTCTTGAGACTTACAAAAGCAAGCAAGGGCTATAAATATAATGTCAATCCTTCAATGAAAGTGTTAACAAGTTTGTTCTTATTTTTTCTCTTTTGCAGTCCTGATGTTCCAGAAAAGATTTTTACTAATGGAGTCTTAGTGGTAATAATATTTTTCAATTACTTTTCTTTCTCTTCATGGCTAGTAAAACTAAAGACCCTAAAGTGAGACTTCCTACACTCAATCATATTTTTATGTGACTGGTTGAAACTAGAATTTGTGTTGTCTGCCTCTCAGCTCACCCACAAGTTCTCTGAAGCTATACTGAGGGAAACCTACATGGGGACAGCAAACTTGGAACCAACTTTCCTATAAATTAGTTCAAATCTTGGGAAGAGTTATTTTTTTGTAGAAAATCTTTCAGAAAACTCTAGCTCCCCTGCCCAAATAAACTAAACCAATCAATGCTTTATTCCTAAGCAATGTTAGCTCTTCTGCAATCTGATCAAGGTTGCCTCCAAGTGGTAAAAATAAAGTATGCACTCTTTCAAAATGAATATTGGAAAATCACTGTAAACCCCTTGTACAGTTTTAAGTATTACAAGTCAGATAGGAATCTCTCCCCCCCACTTTCCCATTTAAGAAATTTTTCCACTTACTCTACACTGGCATGGAGAAATTGGGGGATTTGGTCAGAGTGGCATCAGGGTTTAACAAGTGTGCTTAACTGCTCATCATAATAAGGAGTATTTTGATAGTTAAGAAATAAAGAAAAAGCCTTCAGTTGATCGAGCTGCAAATTAGGTCCACTTGCAATGAATTTGAGCAGTCATCCTTCTCAATTTCTATCTACAGAGATGCTTTCAGATATCCTAACAATGGAAAAAACGTCTACACAATCCGTCCAGCTTCCGATTTGGGAGGAAGGCTGGGAACTATTGTGACAGTTGTATGACAGCTGGGAAATCTTTATTAGTTGGGATTTCATTGTCTATGTTGGTTTCAGATTTATAGTCCCAACACATACTTTTTCCAGACACTGATCTGTGTAGGCAAGGTGCCTGGAGCAACTCACCCACACAGAGCCAAACCCGTAACTTCGCCTCCCACCATGCTGGACTTTCTTGTTTCAAATCAGGAAATGTCAGCAGGATGGGACTTGCTGGGATGCCATTGTGTGTGTCCACCTGAGAACAGATGAAGGTTTACAGTTATTTGGAAGTGCATGTAGGAGTCAGTACAATCTACAGGCTGTTGTTTTTAGTTTCATTGATAAGGAGGCAGTAGGGTGGGTCAACAAATTCTATTGCTGCCCTAAATAGGCCAAACAGGTCTGCTTTGAGTCCAGTCACATGGAATAAGAACTATTGAGGCTGGTCTCTTTCTTGAGACCAGCAAATTGATATCTCCCACCACCACTGCTTGAGTCAGGTAAAGGAGAAATCACATTAGTGGCAGGAACTATGTAATATCAGGGCAGATGGTAGCATTTACTTCCCAACATTACTAAATTGAGTGTTCGCCTGCCTTCCCCAAGCAGCCAATACAACCAGCCCTCCATATCCACAGATTATGTCTTCATGAATGCAGACATCCACAGCTTGACATTTCTTTTAAAACAACAACCAAAATTCCAAAACACAAACCTGGATTTCTCTATTTTACTATATTATTGTGTACAATGGGATTTGAGTACCCACAGATTTTGTGGGTCTTGGAACCAAATCCAGGGGATATCAAGGACTGACTCTAAATGCATATATTCCCCTTGATAACACTTCGCTTCTTTCTACACTCTGAAACACAGCCTAGGTTAACGCTAATGTGAGGTTACTCAATAGTGTAGAAAGAATAATTGTCCCTTAACAAATTTAAAGGCAACCTCTTTTATTATTGCATTGTTTCTTCCAGGTCTGATTTCTAGCTCAGGAAATCATTATAGGGCAGGGTTTTTTAGTCAAGGCTCCCTGGAATTCTAGGGTTCCCACAAGATTGGCTGGGGTTCTATAAGACAACATCGTTGGAAAGAATCAACATTTATTTTTAGTTGTGGATAGAATATTTTTTATTCAGAAATTTCCCAGGACCTTCACATTGTTTCAAGGATTTCTCCAGAATGAAAAGACTGAAAAAGGCTAAAGTAAGGGTTAAGACTTTGTGCACTCAGATCTATTTCTTTTGTGCTTTTTTCATCTCAAAAGAGCCTGAAATAGACACAAAACCTGATTGAGGTATAAAAATATGTATCATACTTTTATCCCATAGTCTATCATTTATTGTGATTTGTTTTAACTTTACAGTCTCGTGAAGTTGCCTGCTTGGAAGTTCAAGTGGATAAGGGACGAGTGAAATCAGGTAGGTTTCTTCAGTAATGCTTTTTATTTGAATGGTAAGTAAAAGCTGTTGACAGCCTTGGTCGTTGTCTGCTTCTCTATAGTCCACTCCCCTGCTCAGTGTTTATGGATCTGATATACAATCATCTCTTGAGCTTTACTGGTTGGAGTTGGTGGATATTGCGATAGGGAAACATCTAAGTGAATCCTATATGGACCTTCCCAAAGCCAAAAGAATGAGTGAGAACATGGGAGAAGGCCTTCTCAGATTATACCCCCAAAACACGCTTTCTTGGAAATGCGATTAGTACCAATATGGGTTTCTTTCTCATGCTAAGTCAAGACACAGATTTTTTTTTATTAATGCCCTTAGTGCTTAATTCACTTTAAATGTATATGTACAGGCAGCGTGATGTAGTGGTTTGAGTGTTGGGCTACAATTCTAGAGACTAGGTCTGCCACGGAAACCCACTAAGAACCCTGGGCAAGTCCCATTTGTCTTCAGAGGAAGGCCATGGAAAACTACCGTGAAGGAATCTTGCCAGGAAATTATCGTGAAAGGTTCACCTCAGGGCTGCCATAAATTGGAATCAACTTTCCAGCACACATCAACAATAGAAAGATTTTCTGTAATCTGTTAAAATATTTTAACTTATTGTCATCTTTAAAATATTTTAATCTTATTTAAGCTATATGGAATTTCTAAAACTTGTTTATGGGTTTATTTGCATCTGTCTTGAAGTTCCATGATAAAAGATAGGGTATAAATATATTAATTAATTAGTTAAGTAAATATATAAACTCCAATCTGTTTAGCACTTCCTTGCATGAAAGAAAGCTGAAAGAAAGCTTTACTGTTTCTGAAGAAAACATACAATTGTTATTTAAATGTTTACTTAGTTTTTCTCCCAAAAAATGCTACAAGCTACTGTGCAATGATATAAAAAACATCAAATAGCCTATGAAGTAATAGCATCAATCATAGCTATTAATACTAACAACATAAGAACATTTATTTATGTTCCATTCCAGCTTCAGATTCACAAGAGAATTTTCTTCATTCTAAGCTATAAAATGAAGTTTTATAATGCAGTTTAAACTCAATAGAACTGTCATTATGAAATTGCATTATATAGCAGTGTAGACAAGGCCTTAGCTTCGTCTGTGATCTTTTCACCCCATTTTCTACAATGGGCACCAGTTCATTTCTGACTTTCTATGTGATGGATGCACATAATATTCATATTTTCTCATCCTCAATAAGAAAGTGTGTCTCAAGAAACTGTCCAAGAAAATGCCAACAACAGCAATGGTCCCACATTTTGGGACTTTTTCCAAAATCGTCGTCGTCGTCATCATCATCATCATCATCATCATCATCATCATCATCATCATCATCATCATCATCATCTAATAGTTCACAAGAAAAGTTTGATTTGTTTATAAAACACCATTAATTTTTGGCACAAAAGACATTGAATTTTGTGCAAAACATTTTTTAAATCTTGTGATATACCTCCTCCAGCACCATTTAATGAAGTCATATCCAAAAATTAGTTACACCTTAAAGAATATAACATTTCTGACCATTCAAATACCAGGAGAAAATTTCACATTCTTGCTTATTTATTTTTCTTATGAACAATTATGGATGTCATAAATTAAGGGAACAAATAGCAATGCATTCTTTCTACTCCTAGTCTGAAATGTGGCTAGGAAAATCCATTCTCATGATTAGTTCTCACAGATTCCCCCTTCTCTCAATGAAGCAACACCTAAAATGGAATCTTTGCAAATATAATAAAGTAAAATAAAATAAAATAGGACTCCAAATGAATATAAAGAATTATTTTTTTCATAGTGCATGTAACCATTGATAGACAATATTTTTAAAAGTGCATTTCATCCAGTGTTTCTATGATTTATTGGTATATTGATCTCTTTTTCCTTTTTTGTCTTTGTTCAGAAAGTAAATTCACCCTTTCTGTAGATGGGTCCTATGAAAAAGCTAAGAATCTCACACTGAGTTCCTGGTTTTGCTCTGCTTCTCCTGCTAAATTCTATTATGTTAAATACAACCAATCAGAGCTGGATATTGAACTGAGAAGGAGAGTGCTCTGCCCGGTATGTTGTTTATTCTGTTAAAACAGAGAAAGGCACCTTTGGTTGGTCTAGGGCCATTTATAGATTTTTTTTTTTGCCCTTTGGCACCACACAGGCCATCAAAAAAAAAAGGTTACAAGATGAAAGTGGGGGATGGAATGGGCAAGATGGCTCCTTCTGTTTTTGAAAATAACCCAATTATATTTGAAGTTACACAAATGTGCATTTGATTTTAAAAGTGAATTTGGATTCTAGAAGCTTCTAAGAAAAATTAACTTACTTTCATTGTTTTGCCTTAAAAAAAGAGTTGGAGGGGTTGGGAAGACACAGCAGGATAGGCCTGTACCCAACTCTTGAATACCATTTTTACCATCCCCACTGTAGAGAGAATATGGCCCCATTTACATTGTCATATAATTAAGTTTAATTGCATTAAACAATACTATATGAATTTGCACAGAGCATATAATGTAGAACTCAGGAAACTAGGGAACACACACAGAACCAACCAGAACTTGGTAATGCCCCAGATTAAACAGGTTGAAAGAACAAAAGGTCAGCCTGGAGTGACATAGAAACTAGATCCTGGGCTGTGTTTTCACTGGATATTAAAACTGGAACCAGTCCAGAGCAGAAATGCTCCATGTTGGTTCTGGAGGTGGTCACATGCACTCTCCCATACCGGCAGTGCCAGTGGAATAAATTTGGTCCTGCCAGAATCAGAACAATAAACCCTGCTGGATCATCATCGCACTCTGTGTGTTACAATTGTTGTTCCTAGCCAGGTGCAAAGCTCCTGGTCACCATAACTATGAAAATGGAGATGAATCGTTCGGCCTTCTTTCTGGTCATGCTGATGTCAGCAAAGGGCATGCATAATGGCCATGAGCTCACACGGAGTTCTGTGCTGAATTAGGAATGGCAACATGTGCACAATCCCTCCCATTTTCCCCATGCTCAAAAGTGCAGGGAAAGGGGATAATAGTGATGCCATGTCTGGACAGTGGACTGGACTAAATTGTACCCAATCTTGATGCCTACACTACCCTGAAATCATAGGGGTATTCCAGTATTTCAAGTGAACTGGTTTAATCTGTTTTAATCCATAATATTTACCAGAAGTGGAGAAATGTTGTGTGGATGGCCAGGAGCCAATTCAGGGTGAGTCCTGGTTTTAATGTCCATGTAGCCAAGTCTCACAAGAAGGTTTTTGAAAAGTAAAAATTTCCAAAAGCTTTGAACAATTTCTAGGCCAGCCTCCATTAGGACCAGAGTAATCATAATTCCTTTTTTTCTTACTTTTCCTCTTCAACATTTGATCAAAACTCTAATCCTTGGTAGTTTATCACAGGGCAGCTGCAGTTAGATCTGTGTGTATCTTGTTATTCGTCTGAAACATGATATAGGAACATGGATTTCTTTATAAGACTTTTACCTAGTGTTAACTTCATTTTATTCTCAGGGGCCCGAGGGGAATGAGAAAGCAACACTTCACTTGGCCTCACTTCCTATAGAAAAGAAAGTGACAATACCACCGGTGAGAACCAGCTGTTGTCTTCTTTGGCGGTGGTGGTGGTGGGAATCTCCTTGCACAAACACATGCTTTTCATTCATGAGATCATGCAGACTATACTTGTGCTATTTATTTATTTATTTATTTATTTATTTATTTACATCATTTCTATTCCGCCCTTCTCACCCCGAAGGGGACTCAGGGCGGATCACATTACACATATTAGGCAAACATTCAATGCCTTTTAAACACAGGACAAAGACAAACAAACATAGCTCCGAGCGGGCCTCAAACTTATGACCTCCTGGTCAGTGACTCATTGCTCTCCCTTTATACTATTTATAATAGAGAATACTATTTATAGTAGAGAAGCAACCATTTGCCATCTTGTCATTTACTTCTAGCAACAATTTCCAACAAGTATGGCCCACATTGCATAAAACCAAATGACATGCTTAGCATGGTTTTTGCAGGGTCACTCAAATGCAGGAAGGTTACTGTTTGAATTAGCATATGATTTTCCTCATCTACATATCTTACATTAAGTGTGGATTGTTTTATGATTTGTCATTGGATGGTAAATATTGTTTAATTTACATGTCTGATTACTGAGTCATTTGTTGCTGAGGAAATTCTATTTTAAAATGGTTTAATCATAGGGAATATGTAGTCTGTTTAACATCTTGTTTAACTTACTTTTTCGTTTATATTCAATCAATAATTGAAGCACACTAGTATTTCTAATAAATGTGGTGCTTTAAGAAATTAGTTCCATGTATCAATGCATTTCTTCTACATGTTACTGTCTCAACTCAGTTCATGCTTATCACTTTACTTATTACTTGCTGGGGAGTTTTATTTATTTGAAGTATTTTCTATTGCCACCAGCCGAAGCTGGCTAAAGGCACTCCTGGCCACTGTAGCAGCCTAGTTTTTCTGAGGACTCTTTCTCAGCAAAGTGAGATCTAGGAAATAGTTGCTTTTTCACAACACAGAAAAGTTGTGCTGGATGAGACTGAACTGATGTAAGAGAGATAGTAAACGATTATTTCTCTCCTGTCCCCACTGCTGCAAAGTAGATCCTAAAGTAGGCTTTAACACTTCACTTGATTGGATCCACCTAAGTCTTTCTCCACCATAGCTCTAGTTGTCAATCCAAGTATTTTATTGCTCTGGGTGTCTTAGAATTTTTTTTAAAAAGGAGTTATGATTATACAATATGTATATATGATTACAGATTTCTATTTCTATGTATTTTCTCTAAGTATTTTTACTTGCCTCCTTTTAGATTCTACTTCTCCCGTTCTTTTCTTTAAACACTTATATATGCTTTTGAATCTGTAAAATAGTTACAACATACTATGATGAAAAGACTTTTTGAATCAGATGGTTAATGTTCAAAGGTCTCAGTGAACAGAAAAAGTATCTGCTTGACAATGAAAAGATTGGAAAGAAGGGATTAAACTTTCCTCCCATAGCAGAGATTTCTACAATTTGGGAGAAGCAACTTTGTCCTTAGCAAATTTGCCTGAGATGCTGATGGTACATGGAATAGGAAGAAACGGCACCATGTTCTTCAGCACTGACAGCAACATGTGACATGCCATCTGGAATGGAAAACTATTATTGTTCCATGGCAATGCTAGATGAAATAATTTTGATATTTATTTTTCAGAACAAAACCTTTGATATGAATGTGAAATCGAAAGATTGGTAAGATAATTTTTTCTTTTTTTCTGGTACATTTTCACAAACCCTTATTGTTGTTTCTCCTAGCCCTGGTTCTTCTTCAAAATTACATAAAATTCTGAATGTGAATATGGTAAAACATGGTTATACAGTAGACTCTCACTTATCCAAGATAAACGGGCCAGCAGAACATTGGATAAGTGAAAATCTTGGATAACAAGGAGGGATTAAGAAAAAAGCTGATTAAACATAAAATTACATTATGATTTTACAAATTAAGCACCAAAACAACATCTTTTACAAGAAATTGACAGAAAAAGTAGGTCAATACACAGTAATGTTATGTAGTAATTACTGTATTTACGAATTTAGCACCATAACATTGCAACATTTACTACAAAAACAATGACTACTAAAAGGCAGACTGCCTTGGATAATACAGAACCTTGGATAAGTGAAGCTCGGATAAGTGAGACTACTGTACCTACTTGTCACAATTGATTGCGGCTCCTAGTGAGTGTAAACATAATTGCAAACATGAATTTTCCTGAATGAAGCATACAAAATGGTGATCTTTTAATTTGAAAAGATGGAAGCTTTGTCATTAAATCATTCTTTTTTTCCATGTTAAGAAAGAACAGAATTAGGTCATCTTATATTTACTTTTGGAAATATTAAACACACCTCAGCAGACTAAGCAGTGGTTATATTATTTTATTTGTGACTTGTGTATTTTATTTTCATGGTAGTATCCCACCAGAAAGGAGATTACAGCTAGAAAATTGTTTGTTATAATGCAGTTCTGTTTCAGTACAGTAGAGTCTCACTTATCCAACACTCACTTATCCAACGTTCTGGATTATCCAACACATTTTTGTAGTCAATGTTTTCAATATATCGTGATATTTTGGTGCTAAATTCATAAATACAGTAATTACTACATAGCATTACTGCGTATTGAAGTACTTTTTCTGCCAAATTTGTTGTCTAACATGATGTTTTGGTGCTTCATTTGTAAAATCATAACCTAATTTGATGTTGAATAGGCTTTTCCTTAATGCCTCCTTATTATCCAACAAATTCACTTATCCAACATTCTGCCGGCCCGTTTATGTTGGATAAGTGAGACTCTACTGTATAACCAAAGACATTTCCATTTATCTATAAATATAGATTGTCTGTTCTTCCAATTGTTCTGGCGTCATAAACTTGTATGTAATTCCCTGATATCAAATCCAATGGAATTCAATGAGGTGTATGTATAGATAACTTCAGAATTACACTGTCGTTATAAATTTAGCATCATTAAGTATTTTAGGCACTTTGGAGCCAATCATCCATTGATAAAATTGGTTCTTCCATCTGTTTTTCAATAAGAATACAGAGTGTAATTAACTAATTTTAATCATGAATACTTTTTTCAGATAGATTCATAAACTATGATTGATTTAATTTCCTATTCTCTAATCTGCATGCACATGTACCCTGTTGGTATTATAATTGAGATGGTTGTTAGCTAGATGGCAGTCTACAAATATAAATTACTGTTTACTGTACTTTCTTTCTGGTTTTAGGACTCAAGGAATATTATTTCGAAGGCCAAAAGAAATTGATGTGCGTTTGGGATATAGTCTGTGCTCAGATGAAAATAGTTTCCTCAAGAAAAGGAAGAAAGTGGTTGCTAGTACACTGAAAAATATTCTTCACTTAGGACGAAACCTGCAAGATCATGAAGTAAGAGGAACATAAGCATAAGGCAGCTGTTTCTAGTATCGGTTTGGGTGTTCTGCAACTGACCCATGACAGAAATAAGTACTTTAATATCATTCTTGCACCTGCAATTTGATGAAAAAATTCTTTTATTTTTGAGATGTTCACTTGTCAGGTTGGGTATCTTCCCAGAGCATCTTATAATTATAAATATGAAAACAAAAATTGTACAATGAATAAATGATATTAAAGCCACAATCATTATGTACCCTCCTATTATCCCAATTTGTCAGGAACAGTTCTAATTAATTCTCTGCCATCCCAGTATCTCAGCTGCTTTTAAAATATCTTAGTTTTTTCTCCACCTCGTACTCTCTTTTTCCTCAGCTTACTTCAATGGCTACAAACTGAGTTCAAAAAGCATTGCTAGTTTGCATGTAGTTAACTCTGGGCGCTTCCACACAGCACCTAAAGTTCAGGAGGGAGCGTGTTAAAAGGGGTAGCAGCCAGATGACATTTGTGCTAAATGCGTGCTCAATTGCAGCAATGGAGGGACAACCCGATTCAAAAAGGTCCTCTTTTATCAGGATTCTGGATAAAACAAGTGGATTTTCCAATGACTGTTTGGCTCTGCAGTCATGTAAAGTTTGGGATTTCCCTCTTTACCCTCTGTGGGGACTGCCAGTTTTTTTTAATCAGCTGTTTGGGCTCCCATGGATGCACAACTGATTTCCAACTGGTTTTTCTGTAGACTCTTAGGGATAATTTCTCAGCATATATTCATGAAAATATTTCTCTGATAAACAGGTCCCTGTGGTCGCTGTAACAACTACGGGGACTGGAATGAGAGCCTTGGCAGCTATGTACGGCACACTTTGGGGTCTCCAAAGAATGAAACTTTTAGACTGTGTTTCATACATCACTGGGTCATCGGGTACAACATGGTAAGGGACTGGGTTTTCTTTGTTGTGGCTTGTTCAGGCCCTTTTCTACACAGATTCCTTACCCTTCGCTCAGCCCTTAGTGTTGAATGAAGGTCATGTTGAAGAGTTCACAAGCAGCACAGAATGATTTGGAGAGTAAAGTTGTTGTTTGTCCTGGCAGAACTTTACACTGTGCCCTATTGAACTGGAACCTGTCAACTACTTAAGACACAAATGACCTGTCCCATTTTTGAGCTCAGCAGCCCTACTGTGGTGTCTTGAAAGTTAGCATTTCCTATATTTTATTTCAAACTGGAAATTTCATATAAACAATGGGATATAGTAATGGAATCCCTTCTCAGTAGCCCTTACAATCTCTTACAACTCTATAGCCGGTTCCACCCAAACCTTTAATCCATGCCAAATCAGGTTTAAGAAGCCCGTTTTTTTCCGGGTGTAAAATCAATTCAGGACAAAGCAGGGTTTTCTTGCTTTGTCCCAAATTAATTTGATTTTACCCGAGACATCATTTTAATTTGAGACAAAGCAAACTCACGTGTTTTGAACCCTGTCTGGATGGGCCCTATGATTCTACTAGAAGTCTGGTTTCCCATGCAATAAAATACTAAGGCCTTTCAGGGAATAAGAAAATGGTTGTCTTTTATGGTTCTCAATTATATTGCTTTTTTGTCTTTTCAAAGACATTTGTTATCTCTGGTTTAGATACTTTTAAATTGTGATTTCAACTATGTGTTTTAGGTAGATTGTTAGCCACTCTGGGCTTTTATCGGGGACTGAGTATGTATCAAAATATTAATATGGGTACTATGAATATAAAGGCGATTTCCCCATATACTTATATGAGCCAAAGGGTCACCAAATTATCTGAATCCATAGAACTTTCAACCAACTAGGATCAATAATGGTACCCAGACTCAAATTCAACAAAGGCCATGCATATATTAAATATATCAGTGAATCCTTAGACTTAAAAAATCAGGCTGTTCTCTTTTGATCATCTCTTTTGTGATGTCTTTCCCTGCTTCATCCAGGACCATGACAGATTTGTATGAAGATGCTGATTGGTCATCTAAAGATCTTGGAGAGATAATCAAGAATGCTCGGAAGCAAGCGGCCAAATCCAAAATGAGTGCCTTTTCACTGACTAGCATGAAGTCCTACTACAAAGAGCTATGTCAAAGGAACGTAGCAGGGTATAAGACGTCCTTTATTGATCTTTGGGGACTCATGATTGAAGCTATGCTGAATGATGGGGTAATATTATCTACTTTTCCTTCCAAGTCTTTCCAGCCTGTATTGCTTTTTAGCATGTTGATGCCCTTCACGCGAGACAATTATAGTATTATGATTCCACTTGTGACTTTCATGGAAAGCATTGTATGGAAACCTGAGGATTTCCAGTTTAGGAAATATGCTAAGAATTGTGCCTCACAAAACTACAATCCCCAGGATACTGACATGGCAGTTTGATTTGAGTCATTGAATTACAACAACCTTTTGATATCCACTGGGGTTGGTTCTAGGATCCCCGGTGGATACCAACATCTGTGGATGTCCTTTAGATAAAATAGCAAAATTAAGGTAAACTTTTTGAGTTCTATTATTGCTGTTGTAGAATATTTTCAAACCGTTGGTTGTTGAATCCATGGATAAACAACCCATGGATATGGGGGCTGACTGTATAATTGTGCAGTGTGAAAGAGTCTCTGGTGTTTGCTCATGAATGCCAAGTTTGGCCCTCAGGAATAAAAGCAGAATGCTTTAAATCGTGCATTTTCTCTTTGGTTCCTATATCACTATATAATTCATATATATGTTTTTCAAAATAGCAGTAGTTTATTCTCATGTTAACTTCAGAAGGGCAATTTTCCCAGATAATCTTGGCTAGCAATGCTTAAAAAGCCAATGGGATTCTGGTCTGCATCAATAGGGGAATAGTGTCTAGATCCAGGGAAGTCATGCTACCCCTCTATTCTGCCTTGGTCAGACCACACCTGGAATACTGTGTCCAATTTTGGGCACCGCAGTTGAAGGGAGATGTTGACAAGCTGGAAAGCATCCAGAGGAGGGCGACTAAAATGATCAAAGGTCTGGAGAACAAGCCCTATGAGGAGCGGCTTAAAGAGCTGGGCATGTTTAGCCTGCAGAAGAGAAGGCTGAGAGGAGACATGATAGCCATGTACAAATACGTGAAGGGAAGTCATACGGAGGAGGGAGCAAGCTTGTTTTCTGCTGCCCTGCAGACTAGGACACAGAACAATGGCTTCAAACTACAAGAAAGGAGATTCCACCTGAACATCAGGAAGAACTTCCTCACTGTGAGGGCTGTTCGGCAGTGGAACTCTCTCCCCCGGATTGTGGTGGAGGCTCCTTCTTTGGAGGCTTTTAAGCAAAGGCATCCTGGATGGCCATCTGTCGGGGGTGCTTTGAATGCGATTTCCTGCTTCTTAGCGGGGGGTTGGACTGGATGGCCCATGAGGTCTCTTCCAACTCTACTATTCTATGATTCTATGATTCTATGATAATCTCCCACTTTCTGATTTGTTTTTTGTTCTAGGCAGCAATTTTGGAAGACTCAACGTAGTGTAGTAGTTCTGTTTGTGAAACTGTGTTATATTGAGGCATTTGGCACCATCTGAATCCACTATAGAGCTATGGATCTCCCTTTTCCATTTTTCTGTGCCTGGTGAAGAATGGGAGGGATTACAGAAACACCTGGCTATTTCCATGTAGCCAGATACATAGCAATAGCATCATGCTATAGGATCTGCTGTAGTTTTCCAGTGGTCTTAGCAGCTGATATAATCATTTTGCATCTGTCTACAGGCCATGGCAGTTATGTGGAGCTTCAGCAACTCCACTATAGGTCCATGATGTAATTTGGTCACCATGGAGGGAGACAAAGAATGTCAACCTCCACTGTGGTCAAAGACACAGTGATAAAAGGTTAAATTATGCAAGTGCATGCCTATCCATTATGGGTAGATCTGCACTGTGGAATGAATGCAGTTTGACACCACTTTAACTGCAACAGAATCCTGGGATTTGTAGTTTGCTGAGGCACTAGCACTCTTTGGCAGAGACAGCTAAAGAGCTTATAAAACTACAACTTCTATGTTCCATTTCACTGAGCCAGTGCAGTTAAAGTGGTTTCAAACTGCATGAATTCAACAGTGTTGATGCACTCTTAAAAATGCCCAGTGCAACAAGCACTTTGTCCCTTGGATGTGATTTCCTTGGATGGCAATGAGTACCAGAGGATCAGTTCAATTAAAACTGCCTGGTCCAATTTTATCCCATATTAATATTTTTTTTTCTTGTGTATATTTCCAAATTCCTTACAGTTAATCAGATGTATTTTTCCCTCCAGAACAACAACCACATACTCTCAGAACAACAACAGGCAGTAAAAAGAGGTCAGAATCCCCTGCCAATCTATGTGGCTCTCAGCGTTAAGGATAATGTCACCACAAAAGATTTTAGAGGTAATATCTTTCCATTTTTTCATATTTATAGTGTCATGATATGTCAGATTACACACACACAAAACATCTCAGTACAAAAAGAAAGGAAATACATTCCCTTATACTCAAAAGCTCTCTCCAATTTAACTCAAAAACAAGATCGACATATTCACTGGTATTCAGTTCTGCTCTTTCACTTCACCTTTACTTACATGTTTTTATTTACCATCCAGTTAGGTTTGGTTTATGACAATCGTATAAATGAGAGACTTCCATGAGTCCTAGTCTTCAACTATTCTTCTTAACTCTTCTAAGATCAGGGCTGTGGCTTCTTTAGTAGAATTAATCCATCTACGATATGGTCTTTATATTTTCCTACTGACTTTCACTTTCCTGACGTTGTCTTTTCTAATGAGTCTTGTTCTCTTATGATGTGTCCAAAGTACAACAGCCTCAGTTTAGTAATTTTGGTTTCTATTATGAGTTCAGGTTTAATTTACCTTTGGACCTATTTATTTGTATTTTTGGCAATCCATGGTATCCAGAAGAATGGGAAAATCCATAAGGATGAAGAAATCAATCATCCCAACTCCACACATACTTTAAACATTTGGTCCTCTTCATCTTGAGCATGAAGAATTCTGCATTTTGGTAAATCCTTTGAATTTACCAAATTATTTCCAATTGGACTAATTACATTCAGCAAGTAGTTACTTGCAGATGAAGAGGACTATGCTATGCACACAGGGGGGAGAGAGGTCATATTCATGTTTAACACTGACATGTTACATGATCTCTTTACATAGGGTTAAAATCGGTAGCATGCGCCAGTTTAGCCCAGGTCACCCATGGATCCCACCAGCTCCCATCAAACAACTCTGGTGCGGCTCTGTGGATGAAGGAGGGTGAAGCCGGCACATGCCGTTGCCACAGCAACATGGGAGGCTTCCCGTGTCGCCACTGGAATCCATAGGGGGGAGTTCCATGCTTCTCCCCATGTGATCGTACTGAGCTGGAGCCGGGCAATGCAGGGCATGTGGCGCCAAGTTTCCCACATCCTACAACAATGTGATATCTTTAAGGGGATGCATTAGCCAGAAAACTTCTGAATTATGAACAAGCCTGGCTAATACATCCCCTTAAACTGCAGCATCTATACAGAAAAATAATTATGTTCACAAGTAGTCTGAGGAATAAGGTGTTCTCCAATCTGCTGTAACATGGATTTTTTCTCATTTGCCATATTTTTTGCCCCTGTTGTTTGTTGTTGTTATTGTTACTGTTGTTTCCATTCTAAACTGCAGCGTCTATACAGAAAAATAATTATGTATTAATTAGGTTCAGAATGGAAACAATGAATATGATGAATGTTTTTCTTTTAAAAAGGAATAGTAACAATAACAACAACAGCAAACAATCATCCACTCTCTTGTCTCTCTTCGAATGTTGAAATTGTGGTGTTATATGTGTCAATGTTTGCATTTCCTTGTAGAATGGGTGGAGTTTACACCCTATGAGGTGGGATTTCCAAAATATGGAGCTTTTGTTCGTGCTGAAGATTTTGGAAGTGAGTTTTTCATGGGACACCTAATGAAGAAACTCCCAGAATCAAGGATCTGCTTTATGCAAGGTGACATTTTAAATCGGGGGATCAAAATTAATATACTCAGCATCATTTTAATGGTCTTGATATCATGTTGCTATTATATTTTTACTGTGGGTTTTGGGGTTCATTTCACTGAGATCCCAAGAAAGGCTAAGATCCCAAAGCAAAGGCTAAGTGGTATGTACCATGCATAAAATATGTGTATGTACTAGCATGTGCCTCTTTATTTCACCTGTCAATTTCTGGAAACTCCATGGATTTCATTATGTTTTCTTAGTCCAGGAATATTCAAAGGTGATTTTCCCAGTACTTTCCCCTGATATATAGACTACAGCACCTGGGTATTCATTGGTGTTTACATCCAAGTCCTAAACAGGACAGACCCTATTTATTTTCCAACACAATATCTTCCAATAGAATCTCATACCTGTAGATTATGCCGAAAAGTGAATTCTATGATGGGAAATATTAGGCAGGAGATAAAAACAAAATTGCCAGTATCATATTTATTTTTTGTAGGAACCACACTTGGAACTACAGTTCTGGATGGAGATTTTACTATTCTTCCTACACCTGGAGATATTTGGAAATATTTCATTCAACTAAATTTTGTCTATTCAATGTCAGAATAATGGTTTTGTATAGTGTGAAATGTTTACTTATTGTTAAAGCAAGTGTGTGTAGTACTTCATTAAGCATTCCAGTAGAGGAATGGTTAAACACATAGATTTAGATTTACTGCTAGAGTGACTTTGTGGAGCTTCCTACAAGCCGGATATCAGTCACTGGAAAGGAATGTGGACAGTAACAAGTTTACTGATAAGCTTCTTCCCTGGTCGCCATCAATCCTGCCGGACATGTGTGTTAGCTGCTCCACTGCGCTTATGTACATAGCTGTAAATTACTTCAATAAAAGCTCTGAGTCGCTGGTCTCGGCAGACTGCTATGAGTGGATGTTTGTTCGTGCATCTAGATTGCTGACGGAGGGGAGATTGAGACGGAAAGCTGGAAGTGTCTCAATTTAACCCTCACACTGGCATTCAACATCTGCATGTATAGATTTTGATTGCATCAAACCTTCAGTCTTTTTAGTAAGCTACTCCAAGTAATGCAAATACATTGAAAGGGTGCAATAATGTTTTTAATGGATAAATATATTTTAAAAATTGGATATAGCACTCCTTCTACCAGTAGCATTTACAATTATTTTTGTTATATTGCTTCATATATATTGGGATGTCCTTATTTCATAACATGCCATAGGAAAAATTCTTAATGTTTTATGGGAAATACTTGAAATGAAAATGGAGTATGGGAATTTTCCTTAAATTGACTATGCCATTGGTCCATTCTGCTCAGAACTATCTACAACAGTGCTGGACAAAGTGAAGTTCCAAAGTCTGTTAAAGTGTCCCAAGGCCTCTAGAACACTCTTTTATACTTCTGACTCTAGGTCACATTTTTTATTGTAAAAATAAAAATATCTTATTTTCACTCCAATAGGCTTCCAGGAGTTTGTGGGAAAGTTGAAGACAGGGTCTTTAAATCTCCCCAAACATGATAACAAAATCCTAGGCCCCATCCTTCCCTCCCTCCGCCAACAGTGATGGTGAAAAATTAATCCCTAGTCTATACTAATTGATGATGGTTCTCTAGAATTTCTGGATGGAGTTTCCCCAGCCCTTCTTTGAAATATCAGATAGTAGTAGCTGGTGGTTTTGTGTCAGTGAGGTAGTGGTTCCACTTTGGGGTTCAGCCCAAACTTTAAATAAACCAGCAAAGGTACTAAACTCTATCGCCAAAATAAGTTTAGCACCTTGGATTGCTCCTTAAAAGGTCTGGCTAAAACATAGAACAGATTCACTCTGCTGGTAGAAGCCAGGAATGTAATTTTAGGGCTTGGGGGAATTAACATATGGGCTCCTCTTTCACATGCAGTGTTTATGCCATATACATTGTATCCCCTCCGGTAAATAGAAAGAAACCCCATCAGAAGGTGATGCCCTGAGACAGCGGTGCTTCCTTATATGAAGTAAAAAGAGACAGACATTACTCTGTTGGCTGGCAAAGCTTCTTACCAGCTCAGCTCTTATGAGTGGCCCCAACCTTTTATCCCATAGAAGTATTTAGAAAGAAGTTGAAACCAAGAGTTTTACAGAATTTGCAGAACCCCTTTATTTTTTAAGACAAAGCAAAGTAATGAAGAGAACATACTCCTCTCCCCCCCCCCTCTTTCTTTCTCAGGGATGTGGAGTAGTATATTTTCCAAGAATCTCTTGGATGCCTGGAATGCAGCTGACAACTCAGAGGATTTCTGGACAAGATGGACCCGAGACACTATCACTGAAATTGGTAAGTTATAATATACGTACTGAATCATTGCAGTGTGACAAAATACAGAGTGGTTCAATATCTTATTATCTGGAAATGGCTAAATTTTAGCTTTGCAACTGAAGTGTTTTGTAGAAATAGAACTGCAAAATGCAGAAGGCTGCCTAAACCTCAGCTACCAGGTCTAGATTGGACAGTACTCTACTCTGGTCACTAGAGGGAGGGAAGATAGTTTACAAACACCATAAACAGAATAAATGCAATTACATATCTCTGTGATTAGGGATGCAAGACCCCCGCAAAAGTGGGAAAACAGGGGGAAAACATTTTTAACCTGAGGTACATGCCTTTAGGAATCTACGTTCTCTAGTGTGACTCTATAGTCAGTTTTGGTAGAAATTAACTATAGAGTCACATTGAAAGACCCAGAGATTTCTAGAGAGGCCATATGAATGAAATCTGTGAAAAATCAAATCTGCAAAAGTTAAACAAGCAAATGTGGAGGGCTGAATATAGCATGAATAAAAGCTTCAAAAAAGTAAAAAAATCAATTTAAAAATACACCAGTAAAAGAAAATAAAGAACCAGTCAAGATTATTCATACCATCCACTGAAAGAATTTAGCTATTTTTTAAATCAACGTTTAACTAGCCCCATTAGTTTACTATTCTGTACCTCTAAATCAGAATAGAACATCTGGGGTCCCCAGATGTTTGTGGCCTACAACTCCCAGAAATCCCAGCCAGTTTATCAGATGTTAGGATTTCTGGGAGTTGAAGGCCAAAAACATCTGGCGATCCCAGGTTGAGAACCACTGATCTAAATGAACTATCAAATGTCGCCTGGTTTATGGACAATGTTCTTTTTGTCTTCTACAGATGAAGTGCCTGATTTGCCAGACAGGCCCCATGAAATACCAACACGCATGTTGACACCTGCAGGAGGCATTTCTGAAACTCTGAGGGATATTTTAACAGATCGTCCAGCAGTGTCAAAGTATCACAATTTCTTACGGGGGTTCCAAATGCATAATGAATACATGCATAACCCACATTTTTCTAAATGGAAAGGTATAGTAATAAATTACAGGCTGAGTATTTTAGATTTCAGATTCCCCTCCTCCCCAGTTTTTGGAATACCTGTATTTTTCCTGTGTTTTTCTCATTAGAGACACAGGCCGACATCCTTTTGGGAAGTTATATCATCGTAAAACAATTCATGTAAAGTTGAATTGCTCTACCCTTGATCTTAGTCAAAGGACTGAGAATGGCCCTGTTGCCCAATATCGTTATTTTTCAGGAAGGGACATGTGAAGATATAGCTATGTTGTTGGAGACATTATAAAAGCAGTGTCAGCAGTATGGTTATTTCACAATGGTCCCAATATACAATGTATCCCATTGTGAAATGTTTCCCGATGTGCAACATATGAGCCAGAGCATAATCTCTTCTAATGCACTGACCCATTGTATGATAAGATCTCTTGTGTCATGCTCTGTTGTGCATCATCACTATTTACTAGCATAGTTACATATCAAGTCAGCAGCATAGCTCTGACTTTGTAAAGTTAGTCATAGCCTCTGATGCAGGATTATGGTCACAATTGGTTACTGTTTAAAACTGCATAAACTGAACATATGTATATCATTCTAACATTCACAAGCTTTAGGAGAAGGAATTTTTTTGGGATAGTATAAGAGCTTGGAAAGTTGCTTTTTTGGATTATAGCTCCATGCCATGGTCATGTTGCATAAGGGGGCCTTGGGCATCACAATTCAATGTAATAAATTTCCACAATGTAGTGAGAGAATCCTTTCTCTGCCTCTGGAACACTGGTGGATATGATGGCAGCAGAAGCTGCTCCTTTATGCAGAGATGAAGCCAAATTGAAGTCTGGAAGAACAGAGAGCACTTTAGTGAGAAATCTGGGAGAAGCGTGTCTGATCTTGTGCAAGTGTACTTTGCTGAATACAGTGGTATTCCTATATTGCCTGGCTCCCCTCCCCTCTAGATGATATTCACTGTAACTGTCAACAGGTTCAAAGCAGCCTATGCACAATAATTGTTGTTTGCCAAGTACTGGCATGGATCAGCACAAAGTTGTGGATTTTGTCACAAGACCAACACAGTAAGCATGTCATCAGTCTGTATGCAGCCAGCTAAAGAGTTGATTAAAATGGAAATCTGTAGGAGGAAAAGAAACAAAGTCTGGAATAAAAATGGTTGGTATTTGGAAGTCCATCATAAAATCATCTCCCAGTTTCTAATCTTAAGACTGTCTCTGCAACAATCCAAGATAGGAATCATACATAGGTTAAGGATAAAGGTAAAGGTAAAGGTTTCCCCTGACATTAAGTCCAGTCATGTCTGACTCTGGGGGTTGGTGCTCATCTCCATTTCTAAGCCGAAGAGCCGGCATTGTTCGTAGACACCTCCAAGGTCATGTGGCCGGCATGACTGCATGGAGTGCCGTTACCTTCCTGCTGGAGCAGTACCTATTGATCTATTCACATTGGCATGTTTTTGAAAAGCTAGGTTGGCAGAAGCTGGAGCTAACAGCGGGCGCTCTTCCGCTCCCGGGATTTGAACCTGGGACCTTTCGGTCTGCAAGTTCAGCAGCTCAGTGCGTTAACACACTTTGCCACTGGGGCTCCAGTTAGGGTTAAGGATAGGACTAACAAATGTCTTGAGTCCACTGTCCTGTCCTATCTCAGCCATTTCCAGAATCATTGTTTGCTAGTATGGTTATCCAGTAGGCTCCTTTTGTGACAGATCACAAATATTGGAATCAGATTTTTCAGGCTATAATATCAAAAAACCACCCAACTAAGAACAAACTAAAGTATTTCAGTCAAAGGAAGAAAGCTGATATTTTGGGATTTTGTGAGTCTTCTGCTACTGTGTTTCTCTTTCTTGACAAAGGTTTTGTTTTATAGACACTATTCTGGATGAATCTCCCAATGAACTAAGAGATCCTGCAGACCACCTGGAACTGGTAGACAGTGCTTTCTTCTTTGATACTAGTTGCCCTCCACTTCTGAGACCTGAAAGAAAAGTGGACATAATTCTCCACTTCAGTTATACTGGAGGATCGCAAAGCAAGGTTAGAAGAGTTTATGTCTAGTTTCAGTTTTGTTTGTGAAGGATAATTGAAATGGAAACTGTACTCCAAAGTGTCACAAGCAATAGTAACAACCATTATTATTATTTGTTGCATATATTTTACTATCATTACTAAACATGCACACATTACAAATAAGGTGCACTACAAACAAAACGCAGCCACGCAATCCCCTAACAACTTAAAATACAACTTCCTATTCAACTGAGGACACAAATACAAATAGGAAGGTCTTCCTTCCTATTTAAATATACTGTACAATACATTATCCTCTTAGCCAGCAGCCATTTCTAGAGAACCTAAGGATATTACCAGATGCTTGCTGCTATCCCGTGGCATTTCCGTGATGTTGGATAGTGGCCAATTTACCATCATGGTGCCGGGTGGCTTCACATAGATGCCAGCGTTGTGCGATTGTGTTGCCACTGCTGTGTGAGGGCACACTGCTGGATGGGTGGTGTAACTGTAGCAGCATGTAGTCCTCAATTCTTCATGATTTTTAAATCACAACATTGCAATGTGTCTTTCAAAAAGTAAAAATGCCAGCACCAAAAGGACAATGATAATGATTGTAAGTAGCCACTATCCCAGAGATTGATGCCGGATAGAGGTTTTGTGTGGTAATGTTCGTAGTTATGTCTTCTTGACTAAGTAGTCAGTGCATTATTCCGTTGGTTGTTTATGATTGTTTATGACAAAAATAATCATGGGGATTAAAATGTCCAATCCTGTTGCAAGAAAATTATAGACAGGGTGCAAAACTATGGCATATTGATACTTTAGAATAAATATTTTGGTTGCTTTAAAAATAAATTAATTGTATATGTGTTTTTTCTTATGTCTACAGTAGTGGTTTTGGATCTGTGGGTCCCCAGATGTTTTGACCTTCAACTCTCAGAAATCCTAACAGCTGGTAAACTGGCTGGGATTTCTGAGAGTTGTAGGCCAAAACACGTGGGGACCCACAGGCTGAGAACCACTGATCTACAGGAAGGTAAAATTAGGTCACACCCTTATCATATGTTTAGAAGCCATGCTTCTAAGTAGTCAAAGATAACCCACTTATCTCTTTTTCCCTGTAGCGTTTCTTATTTTATGATTAGTAAATCAAGATAAACACAAGCTTAATTTGCAAATCTGATTGTAAAGGGATGTATATTCAAAGAAATTTAATTGTGTGTGGTTTGACTGTAGGGGACATTTTCAGCCAGCCAAGTTTAGAAATGCTGCTGAATTTCAATTAGATGAAGCTTACTCTTAACTCTCGTGGTGAAAAATCAGGAAGAACATAAGTAAAAGAGAACAATGAAGAGGTGTTGTATAGCTTCCTGTCCTATGAATTATCATTCTACTTGGTCTCTGAATATAGTCACATTGGACTTTCAAACTAACAATTCTTTACCAGAAAATCCTGGCTTGAAAGTTCCGGCCTTCCAACAACTATAATCATTTCATTTTATAATCCTTAGCCTCTGGAACAGGCCTCCACATACTTCTCAGAACAAGGAATCCCATTCCCCAAAACTCTGCTAAATGAAGAAGAAAAGAAAAACCTAAAGGAGTGCTATGTGTTTGAAGATGTAGACAATGCAGAAGCCCCCACAGTAATTTATTTCCCACTAGTAAATGATACCTTCCAGCGATACCTTGCGCCAGGTGAGTTAATGGCAGTTGGTACAAAAGCTGAAATGAAAATATTTTTGTATGCACTTAAATCTGGATACATTTCAAAGTCCTCTGATATTATATACTTTTATTTGGATGCAAGTCCTATTAATTTTTACTGGAATTAGCTACCCTGTTAGGTCAGACTGAGAGACAGGAACTAGCTCAAGGCCACCCTCTGAATTTCATGAGACAATTGTCAGTTAATAATCATCCCAGGCTCCAAGGTTTCTGGGCCAAAACCTGGAATCAACAAATGGACTCTAATAATAGCATAAAGCATTGCTAACCATAGTTACTCAAAGCTAGCCATTTAAACAGGTCAAGACAGAGAACATACTTTCTTGTTTGGTAATGAAGATTGATCCTTTAGTTAAAGGGGCTGTTCACAGATGAAAGTGAAAATGAGATTATTCTCTTCACTTAGGTTGGATCTACACTGCTCTATATCTGGGATCAGATCCTGGGATATAGGGCAGTGTAGATCCAGCCTTAGTTAAGATGTGGTAGGGGACATTTTAATCAGGATGAGCCTAGTTGCTTCTAAATACCATGAGTCCACTAGATTTTATCTGAGCATGAAAGCCAAACAGAGTTCGAACTGATTAGATATATGGATGGGATCCCATCATTGAAAGCAGGTGAAACGAACTGGCAAAACCACCTCTAAGTATTCCTTGCCTAATTCATGAGATTTCCATAAATCAGCAAGTGACCAGAAGGCACATACATACCCTTCCAGGAAGTGGATGTAGAGCAGATTGGAAAGTGAGCCCTGGTACAATACATCCCTCCCGGATGAAACAAAACTCAATAAATACAGAGTTCTCCTGGAGGGTTTTTGCAACAAATCAATGAAGCCCTGGAAATTATGGCAGGCTTCAACTTAACTAAGGACCTCACCACATTGTATTCGGGAAGCATCCCAGTACACTTCCTTGCTGGAACCCATCATACGATGCAAAGCCACATCTGGCGGGGATCTGTAGAGAAAACATCCTGATAGTGTCTTAGGATGCCACCCAAAGAACACGGGAGGATTCCTGAATTCTCATTAGATATAACATGGCAAAAAGAGCTATAGTTATTTTCTTAAAATCTTAATTACAAAAGAGCTTTGTAGCTGAGATCTGAGTGTGGATGCCTCCATCTAACTCAGCAGTCTACTATCTGAACTATATTTGATGTAAAGAAGAAAATCAGCCTGTAGAAATGAAATTTAGATTGAGGTCTCTGCTCTTCTAAATATACCACCCTGTGCGAGACTAGCCGTGCTCGCCCTAGTCCATACTATAGGTGTCGGACTTCAGCTTCCATTATCCTCAACCATATGGCTGTTAGCTTGGTCTTCAGAAATAGCTCGGTGAAAACCTTTTCCTTATACACTTTTTACATTGATTTTTATTCAGAAGTACAGAAATGCAGAAATACAAAAAGAAATACAAAAATAAAAAATTAAAGAAAATGAAAACAATGCAAACAGTTTTTGATGATATATAAAACCAAACTATAACACAACTATATCTAGTACAATCACCCTAACATAAACAAAACCACACTATTAAACCTATTCTAAACATATAACTACAGTAGAGTCTCACTTATCCAAGTCTCACTTATCCAAGCCTCTGGATTATCCAAGCCATTTTTGTAGTCAATGTTTTCAATATATCGTGATATTTTGGTGCTAAATTCATAAATACAGTAATTACAACATAACATTACTGCATATTGAACTACTTTTTCTGTCAAATTTGTTGTATAACATATTGTTTTGGTGCTTAATTTGTAAAATCATAACCTAATTTGATGTTTAATAGGCTTTTCCTTAATCCCTCCTTATTATCCAAGATATTCGCTTATCCAAGCTTCTGCCGGCCCATTTAGCTTGGATAAGTGAGACTCTACTGTACTATATAACTAATCTGCAAGCCTCACACTCATTGCCTGTTGACTTTTTTTACTTCTTATTTTTCTCCTCCCTTTGAATATCACTATATATCCATCTACTTTTAATAACACTCTTCTAAACTAGAAAATCAAAAACTGATAGTTGAAGTTTGTCTTCTCTTTGCTGTAAAAAAATGATAAGTCTCTGGTTTCTTTTCAGATTGTATAAATCTTCCACATTTTATCATCATCTTCTTCTTTTGCAGGTATAGAACGTAGTGCTGGTGAAATGTCTCTAGGCAATGTTGACCTCTCCAGTCCTCTGTCTCCATATTCCATGAGACAGTTCTCACTGAAGGATGAAGATTTCAACAAACTGTTGAATCTAACAAATTACAATGTCCAGAATAATGCCACTACTATCTTACAGGTTTTGCACGAGGTTGTAGAACGGAAAACACAGGTTCAGGCATCTCAAATGGTGTCATGAACATCACACAGACACACGCAAGCACACATTATGGAGAAAATAGAGGATCAAAGAGAGGTCTAATAGCTGGTTGAAAGGACAAGGCATAAAAGAACTGGAGTTATCTAAACTTGGTTACTAAAATATTCTCCAAGCACTATTATCCTTATTGAATAAATATTCTACAATTCTAGCCTGCTATTTGCTATTGGCAAAGGGTGATCCCTCAGTGCACTGGAGCCCATGAAAGTTTGGACAATGGCATATACTTCACTCTACTGATTCCTGGATATTTGATTCCTGGCTATCCAAATGTTTGCCTGTCATTTGCCAATATAGATGTATAGTTCAAAATTCTTAACTCCAGATTCTCCTATTGAAACAGTTATGGGCATAGATCCTATTGTTCACTCTCACTAGAGGATATCCTGTGGATCAATGAGGCTTAGTTATATGTTGACCCACCAGTCAACATTTGATTCAATGGGTGTACTTCAATTGGGACTAATCTGAATCAGCTACATCTTAAAGCATATCTAAACTGACTATTAGGTTGATGTAGATATGTATCCGCCCCAGCATATCTGGGGCAAAGTCATCTTAATGCAACCTTGCCCTGGGTTAACCTAAGTCACTTGAAAGCACTAATCCTGCCCCAGGCTTTTCCCCAGTGTAAGTGCTGTGAGGACAGTTAGGCCAGTTCCCAAACAGGACTGGGTGAAGCTGTCCCGCCACTGATGCAACCTGGCACCTACCTTCTTCCTAGGGCTCTGATGTCAGGCAGGGCACCAGCTTCCCTCTTTTCCTGGTTCCTTTTTCCTCAACATGCCAATACTATTGCAGACACCAGTTGTTCAGCATTTTAGGTCAATGTTGAAGGGACCCTAATTAAATGCATTTCTTTCTGAAATCATGTTGAAATATTATTTCTCTTTGATATTGTCCAGAGTAAAATATCATTCCTACGAACTGTGGAGTTTTTTTTTAGCATTGTAGACAACACACACAGTTACAAATGCTGGGTTAAAATCATGCCTGGATGATTAAATTGTTCTTTACCTGCTCTTTAAAATTGGAAAAAATTCACAATGTTATGTAATGCTTTCGATTCTATTAACAATAACCAAACTGATATTTCATCTTTTTGAAATACAGAAATATCCATGAAAGGATCCACTTATCTCCTACTCACCTAATTTCTATTTTAAATATTTCTTTGCTATCTGTTTCTTTGTATATAGACATCTGAATAGTTTATTAGAAGATATTCTATTGAAGAAAATAAAATAATGCATAAACAAGAATAAACTTTATGCCACACACCATTCTCTGCATTATCAGTTCTGCTTTTTATTTTTTTTTTTGCTCAAAGTATGTTGGCATTTGGAATATGGGCCAAGCATCCTTTATCTGGAACTCCAAAATTCAGAGCATCCCAAGATCCAAGATTATTCACATGACTAATGTCGTAAAGCCAAGACTCCATTTCCAAACAGGAGATTAGTAAACAGTCCAAGTCCAAACCACAGAATTCAGCCAAGTAGGAAAGGAAAAATACCAGGGAAGTTGATGGTCCTTTCCAAGATCCAAAGCTCATTCCAACAAATACTAGTCCAAGGTTCACAAAACGGAAGATCACCAACAGTTTGGGGTCATATCTCCAAACACTGAATTTGTTGCCATAAACTAGATGCTATTCTCGAGCACTTTTTATGGTAGCTTCTCAGATGATGCCTATTGATAGCTCATTTCTCTGCTAATCTGGAGGTTAGTCTTTTCCCTTTGCAAATCTACAAAGGTTAGAACACTTAACCCTTCTGCTGCTTGCTCAGACGAACCTGCTTGTATTTGCTTTGCAGGCTGAAAAGTGGTAGCTTCTTGCATAGGCTTTTCTTCCAAGCTTGGCTGAGGAAGCTGCTGGGCACTGCTAGACTCGAAATGAAACACTGAACCTTCAAACAGCACCTCCTCACCCTTGCTAGCAGAGCTATCAACCACAGCTGGCTGAGATAATGACACCTTTGCTTTTGGAGGGTTCCATGTACACAATTTTGTTTCATGCACAATATTGTATGAAATTACCTCCGGGCCTATGTGTATAAACAAATGAATTCATGTGGAAACTTGGATCTCATCTCCAAGCAATCTTATTATGTACATATATGCAAATACAGGTATTCCAATATACAAACAAAATGAGAACTGCAAAACACTTTCTGTTTGAAACATTTTGGATAAGGGATACTAAGCCTATATTTAAATATAAATTGATTCTGCAACAAATCTAGAGCTCCATGCTCTTTACTTGCTGGTTGATAATGTAACTGAGCAAGGCAGCTTGGGGGAAGTGCTGGGGGGTGAGTGGGTTGTGGGGCCACTATCCTGCCTTTAAGGTGGTTGACGGCACCATGCAGGCATAAAGTGGCCCCAAACCAGTCTTTTTCATACCAGTTGGAACTGCATTATGGTCTTGAGTAGAATTGCTCTCACTCACTCAGCTATTGGAAATAAGCAGTTTCAGCTAAAATAAGCTGATATCTTCGTGGTCTGCTCTACTCACAGAATCATAGAATCATAGAGTTGGAAGAGACCTCATGGGCCATCCAGTCCAACCCCCTGCCAAGAAGCAGGAAAATCACATTCAAAGCACCCCCGACAGATGGCCATCCAGTCTCTGCTTAAAAGCTTCCAAAGAAAGAGCCTTCACCAGACTCCAGGGCAGAGAGTTCCACTGCCGAATGGCTCTCACAGTGAGGAAGTTCTTCCTAATGTTCAGGTGGAATCTCCTTTCTTGTAATTTAAAGCCATTGTTCCATGTCCTAGTTTCCAGGGCAGCAGCAAACAAGCTTGCTCCCTCCTCCCGATGACCCCCCCTCACATATTTGTACATGGTTATCATCGCAGCCTTCTCTTCTGCAGGCTAAACATACCCAGCTCTTTCAGCTGCTCCTCGTAGGGCTTGTTCTCCAGACCCTTGATCATTTTAGTCGCCCTCCTCTGGACACTTTCCAGCTTGTTAACATCTCCTTTCAATTGCGGTGCCCAGAATTGGATACCGTATTCCAGGTATGGTCTGACCAAGGCGGAATAGAAGGGTAGCATGACTTCCCTGGATCTAAACACTATGCTTCTATTTATGCAGGCCAAAATCCAGTAGCATACTTTTGCAACTAAAGTTGAATGGAGGAATAGACTGTGGGAATAAACACAGTGAAAGTTTATCTTGGATGGAATATATTGGCCACAGTTGTCTTGGTTGCAGCTATACATTTCAGCACAACAAAGGGCAGTGGAACCAGTGACCAGAATTCATAGACTAGTCAACCCCTGGGATGGTACGTTAGGACAGCTCACTTGGAAATCAGCTACCACTAGTGGTGAGGCCGAGTTTACAGCCCCTAAATTAGATGTTTGCTTGGGAACTTCCAGCCCCAAGGCCCCACCCCCACCTCACCTTAGGAGTGGGTCCACCTATCTCCCTCATAGTCTCCCATTTTGTTGTCTATTACAAGGTAACAGCCGACAGTAAATTATGTAACTGAACTAAATGTTACCTGCATCATTTTTCAGAATTTCCCTGGTTTTCTTAGGAAAAGATGTGGTCATTCTGTGCATAAAACATTGGGACCTCTCCTCTCCTCTCTTCCTGGAGGCAAGAGAATGTAGCTGCATGGTTGTTGCTTGTACGTGGAACAAAACAGGCTAAGAAATCAAATTGTAGAACTAGGCACATAAGCATATCAAAACATGACTTCAGTTGGTTAATAAACTTAATTGATGCTTGGTGTCTATGACTCACATGTTTCTGAATTCCCCAGTATGGAGGGAGGGGGCAGATGATGCCCTAGGTTGTAACCTGATCACCCTAGTTTATTAGAAGATATGCCTGAGTTTAATGAAAAAACAAAAACAAAACAGGATATATATCATCAGCTTTACCGGTGCAAAGTCAACTTTTTTCTCACAAAGTAAATAAGAAAAAAGGAGAGATGCTTCCATTCCTTGTTCCATTAACTTCCATTATCTGTCCCCAATTGTAAGGCAGTTGGCCATATCAGCCCTGCTAAGCTATCACCATGTCCCCTGTGCTCCAGAATAGTAAAAATGTGAGATGGCTATGGAGATTGACCCCCCATCCCCCAGTATCATGGAACACAATATTGGAAGTCAATCCTGACAGGCCCAATACCTCATCAGGCCTGGATCTTTCATTAAGGTCTGGATCTGATGAGGCATTTAGTTAATGTAGAGTAAACTGGGACACCCTGGGTTACTCTACTTTAATTCGTTTTTACCAGAGGAGTCATTTGGATGCCTCCAGTAAAAACAAGACAGGTCGCGGATTAAAGGCCTGTCTGGAAGGGCCCTTTGTCTCTTCAAAATAGCTTCAGTTCTTTTTTTTATATTCATCCTGAGGTGAATAATGAAGGTGCATATGAGAGTTTGACTGGAATGGCTAGACAAGGACCGAACAGCTCCTTCCTGCCCTCCCATTTGTCTGTTTAGCCTGAAACCTCCTTTGATTGCTTTATATGTGAAATGAAAGTCCTTTGTTGCAAGAAACGGGGAACAAGCCAATAAGGTGTAGCTCTATACTCTGCCTCTTGTATCCTCATATTTGTTTGTCTAAATGTAAAAGAAAGGGTGGGGCGCATGCGGGATTTATAAAACCTAGGCTCATGAATTTCGGCCAGTTTGCAGCCATATTTCTGGAAGCCTTGTTGTCAAATACTGACATGGAAGTGCCACAATATCTTTCTCAGACTTGTAATATTGAGACCATAATGGCACCTTCTGGAAGTGCAAAGGAGGTAAGAAAGCAGTAGTATTGTGTCTTATATTTTTGATCTGTCTTGCCAATTCCCTAGGCAATAAAGAAACAAACAAATACTTTAAACCGCATGCGGTGTTAACTTCTATTTCAAGAGTAACTAATCTATAAGAAATCTCAGGTTTGTGAGATATTTAAACTAGTAGTTCAGCAAAGAGTGGTGCCTCTTGCCATATAGTGGCAATGATTTGTTGTAGAAACAATCCCTTTTCTATTAAATTTCCTTATTTTTATTGTTTTTATGTAGATTTGAATGTTCAATCATTCTTCAATAGTACAGCGCGATAATAATTGTGTATTATTGTTCCTGCATTTCTACAATGATGATCTGCATTTTAACTTTAAAAAAAACAGAGGTTCTACACTTAGGCATAATAAAATAAGGGGGACAAAATGGAATGGAGACTGGAGATGTTACTTTTTGGACTACATCATCCATGTGGTGAATGGGAATATGGAAATGACCCTAAAGCAAATTTTTGAACCTTCAATCTACTTTCGCAGTGACAACGCATGAGTCCAATCTTAGAGCAGCAATGATAACCATTTAATACTTTATTGCACATACTTTAACTTTAGTTTGTTTTGTATTGATTAGTGATACTGCACACTGATTACAACCCCATACCAATGTCCTTTGAAATGAATGAAATATACCTCTGAAGCAATATGTATACAAACACATATATGGTTGTCAAAAACTGTGCGTTTACATTACGATAAAGGGCAGAGTTTATACTTTTTAGATATTCTTATGGATGCAGAAACAATGTGAATGTCCCAGTGGTTTTAAATAAATATAGGCAGTGACTATTCTGAATGAATTAAATGCCATAATGTTGTTTTTGCTACTAGAGAGATCAAGAACTCTAGAGCGGCAGAAAATGAAGACACAATATCCTGGATCCATCTTTTTCATGCTATACTGTACTTTGTTGAAGTCATTGGTACCTGGGAGTTTTTTGTAATATCTTATGGGTCCACTTTAGTCTCTTTACATAAAAATGAATGACCAAATATTAGAAACACAAATGTTGTCTAGTTTTGTGACATTGCTATATCATTCTACTTGTAACATGGAAAGATTAGATCTCAACAAGAGAATCCAGTCAATCTGGATTATGGGCTCCAAACAGGACACAATTTTGTAAATGTGGAAGCTTGTGGGTATTCAGCAAGAGTTTGGGGTGAGTCCACACTGCCCAATTATATTACTTTGATAATATTTTAATTACCGTGGTTACATCTAAGGAATCCTGGGGTGTGTATTATTATGCAGTTCGTACCTCCCCTGAAGTGCAGCATGTGAACTCTCTAGCAGCGAATTTTAAACGTTTTTGTGTGCTTATAAGCCATTTTTGACTTATGACAAACCTAAGGAGATGCTATCAGAGGATTTCTTGGCAAAGAGGGGGCTTGCCACCACCTCCTTTTCGGCTGAGAGGTCAACTATTGAGTTTCTATGGTTGAGTGGGGATTTGAATTTTGGTTTCCAGAGATATAGTTCAATACTCAAACTAGTACATCACACTGGGTCACCAGAATTCTAGGTACTTTGCATAACTTCAAACCCTAGGATTGCTTGGATGGAGTGATGACAGTCAAAATAGCTACTAATAGCAGTGTAAATATATGCTTTGGGTGGTGAGTTTCTTTTATTCATTGCAGAATGCAATATATCGTTAGACTGGATGATCTCCATCTATAAGGCTCTGTAATTACACTATTGTAGTTAGAGCCCATGACACAAGCAACATAACTAATCATGATGTCAAGAATTCATCATTGTCAGAGCTGCTTATTGATACTGCATACATACAGGCTGTTTTCTGAACACAGCTACAAAACCAGTTAAGTGAAATTGACTTGACCTTTCATTATTTGGTGTACATATATCTGCAGCTGCATCTTTTTCCATCTAGGTCATCTTGCCCTTAGAGTAAATCTCATAAGACAAGCTGTTTTGCAAGTATTTCAGTTGCATTTTGTTTTAACAAAGGAGAAATCCTACTGATGTGTAGTCATCCCGCCTATAGAAATATGCTTTCCATGGAAGTGCAACTGAGGACAGTATTGATATTGGTTTTGGCATCAATTTCAAATCTTTTTTTGGTGTCAGTGATTACTTTTGTCTGTTGATACCTAATAGGATTTTGAATGATAAGCTATGGAGTTGTTGTAAAATATTTAAATTAAAATATGTATTTTTAAAAACATGGCTTATTTAATGAGGGGCATGCAGATACATGAACCTCTTAGGGCCACAGACAATTCTCTATAGTGAGTTACTCTCTTGCTCTGGTTTACTTCATAAAGAGTAAGTCATCATGACATACTATTATTCTGAAGCCAAGGGCTATAGCTTCAGCATGTCAAAACTGCTTTAATGGGCTACAGTGGATGAAAGCAAGTTTTCCAAAGCTATGGCATTTAACTGTTTAAATATGATATGGATCAATGAGTTTACATAGTAGAATGGGAGAATGTTTTGTCAGATCAATATTATTAAGCAAACCTAATTTGCCTACCCCATCAAATAAGGTGATTTTAGCATCCTTGGATGCTTCCACGCTGTCTGGAGGACTGATGGTCTCACTGCCCATCAGTCAATGCAAGGGAGCTTCCTGTGGAAGCCCCTATTCCAACTGGAGGGAAAGCTTTGCTGGCTGCATCCTCTCAATACAGGAGGCTTCCTGTGTTGCGTTAGCTCCAATGGAGCCAGCACGCTGGCCTCCCCACAATGGCGATGCATTTGCCCTGCTGCTCCCTCATTCCTCCCCAGAAGCGAAACTCTTCACCAAGGCTTTATGATGAGGTCATACATCTCCCAAATTAATATGTGGATCAGAATTCAATTTCAGATTCTTTTCTTCTTCAGATTTGTGATGCAGCTCTCAGCTTGAAACAAAAGCATAAAAAGTTAGAACTTAATCACATTAATCTGCTTTCTTGCCATAACAGCACTTGTGCAGAGAATGGAAACATAACTGGTTTTATGACCTTGTCACATGTGCCACTGGAATCGCCAAAGGTTGTTGCGGATCAATGTTATCCTGGCAGCACCCACCCAGGGGGTATAGGGGTCTGTTGTCCCACACTGTCCTGGCTTCCCCCTACCTCATCACATGGGAGGAAGCCTGTTTAAGCTGGCTCCACCCATCTTTCCCAATGGAAGTATGTGGAGCCTTTCCTTGTCCGCCACCAGTTTATTTTCCGTGGCTGCAGGTTTTTTTTTTCCAATTTGGCCACAGAGCTGCCCTGGAAGTACTTCTCTGGAGTGTGATGAGAGCTATTGAGCTACATGGCCAAACTTAAAAATATCTGTCATCACCGCCGAAAATAAACCCATGTGAAGATATCAGACCTCTCTGCATTAATGCAACAGTATTGCTTTGGCAGTCTATGGTCGTATAGGTTGTTTTCCACACAGCCTTCATAACTGGCTTTCCTGCCCCACACCTTATCCAGAATTATTTTGGTTATGATTATGATCATTATTAGTGCAATTTTGCAAATTTAGCTATATAGAAAATAAACCTCTTTGGGTCCCGTGAAGGAGAAAAGCAGGATATAAATAAAGATTTGTTGTTGTTGTTGTTGTTGTTATTATTATTATTATTATTATTATTATTATTATTATTATTATTATTATTATTATATTTTATGATACCGCAAACGAGATAGGCATGCTGGATTTCATATCACAAAATCACAAGTTGAACACTTCCCAAGTGTCTAGGACTGTGTGATGTATTTTCGGATGATGCGCACAGATCCCAGCAGGGTGGCCTTTTGCAGTTGGTAGGTCGTAATTTTGTCAATGTCTATTGTTTCCAAATGCCGGCTGAGATCTTTTGGCATGGCACCCAATGTGCCCATCACTACCGGGACCACCTGTACTGGTTTCTGCCAGAGTCTTTGAAGTTCAATCTTGAGGTCCTGATAGCGGCTGAGTTTTTCCTGTTGTTGTTGTTGTTGTTGTTGTTGTTGTTGTTGTTATTATTATTATTATTATTATTATTATTATTGAAACAACAGTGAAAAAAAGCAGAATAACCTTCTTGGGAACATTAAGATGAAAGAGAGAGGGGTAGAAGAAAATAATCATGCCCTGTGATGCCATGTGACTACTTGCATATAAAAACAGAAGTGGAAGGACCATCGCATTTAAGTAAGTAATGGAAAGGGAGCAGTATCAGGAGGCACTGAAAAGTTTTACTCAGTGAAAAAGAATGCTCTAGTCATGGAAAAAATGCAAAGTTGCATCAGGACACATACAACATCATTATCCTGACAGAATTCTGCTTTGCCAGCCTCATGTGCTAAAGTACTCAGAAGTACAAATGGAATACCAATGGAAGCAAATGAAATAAAATCCACAAAAGAGTAATACCTTCATTATTCAACAAAAAATTGCAAAACATTTCACGCAATCTTTTATGTTCTACTAACCTGCCATTGACTTATGACTTCATCAGGCACAGTCTTCTCTGCGTCTTCTCCCCATTTCTCTACGCTGCCTAAATGGAGTCCCACGGGGTCCATCACATGACATAAGGCAATTTTTGGTGGGCCTCCCTGTCAGCAGTGTAGAGAAACAGAGCCTAGAGTGCCTTTTGAGGAATCTGGTGTTACCTGACTCCTAATGGCACAAATCAGGAGAATGCGGGGGAAAGACAGACCTGAAGGGGGAAAGGATGTGAGATGGCAGAACATGGATCTCGATAGGAGGGAGCAGAATAAGACGGTCCTCTCTGTTGTTCCACACTGTCCCACACTTTCCCCCACTTTCCTTTGCTCATGTGATGGGATCCACATATACACAAGTATATACAGTATGGTATATTTAACTCTGGCCAATGATATCCTTGTTAGTGAAATCTAACCCACTATCTAAAAAGTATTTGAAGTTCAGAAACACATACGAAAGATTACTAGCTTGGCAAACATAAAGTTGAAGAGAAATTTATGAATAATGCCCACAAAACCTGGGACTCAACACATATATATAAAACATACTTTACCAGTTCGATCAGGCTCAGCAAGGTGGTGGAATGTGGAAACAAGGAATGCTCAGCTGGCACAGTGGAAACTTCAGATTGCAGTAAACTCCTGAGGTAAGTACCCGCTTGCTTCTTCGTCAGCCTCTATCAAGTTGGCACTTGAAAAACGGAAAATGGGAGAAAAACGGAGTTGATAAACTTGTGTTTAGGCTCTGTACCTCAGCTAGAGAACATGCACAGAAATGTTTATTATTGAATGAAGAATGCAGCAGGTGAGTTGAATGCATGGAAGGGCAAAATCCTACTGGATTAGAGAATGGAATCACAGAAAGGGCAATTTTTTTCCAAGGCTGAATTAATCTGGGCCGTATCACATGCAGGCTTCCCTCAGTTTCTAGACACTTTAAAAGTGGAACCTCACAGAGGCTATAAAATGATGCAAGACTACTTCTGGGGGATGCCCATGGGACTCCAGTTTTAAAGTGACTAGAAATGGACATTTTTGGAGTTGGGTAGCTATAGACTCCATACCTTTCAATTTGCTTGAAAGTAGGGTAAAGGTGGGTATTTGGAGGTGTGAGGGTAAATGTAATTGGATGTCTCTGTTGTGTTTTATGAAGGCAAATGGAGTGGATGGTTACTGTTAAAATGGTGGGAGTAACGTGTTTGATGAAGGGAAAAGCAATTATCAATTTTTGAACAACATGGAAAGGTACAAAATGCCTTCCCCCTCATGGGATGAGGTCCTAAGTACATATACAGTTTATAGATGGATATATGTATATGCATTGTTTAAAAGATTCTGTCTCACTATTTCAGTATTCCTCATTTCTCTTTGCTTATTGCTTATTAGACCATTTAGATTCTATGGCTTAATCATGCTATATTGTTATGGCACTATATTCCACGTTAACTGCCATGACAATATCCTGTAGTTTGCAGTGGGGAAGCACTAAAGAAACATCTTTATCTGATAATTTTAAACACGGTGGCATTAACTGAGTGGCAGTAAAAATGAAATAGAGCACTAGGATGTTGCTATGGCAGTTAAAGTGAAATACAGCACTGTAAGAGTGTGGTGTGATAGGGCCCCAACCAACATATAGATCAGTGGTCTATATATTGGTTTGAAAACCAAGACATAGAATCCATCATACTGTTGCACCCTAACCCCAAGACACCTCTTCACCGAGCACCACACCAGAGGCCAATAGTCCAATAATAAAGAGTTTATTGAATAAAAAATAATAAAAGGGAAAAAGGTTATATCCAAAAGTAACAGTCAGGATATAAACAGCAATATAAAAGCAGTCAAAGTTTAATACAAGTCTTTAAGAAATCCAAGGAAACCTCACAGAAACTAGAAATTCAAGAACATAGAACTAATCCAAGGTAAAATGCAGGAATATGAACACAGGAAATTCAATCCAGGCAAAATTCGTTCAAGGTACATAGGCAAAGGCAAGAACATGAAACAAGAATCTTGACATTACAAGAACCAAAGACTAGAAAACTTGACAACATGAACAGAAGACTGTTTCCCATGGCAAAGTTGTCTTGTCTGTAATGCTGAGAAACAAACGCCTGATTTAAACCCATCAAGGCACTCATGACATCATCCTTCATAGAATGATAGAATAATAGAATCATAGAGTTAGAAGAGACCTCATGGGCCATCCAGTCCAACCCCCTGCTAAGAAGCAGGAAAATCGCATTTAAAGCACCCCCGACAGATGGCCATCCAGCCTCTGCTTAAAAGCCTCCAAAGAAGGAGCCTCCACCACACTGTGCGGCAGAGAGTTCCACTGCCAAACAGCTCTCACAGTGAGGAAGTTCTTCCTGATGTTCAAGTGGAATCTCCCTTCCTGAAGTTTGAGGCCATTGTCCCGCGTCCTAGTCTCCAAGGTAGTAGAAAAAAAGCTTGCTCCCTCCTCCCTATGACTTCCCCTCACATATTTATACATGGCTATCATGTCTCCCCTCAGTCTTCTCTTCTGCAGGTTAAACATGCCCAGTATGTTTAGCCTTGCCACATTTGGACCTGAAACTCTACGCTTCAGTGACCTCTACGCTCTCCCCGTCTTCCCAAGGTCTTTTCTCTAGGCAAAGTTCAGTTTCACTTTCCCAGTATTCACAGTATCTTCTGAGTCAGCCCGACCTGTCTCAGTTTGGCTTGCCTGCAAATCTGCCTGAATGCTCTCAGACACCTCAGACGCTTCATTTTGAAACCCATCATCCTCATCAGAATAGTCTGGCTCTTGCCAGGCTACAACACATACAAATTAAGGCATGAAGGAGACATAACAATGAAGTAAAAAAAAAAAATCAGTCTAGAAGATTAGTAATTAATTCAGGTAAAGGAGAGCCAGAACGAACAAGAAGAAGAACCAGTCTCATATTACAAACCAGAAAACTCACATACCTTAGCTGTGGATCTAAAAATGAACAGAAATTGGAGAGAAGCAGATCTTTCAACTGTGGATGTTCTTATTCTAGTGATTATTTGCCCTACAAAGCTTTTGCTGCTTTCTGCAGCAGTAATGTAATTTCTGTGCAGTAATGTAATTTCCTTGTGCTGTGGAGTTTCCCAACGTTCTTCTTTGTATTCCTGTTACATGAAACCTGTGGAACAATTCCTCTGGCTATCAAGAGAAACATTAGAGAAACGAATAGTAATTATCTTAAACCTTCCATCGGATCTAGGTGTGACTAGTAGACATCTAGAGCAGATACCTTCTGAATTTGGAAACAAGTTGGGTAAATGCCAATAAACTGAAAATAATCCCAGATAAGACCAAAATATAAAGATATGGTGAGAATTCTGTAATGCTATATCATTTGTACGCAGTTACAGAATTCTTGTCCCAGTCACAGAATCTGTTTTTAACAGGATTGGCAATGTCCTTTGGAAACTATAAATTGCCTTTGAACCTTTTAATCAATGGTGCCACTGGCTGACCTTGTGATTGCAAAAATGAAACTCTGGCTGAGGACTTTGGATTAGAAATGCAGCACACGCCAAGCAATGCCTTGACAGGATTGGCAACGTCCTTTGGAAACTATAAATTGCTGTGGACCCTCTATTGAATCAAATCAATGTCTGACTTTGTGACTGCAGAAATAAAACTCAGCCCAAGGCTTGGGAATAGAAATGGAGCGTGAGGGAAGCAATGCCTTGGCAGGTGCCCCACGTCCTTTGGAAACTATTTCTTCCAATGTACCCTTTAGGTTTGAAAACAATGTGTGTCTTTGTGATTGCTGCAATAACACTCAGCCTGGGGGCTTGGGATTACAAACGGAGCGGGAGGGAAGCAATGCACTTGCAGGAACGCAGACGTCCTTTGGAAACTATTATTTTCAAGTCCCCCCCCCTTTCAGGATTGCAAAGAAGGGCTGATGTGGTGATTGCTAAATTCCAAAAAAGAAAACAAAGGCAAAGGGACTCCCTCTGGAGTAGAAAAGTAAATCACCCCAAGCTCTGTACTTGCAGGAAGGCAGACGTCCTTTGGAAAATAAAAGTTCCCTAAAGCCACAGCAAGGACTCTGCCACAAGCCCCAAGCCAATTTCCCAAAAAAACAACAACACAATATCGAACCAGCAACAACAGACAGACACTCTACCCCCTATAGCCAGAACAGTCACTTAGCCCTCTCTCCCCCAAGCAAGCAAGCAGCTTCCCAGCACGCGCGAACCACCCTCTCTCCTCGGTATCCTAGCCCAGAATGCCTTGGCTCAGTTGGGGAGGGGATTTTTATAGAGATCCTCCACGTGGACGCGGAGGACGCTAGCCCCCACCTTTTTCAGCCATCGTGGAAGTCTCTGATTGACCAGGGAGCGGTAGCCATGTTAGGCTGTGCTAGGCTCCCATTCATGTTAGGTTGCAAAAACAAAAATTTTTTTAAAAAAAATTAAAAAAAAAATTAAAAAAAAAATTTGGAAGGAAAAAATTTAACGAAAATTTTAAGAAACAATTAGAGAATGGGCCAACGATGGTTCGAATTACATTGCCAGTTGCGCCCAGGGAAAACGTTTCAATACTCGTTTCAAAAAACGAGAACAATCCGAAATAATTACGAAACGAGAAACATAATGAAAATTTGGACAACCCTAATACCTAATACTGCCCATATACGTTCCTTTAATAGTTCCCCTTGCAGAATCCTTAAAGTCAACATTTGCCTTCTTTCCAAGAAATGTGAAGGCCAGCCGTCATTTATTTGCAATTTCTTCATTATTGTTACCTTGAAGTCTGCTAGACAGCTTGGGCATTTGCATGTAATCTATTAATTTCTCTCTCCAGTTTCTCTTGAGTCGTTCTCTTTCTCCTTTCCATGATTTTGCAATACTATTCTTGCTGCAACAAAGCTGTATTGGCATATTTCTTTGTCTTCCTGGTTATACTCTCTCTGAATAGAAGGCATATTGCTGGGATTTTCTTGATCTTATTGGTGAGCATGTTATTTGCTTCCATAACTACTCCTTTGTAAAATGTGATACTATCGGACATGACCACCAGACATGGAAAAAGGTACCTTTTTGTTTTTTACATCTCCAGCAAGCCCCTTTCTATGGGTTTTGTACCGAGAATTTAAATCCTTTTTTCTAGAGGTATTTCTCTATTCTATTTATTCCC